>NC_050445.1:72732572-73332572 GCF_903995425.1 Onychomys torridus | reverse complement strand
AAGAATGCTCTGAAGTTCTATGGCAGTTTTTTATTTGTGGGAACAGTGATTCACCAACACCAACAAGCATCCCTTTTCACAGCACTCCTGACACTCCACCCTGTTATTTAACATAGGAAATGGTAAACACACAAAAGCTGAAGCAGGTGATTTTGAATGGTCTTCTCTGTAAGTATTCTTTCTGCCTTGTTTTCCCTTTTACAAAATACACCAAGTATCTTGTTTCCTGGATTTTATAAATGATTTAGTGCACAGTTCTTATATTTCAGTTGATACAAATCTTGGTACAAAATGCACATTAAGAAGTTATCCTGTGGTTTATGGTAAATTACTGATGCAATTTAAATAAAGATCCAATTAGTGTGAATAGCAAGAAATTTAAATAAAATAAGCAGCCAAGTCAAAAAAGACTATCCACACTGGAGTAAAGATCAGAGGGGCATAAATATGTTTTCCATTGCCATTTCCCCTACGATAGTTCTCTCTTCCGACATTTAATGGGAAACACACCATGAGTCTGAAGTACACCTATCAAAAGGAAAAACCATGTATTATCATCTAAGATACGTCGGCATGTTTATTAGTGAAAGATGGCATGAAAACCACTGGTTGCCAGACAGCCTATCAGAGTCTTGGATGGTGGTGTAAAAAATAGCTTAAAAGTCTCAGATATGATAGTCAAAGAACTGACTTTTTTTTCTTTTTTGTAAATGAACAGCATAAAATTCGAAGTTTGAGTTGTGTGTAAAGAATTAAAGTATTTTCTACACATACTCTACAGAAGTGTCCATCCGACAAGCAATTCCTCACATACTCACTTCACTCACAGTTCCTAGCTGCTCTGAGCATGTTAGTTTGTGAATTGAAAGCAAAGATTTTGGTAAAAGTAAGTTACTTCAAGAATCCAGCTTGGAATCATTTATGCTGGTAATGTGCTAACTTTGGTGTGTGCAACATCAAGCTTTAGTTGTGAAGGAAACAGAGTGGAAATTTGAAAAATGTTGCCAACTAAGCTTTCTTTCATTGTTTCATAATAATTCCTAGCCTTGAGCCTTAAAATATGGTCATTTCAGTGGAGCTATCAAGTTTCTTAGAAATGCCTTTAGAATTTTCTTCTATTTATTAGTAGGACTCAAATAAGAGGTTTCTTCAAGCACTAAAAGGGTGTGATTCAAGGATGCGCATTCAAATACAGCTCACACCTGGGTGTGAGTCATGTGACCCCCAAGTGGCTAAAGGAATGCATGGGAATCCAGGTGACTGTCTATAGAACTGTGGCATCAGGAGAGAGTGAACAGGATTCCACCAGTCTGCTTCATGGATATTTTGATTAAGCATCTATCAGAAGACAAAATAATAAGTCAATGTTGACATAGAATCTTTGGTTTGGAGTCCTTCAACTGACCATTTATATTTTTCCAAGTAAATGTTTACAATGTGATTGTCTTAGTCTCTTAGCTTTAGCATCTTCATACTATATTGCATGACATAAAGTTTGTTTTTTGTTTTTTGGTTTTTTTTTTGTATGTGGAGTTGAGGATCGAACCCAGGGCCTTGCGCTTGCTAGGCAAGTGCTCTACCACTGAGCTAAATCCCCAGTCTAAGCCCTCTCCTTCTCAAGACTAAAAAAAAACAAATATTCTTATACGTAATCTTAATTATAAATTAAATTTAAAGAAATTATGGGATATGTTAAAACCTGGTGGTATTGAAAATTAAAAATTTAGTAATACATATTTTATTCTATGAACTATCCATTATGTTCCTCTTTCAAAGAATAAATACCATTCATTTATTATTCTTATCCAACGATCAAAAGTCTTTTATAAAATGGAGTAAAGAACTAACACTATGTGAGGCATAGCTATAAAATGCTTATCTTTTCTCCTCCAAATACCGTTTATGTATTTACCACATTGCTCACACCACTCTGAGTACTTGACCTGTTCACTCTATCCTCAGTTCTTAATTCACCAGTGGGAATAATGCCTTGTCTGTCTTTCCATTGTTTTTATTAGGTAATCTGCACTTTCATCACATTGGCCTATATTTTAAAGCATCCTTATACTTTTCTATGTATGTTTAACATTTAACCAACAGCTTATTATTATCTACATCTTTTTTTTTTTTTTTTTCAGAGCTGAGGACTGAACCCAGGGCCTTGCGCTTGCTAGGCAAGCGCTCTACCACTGAGCTAAATCCCCAACCCCTATTATCTGCATCTTACAAATAATGTTCAGGTGTGAGTTTAACTCTTTGTAGCTACTAATAGTATCCTCCTTACCAACAGTGCTCTACAATCAGTGCTCTACTGGTTTTAATGAGATGGTGGCTCTGGACTTCTTGTTTTGTATATAAAATATTTTGGTTAAAAATAATTTTTATAACAACTTTTATGGCATATTTAGTTATTTTCAGTTGAGATCAAATGTAAAAATAGGGAAATGTGAGCATTTCTTTTGTGTCATGCATGTGGGGCTCAGAGAAGAAAATTTGCTTGCCCATAGGAAACATACCAGTCAGTAGTGACCAATCTGGCCCAGTGTGTCTAAAGAAAGTAAAATACTAAATGTGTCATGAGATATCCTTTTTACTTTCTGTCCTTCTCACTTATGCTACTTCTGTGACCTGAAATGTTCTTCACTCTGTCTTCGCCTTCCACAGCTACCAAAGTGTCTGTGTTGTCCTTCATAAATACTCTTCTCACATAAACACTGTTGACCCCTCTTCCTTCTGTGATAGCTACGTATTCTGAATTCTCATAGTGCCTCACTGAGACACATCCCTTTCCACAACTTCTCACTACACTGGCCCACCTTTTTCATGGAAAGTGTGCTAGGTCAGGCAGAGCAGAGGCCTTACATATATGTGCAAGCTCACTACTACCCAGCACTACACATAATCCTAGTACTTTTTATAGAATTGATCAAAGGTTGTAAGGATTCACACGCAGGTTTCCTGAATCAACCTCACTGTCAGGTGGTCTGCTATTCCTCTCCATGTTAGGTAAAATAACTTATTTTCTGCTTGTCAGGTACTCTGTAGATATTAATTGCCTCACGACTGCACACAGTATGCTGCTGCTAGAGAGCCCTTCATTCAACCTTGCAAAATAGATAGCCTTGCACTCACGTTAATTTCTACTCCCTGCAAAACCTGTTTCCTCATGCTCAATTGCACACCATAGCATAATTGAGAACTTATTGTCACCTCTGAACTTAATCACGTGGTCTTTGTATCTGAGTGGCAGGCCAATTTGCTTTATTATTGTGTGGTATGTTTTCTTCAGAACCATGTTGCAAAGTTCTTGAGATCAGACATTAATCCCATGTGTTTTTCGTGGCCTGGTAATTATTACCACAAGTAATGTACAGCCATACCTAGTAAATGTTCATTCCTTTGAAATAGATTAAATCTTAAAAAAAAAAAAAAAAAAACTTCCTGAAAACAAAAGAGATTAATAAGAAGCAAGGGTACAAAAAAAAAAAAAAAATACAAAAAGCATACGAGGTAAATCAGAACTCCCATGAAAACATCAGCAACATCTGAATGTACACACACACACACACACACACACACACACACACACACACACACCAGCTGAGTGTTACTGTCTCTCCTGCCATAATTTCCATGCAGAATGTTTAGCCATTACTCTTCTCTTTGACAACATTTTTCCTGATCATTTTCTCACCTCACTTTTTTTCATCACTATAGGAAATAAGCTCCAAATCATGACTGTAATTTGTTTTGGAAACCTTGAAATTAACTCTGATTTTAAAAACTATACATATAAATGGATAGATAGATAGATCATATATATAACCTGGAAATTCTTCCTCTTCTTGTGACTACTACTTCACTTCTTGATTCCCTTTGGTAAGTGTTAGAATGAGTGCAATTGTTAATTTTTTTCTAATAAGCAAATCTAATGCAAAATGGACATGAATTCACAATAACAAAGAATGACTCTGTAACCTGCCTTTATGTAAAAGATGATGAGAAATCTGGGGATATAGCTTATTGGGTAAAGTACTTATCTAGCAGGCAAAATGCCCAGAATTGGAAACAAACAAAAATGAAACAAAACAAACAAACAAATAACAACAACAACGTAAACTAAACAACCAAAAACAGGAAGAAGAAAAACAAAGAGGGTAAGATGATCTGTAAATGTTTGCCATAACTTTACTGTTTTTTCTCTTTACTGTAGCACCTCCCTCCCTCCCTCCCTCTCTTTCTCTCTCTCTCTCTCTCTCTCTCTCTCTCTCTCTCCCTCTCTCTCTCTCTTTCTCTCCCCCCCTCTCTCTCTCGCTTTGTATTTGTGTTATTGTAATATCCAGCCTTATGCACAGCACCCGATAAAAAGTATTCAGAAGAGGCACACCACCATCATATATTGAGACTAAAATCATGGTTATGATCTTATGGAAAGGGAACATTTCTTCTTTTATTGTGTCTATTTCCTCTTCAAGAAAATCTGTTTCATTTTTAAAATATTAAATATATTTAGATAGACACATATGAACCAGGAAATCATTATACCCAGAAAACTGTTTATATCATGTTAAAGGAAGAAAGGAGACACTCACTTATTTTAATAAAAAATAATTATTGTCAGTATGAAGCACAACCTTTGATGAAATTAGCTTTTCAGAGATAGAGTGATGCAATTATGCCCAACTTCAACTATTTACCTTTAACAGTTACTTAAAGACAAAATAGTCTCTGAATAGTATGTTTTAAAATATTATAAGAGCACAAACTTGCATTATATTTTACATTTATAGGACTTTACTAAGAAAACAATACTAGTTTTATGAATTTATCACAGATTATTTTTACATCTAAGTTACTGTTAAAAAGAAAGTTGGTCTTTGTGATGTGGTTAAAATTTATAGCCATAGACAGTCCAACTTCTTACTCTAGAGCTGAACCTCACCTTCACATATCATTTACATACACTGATTACTTCCACATGTCTGGCATAAAGTAAAATAGTTTATGAGCATTGTAATACAGCTAAAACCACAATGAAATAAAATTCATCTTTGTCTAGAGTAGCTCAGAAATGTATTCATACTGGCATATAAAGTGTTTTCAAACAAAGTTTTGTCCTCCTGAAAAATCCTTTAAAAGCCAGTGGTGGTTAGTGCCACCTCCTTTTCTAAGGACGTCTGGGTTTCCCAGCCTGCTCTCCAAATGTCTTCTGCTAGACAAAAGCCCCTTTAAGTTACTCTCAACATGTCTTCATTCTATTTACCAGCCTCACACTTGCAAGTTTATTTTCTTGAGTGACTGAATATCCTCTTTCCAGCAAATGGGTTATTTGCAGTCACAGGTGGTTCACAGAACTACTCAGCCTCTGTATCTACAATGCTTCATTCAGACTCGGGGAAATGCTAAAATTAAAAAAAAAAAAAAATACTGTTTATCCCTATGAGGATTCAGTGTTCCTTGAGCTGTTATGAGGTTGTGTCTTCATGAACAAGACATATAAAATAATATGGAAAGCAATCATTACACTGCTCAAGAGGATATGCAAATAAAACTAGTCATTTCCTGGTGATTTCCACTGAATATTAAATGACTAACTATTTAATGTTGAAAATGTGAATTGGAATTTGTAGTCTGTAGCCAACACTTGTAGCCAACTGTTTCTTTAAAAGGCAGGTGCTTCCTTGCTCCCCTGGCAATAAGTACCCACAGCCACAAGGAGAGCTTTCATCTCCCTCATTAGCTCTACACAACCTGAGAGCATCCACATTTCACTTCAGTGTTCCGATGGAAGCCTATGCTGAGGACCTTTGTCAAGTGTAGAGGGCGGACGTAGCTGTTTAATGTCAGACATAGCTGGTTTTGCTCTTGTTTACTTAAAGTGCTGTCTTCTTTATTTGCAGAATTCTATAAACTCCAAATTAAACCCATGAATCTAAAGCCTCAACACTAATCCACATATGACTAAGAACATGAAATGTTCACCTTTCTGGGTCTGGGCTACCTCACTCAGTTTAATATTTCCAGTTCCATACATTTAGTTGTAAATTTCATTGTTATTTACAGCTTAATAAAACTCCTTTGTCTATAGTTATTGCATTTTCATTATCCATCAGTCACAGGCATCAAGACTAATTTCTATGTCATAGCTGTTGAAAATAGAGCAGCTTTGAATGTGGATGACCATGGGTGGAGAGAGGGAAGAAAGATCTTAAAGGGGAAAGAGGGTAGCAGAGCACAGTCACTATGAAGAGAAAGAGGAAAACAATGGAAAGGGAAATTAAGTGGTGAGAGAGATGGATGGGCCAGGTAGAGGCGGGGAGGAAGGAGTGGAAGAGTGATAGCCAACACCAACAACGCAGGAAAAGCCATATGGGATCTACTGTAATACACAGAGATATATTTATGAATAAAAATTATTTTGGAAATATGAAAATATGACTAGAATTGCTATACTAGAAAAATTTATGTTATCTCCATCCATGAAGAGAACACAATTGCTTAAAGTATATAGTGGGATAAAATTAATGCAACATTGAAAGAAGTAACTGTGATCCAAATGCATTTCACATGTGTAGGGCTGAAGACTGTATAGTAACAGCCAAAATACAGTGAGTGCCCTGACTGCAATCCCAGCATCAGTGTGGCTGAGGAGATCCAAGATCAGGGTCAGAAGAAGTATATACTGAGTTCTGGCCTAAAGAAATAGATTACTTTAGAATTACTAAGTTCACATCCATTTTGGAATCGCCTTAAGATAGTTAAATAGATTATTCCAAAATTACTCTTCTGATGTTTATATGGTATTGAGCAGAAAATTTGAAGCACAGTAGACATTTTTCTCCAAATTGGCAGAAAAACAGCAGAGACAAGAAGATAAATATTAATAAAGTTAAATAATAATAACTGTATAATAATAATAATAATAATAATAATAATAATATAATCCAAACAGATACTGGCTGTGAATGACGACATGATTCCTAGAGTCAAATGATTCTTAAATAATTTGGCCACATACTGTTGTTATGTAGAAATTCTCCCTAAATATGAATGAGGAGGTCGAAGGAAAGAGAAGGTATCTGGACTTAGCCATCTCTCCAGCTCCAAGTTGCAGAATTTTAAAACCTTAACATTCTGGTAATCTTCTGTGTCCTGAACTACTTATAATCAACAATTCACTGAAACAAATTTCTATATATGTTAAACATGTCTGATCTTCAGCCCTCTCTCTCATCATCATCTTTATTCTGACAAGTACAGCTGTAGGACCTCCTATCGTGCCCTCTGTCTCCAGATTGCTAGGTTAGTCCCCATAATAGATTACAGTGTGTTTGGGGCTTTACAGAGTGGGGATTTTCATACAATAAAAGTATGACCAGACATTGAATATCAGAAAGAGTTGTATCCAGGAATGACATAAAGAAGGACTGTAACTAAGATAACCATTGCTCTAATGGGTCAAATGATGCCAAGGTCTTGTATAAACTAGGAAGAGTGGAAATGGCAGTTTGGAGGGGTGAAGAAGTAGAAATTATAGACTCTGAGATCAGGATATACGGGGAACAGCAGGGAAAAGAGGGGAAGGTAATAAAAAATTAGCATGCAGGTCATTGAATTAAAAGCATTCACCTCTTTTCTTTTTCTTTTTGCTCCTCTAAAGATTAGTTGCCAAAAAAAAGGATAAGTTCCAACTTATCAACTTATTATCAGGAAAAATGTGAAATAGTTATTACTGCTACTATTTATTTTCTAGGTCTGAAAATTTTTCCTATTCACCTCAGGAAGCGTTAACAGAATTTTGTTTTGTAAAAGGTACCCTTCAGCGGATGAGATTTATTTGTATAGTCTAGCAAGGTATAGGTAGTAGATTTGTGTCTCATAGGGGACACTGGATCATCTTGTTTTTGTGTATTGGGATCTATAATTCAGACTTGGAAAGAAGAAAATTATTGTAAGGAGGGAAACTGAGTTCTTGCACATCGAAAGTTGAAAGTCTTGAGAATAGAAACATTTTATTCATGACTGTGGAGCCGGAACAATAGGGCTATGTTCTAAAGCAAAGATAAGGGGAAACTCAATGGAAAGGCTTTGGGATATGCACATTGCCAACTTCCTGGAGCCCCTGTCTGAGACATAACAGCAGATGAAGATGGACAACAGTGTCAACAAACAGAAAGTGGTCTGGGAAACTCAGAAACAACAACAAAACAGAAGCCAGCCGGCAGCCCAGCCTTTGCTGTGTGGGCAGAGATGGTGCAATGACTCACAATGTCCCAAGACCAGGGCACCCTTCTCTCTTCAAATCAGTGACTTCCATATTTCAAAGTTCTGATTCAATGTAGCATGAAGTAGAAAGCATCATTTTCTGACTTTTCGCACACTTGAGTATTAGACACAACCTCTGTATTGTGTGTGTGTGTGTGTGTGTGTGTGTGTGTGTGCGCGCGCACGCGCGCGCACACACAAATAAAAAACCCATCAAAATGAATTTCTTGAGCTATACATAATTTTTGTTTGTATTACAAAATCATGACTGAAAAGCCTGTCCTATTATAATATAGAATGTTTCAAGATTTTACAAGCCTGGTTGTTCTGAAATTCTTATTTATGTTGGGAGGTGAGCCAGAGAAACATCTCAAATGATAGTCATGTACTATGTAGGTTAGCAGATAGACAATGAAGGGTTTCACATTTAAAGATAGGTGGCTTGTAACATGGGGACACAATTGAAGTGACACATATCTGGTGACATTCTAAGTGGCTTCTTCTCAAAAGCAAATAAAAATGCTCTTCACAACCTGCTGGAAAAATAAATGTAAAGCAGGATAAATTAGAACCTCCTAGACAGATGTTCTGAACCTTCTTAATCTGTGACCCTTCAATACAGTTCCTCATGTTGTGGTGACCCCAATCATAAAATAATTCATTACTACTTCATAACTGTAAGTTTGTTACTGTCATGAATTGTAATGTCAATAACTGATGTGCAGGATATTTGATATGGGACCCCATGGGAGCTGTGACTCACAGGTTGAAAACTGCTGTAGGGAGAGATGAAACCAGAATTTGAGATCAGTGGAGTTGGCAATCTCGAAGAACTATAGTATTGGAAGCTCATACCTTGGGTACCTAAGCTCAAGTTCCCAGGACTTTGGTTAGAAAGAAGCCTCATTTATGTATCTGGAACATATCCAAAGAAAATATAGATAAGCCCAAGTGACTCTGACCACTGTGGAAAGAAAGTCCTAAGATTTGCCACTTGGCCATCTTGATCTCATTTTCAGGCCAACCTAGACACCCACATAATAAATCCACCAAGTGCCTTCTCCACTAGGTTGCAATTTACAGTTATCCATTGTATAAAATATGTGTCAAAAATCACATAGAACATGACACTTTAAAAAAGAACACCAAGACTTAAAGAGGCTTTGAATGGTGGTAATGACTGCATTCTTTATTTTTACCTTCTTACATCTTTCTGGTCATTCAAGACTGATTTCTTTATACTATGTTTCAGAAGCACCATAGATATTTCAATAGATTTTATGCCATCTTTTTTTGAAGCCATTCTAAATTATTTTTACCCCCAAATCAATTCATTTATGCAGAAATAAAACAGCTACCCTATGTGACCCAGTATGTACATCTGCCTCACAGAGTGTAAGAAATCTCAACAACTGATTTTTGTGAATAAGAATTCTGCAGAGCTGAGGAAAATGTGTTTCTTTTAAGCAAACTCACAAATGATGATAAAAACAATGCAAAGTTTATTTGCTCAAGACATCTAAACATGATGACAACAACTTTAAAACTTATGACATACAACATTGTGTCTAGCCAAAACCAGTTCTATACTTAGATAATGCTTCCAGTGTGAATGAGTTTATTTTAACTTTCCCTAAGCACTTAATGCTTAGTAGCTATGCTTTGTATATAAAAGGTAGATATGCAACTGTCCCTTCCTGATATTTCTACTTGGTTGTTAGTTTTTAAGATTCTTCCATCAAACTTCAAAAATTTGTTTAGATTATAAATATAAGATTGTGGAACTCTTATGCAGCCTAAGGAATTCCTGTCTTCCTAATTATTTGAGACCCAAGAGTTAAACAAAGAACTTAAGGTGCATTTTGTGCATTCAGATTTCAGAAGAGATTCCTGTCATTCCTTCCTATCAGATTCACTCCCCTGAAAATGTAGGTGCTCAAGACAAGAGCTGAGTGAGGGAGCAGAGGGCTGGTATTCTGTAGCTGAACAAGACAAGGAAGAGAAGGATGATTGGCAGTGAAGCAACTTATGTGGTGAGGAACCATTGCTCTAAATAAAGCCGGAAGAGGATCAAGGGAGGCTCTGAGAAGACACATTTAAGAAACTGTGTGAGAGCAAAGCTAAGCCGCTGCCCCATGTAGATGATTAAAAACAATCTCTCATGAACTGCTCTATGATTATACTCCTAACCTCTTTTGGAGGAGTGATTTGTGCACAAATGCTCATCTTAATAGAGAGTAAAGATGGGCTACTTTTCATTACATTAGCCACAGTTTGGTGTGAGATTTCTCCCTCTCTCCTTCTTTCTCCCTGCCTCTATTTCTCACTCCCTCTTTCCCTTCTTCCTGTTCCCTTTGTCTCCTGTGTGTGCAAAGAGAATAAGGAAAATCAAAGTATTTGTAAAAACAAGTGACAGAATTCTTCAGTCTGGTTGCTAGAGTCTTCCCACCTAGTTTTGCTCTATATTTTCCATCTCTGAGCTGTAGATGACAAATGACAAATGGGGTGATCTTAGAACAAGCTTGATTTGCAAGGAGCTACTATTTCTGGAGATGTTCTGTTTTCTCATTTCCTAAACTAAATGTCCCCGGTAACCACTTTACTCTAGACGCTAGCTCAACACTTGCTTCTTCCATAATGCCATTTTCCTCGTTTCGTTTCTGTTGGTGTGATAAAAAACACACTGTGGTAAAAACAAAGTAACTTGGAAGAGGAAGGGATTTATTTCACCTTACAATTCCATTACTTTGGGAGAAATGAGACAGGGAATTGAAACAGTCATATAACATCCACAGTCAAGAGTCAACAGAAATTAATGCATGCATGCCCACTTCCTTCCTTGCTAGTTTCTGCTCAACTCAATTTCTTCTGCTTTGTGTAGTTTAGGATCCCTTGCCTATGGAATGATGCTACCCACAGTGAGCTGGGTCTTCCCACATCAATTAACTTAATTAAGAGAATCCTTAGACATAGACATGCCCATAGGCCAATCCAATGTAGCCAATCCCTTTTAAGTCCCAGAACTCGGGAGGCAGAGGCAGGTACATCTCTGAGTTTGAGGCCAATCTGGTCTACAGAGCTAGTTCCAGGACAGCCAGGTTACACAGAGAAACCTTGTCTCAAAAAACCAAAAAGAGACTTCCCAGGAGAGTACAGGTTGTTTGTATTCAACAATTAACTCACCATCACCACCATACTGTTCAACTCAATGCCCACCAATCCACATTCCTTGTATATACCAAAGGAATTACATTTTCTCAAGTCATAGTTCAGATCAGATAACAAGGGATGACAAATAATGTACAAAATCAATCATACCAAGTGATTCTGTTCTAACCACAGAACAGATAAAAATGCCAACTAATAATATCTAGCATTGCAAACGTCATAATATGGCACAACCAAGATGATTCATGTAAGCACTTTTGCAAAAGTAAACACTTATTTGGCATATTCAGTAGCATTTCTTTAGTTTGGTTATGAACACTCAAGTGGGTCATGTTATCATTAATCTATAGACAAATTTGTGACTGTAGCTATATGTTGTCCCTGTAAAGTTTGGTCAGCACTGTTTCCCATGCCACACTTAAGCACAGGACACCTAAAGACACAGGCTTAGTGACTCATTCAAAAGATGACAAGGCTCACTGAGTTAGTGATCCTTCTCTGCTTTACACTAAGATTGTAGAAAATAGAAGGAGCTAATCATTCTTTATATTTATCAACAGAGTTTTATTTTTGCTTATCTTCCTCCCCTAGTTCAAGTATAAATTGTATATTTTCTTATCCTGGGTTTGACAAAGTCCAGCTTTGTTACTGTTTGGGAATAGTGTGTGAATTCCCTATTTATACAGATGTTTATGTCTTGGCAATAGAAAGAGATAGTAGCTGGAGACATTCAGACTTATTTGTTTTAGATAGAATTACCAGTTCTTCCATGCTTGATTATAACAATAGATAAAAACAGTAAAATGTAAAGGAGTCATTACTTTAAAACTAAAATGGATTTCTCTAAACATTAGTTTATAGTCTCAGCTAGTTATTTCCTAATTATAAATGATAAGCCATAATTTGCCATAGGCAGGCTCATTCTTCCTAATAAACACATTTTATGATTCAAGTAATATGTACATTTGTAAATCGTACACACATAGACATTGATGTGTGCATGCGTGCACACACACACACACACACATATACACACACACTGCCCTACACTAATCTTTTAATCTGGTATCACTATTTCACTTTTTAGGTTGTTTATCTATGGATAATTTCATATTTTATGGGTACATTTTTGTGTAATTCTCTTTTAAAATGGAATGTACCAATTTCTTTCTTACTTACAGCCACTCATTTCTATGAGGGGAAAGATGCTAATAAGTTCACCTCAAAGAGCAATCAGATCCTTACTAAATTCTACCATCAGTGAAGCTCCTGTTTAGTTCATCCTCCATGTCATGACTCTTGTGTTAGCTGATCCAGGCTTGGACTTTCCACTGTTACTCTGTGTTATTTATCCTAGCAGCCTGCATATATCAAACTAACGAGAGAGCTGTCACAAATTGCTACTGCCACCTATTAGTGGGAGCCTAGAACTGCAAATCCTGCTAGTTCCTTTAAGTAGGACCCTAGAAGTCAGGAAGGGGCTAAAGGCCATCTGGATACTCACTTGTTCTAACTTTGTTTACAACTACTAGTTGACCTTTGTGAAATGGCCTTTAAACTCAGCAGTGTTGACATAGTTTTTAGGCTTATATATACCTTGGTGGGTATAAATCACACGACTATAGATTTCTTTCATAAAGTTTGGTAAGTGTAATTATGTATGTAACTTGTCAAGACATAGTATGAGGACTCAATAAATTAAAATTGTTGAGTAATGATCACCCCAAAACTTCTTTTCATAGTGGTACCTTCAGAAGACATAAATAAATTTAAGTTGAAATTTGTTTAAGAAAATCTTGAATTTCGACTGAAAATATCTCTAAACCATGATGCATGGAGGTTTAAATGAGAAAATTGGGATAAGAAGTTAAACCACAAATCTTCTCACCTTTAAAGTTTATGCAAACTTTAAATTATAGGACTTTTAAGTATACATCTGGGAATATGATATAAGACAATCATATACTCACAATAATGATGTTTACAGTAACAGTTTAAAAGTTGCTTTTGTCAATAGGGATGCATGTAATCACTACATTTAGTTCCATTCAAATTTATTCCTGAATGATGGCATACTTTTTTAAGTATATGTTTTAAGTGCCATTGATCCTAAATCACACTGTATCTGTCAATTATATTGTGATTCTCAAATACCAGAAAAAAAGAATAATTGACACCACAGACCTTTGTCTATTTAGTTCATTCAATTGCCAGGATACTCTATTGTTGACACCTGTAGTGTCTTCAAGAGCTTCCCATGATGACAGAAGTCAGAAATCACAATGTGAAATCATTTAGACTTCAGGCTCACTGATCACAAGTGTTAGGTTGTAAGGATTCTATGGAATGACTTCACAGTCCCACTGGTTTCCTGCTTCCTTCAGTCTGGATTGTGTATTCTGTCACTTCCAAGGTCAAGTTGCTTGGCAGCTGTAGCAGAAGGGCCACAGATTGGAGACTTTCTGGAGCCTTCATTTGACATCACCAGAGTTGAGTGACAAGATATGTCTGTGTCTTATAGCATTTTCAACTCTCATGATTTTGTCGGAACATACCCCTTGAACTGATGTGTCAAAAATCTAGTTCTCATCACCTTAAATTCAAAACTTCAGCATCAAAATATGATTTGAAAGCAAATAAAATCTGGTGAGAAAAGATTATTTTAAGAAAGACTAATTAAGTCAAAGACCTAGTAACATGAAGTGACAATTTGAGAAAACTGTAAAAAGAATTTATAACTGTGATTCTGTGCATTTGTGTGTGCCTGTGTATTGGGAATGCACAGTTCTAGATATATTTTACCTGTGAAGGGGTTATTAGTGTAAGCCAAATCTTATACCATACTATTATGTATTTAAGAGCTCTTGAAACATTTTAATAGGATTTAGAAGGTCAGATCTAACATATATATATATATATATATATATATATATATATATATATAAAATATGTATTATATATATATGTATTAATTACTCTAATACAGTGGTTTTCAACCTTTTTAATGCTGTGATCCTTTAATCCTTTAATATAATTCCTCATGTAATGGTGAACCCCAGCCATACAATTATTTTGTTTCTATTCCATAACTGTAATTTTACTACTGTTATATATCATAACGTGACTATCTGATATGCAGGGTTTCTGATATGTGAGGTTCAAAGGAATCAAACCCACAGGCTGAAAACTACTGCTCTAATTTATTTATATATTGTGTATATATATATATATATATACATATATATATATATGTATATATATACTTTGCAATATGTCATTTAAATAATTTTTGACACTAAAATTTAAATTTTTTCATACTGTTTATTCTTTATTCAACTATATGCATAAATATTGGATATGAAGGTTTATTTGTAATAATGACATATTTATGGAAGTAGCCACACACATATGTCATATATTAATATTTCTATGGTAAATGTTTGCTTAACTACATCATAGAAAGTAGTAAAGTTATATAAGCCAGCAACCCTATTAATTTGTTTTAATATATGGAGCAAAAGATATAGCAACTTTTGAAACTTTTATTTAAATTTTTGATTAGTGAAAATTGACTTCTAATATCATAAGATACATACAAATTTTGATTTAATAGGTAATTTCATTTTCCCAGTAACTGAACAACTTGATTCTGGGAAGAGAAAAAAAGTAAGCAGATATGGAAAAAGACTTTGAAATGACCACTCTTGTACTTAAGTGCTGTTGACTAAGTCTTCCCTATGAATGGAAGGTTAAAATCATTGATTTAACCTCTGAATTCACCGGACACTGACATACTGATCTTTGCATGTGTCTTTGATGTATTGTAAATCTCAGGCACATTGTGTACTGGAAAAACCCATTACATTGAGTGATGGAACATTTGTTACTTGTTTAAAACTCCCATTTTTTTTCCTTCTTCTTGTGATTCACACAGGTTCTTCTGAAGATTTCATTGTACCACACTTCCCAGATGAAAGATCATATGATTTCTTAGTATTTCATAATACGAGTACAATATGACTAATTTTGTAGAGGAAATAAACAATCATGTACGAATTTAAAAGAAGGGGGTTTGAATATTTAGCCTGTTACTGTTGACATACTCAAGGAAGGCAAAGGCATCTCTCAGCGAATGTTTCTTGAGGATAATTTCTGTGACGCTGAGATTTACAGAGTTCTCACATTTTCTTCCCCCACAAGGATTCTAAATCAGGCTGGTTCAGAGGAGAAGCCAGCACACCCCATTTTTCTAATATTATCACTTCTCCAGATGGTTCTGAAAACATCTCTTCAGCTCCCTTTTCCTAGAAAGTAGAGGTGCCCTATTAGCGAAGGAAGCACATCCACTAGAGAAGCAGCCTTGGCGCTTTTCTGCTGCCCTTCTCCTTTAGCAGATCAAATCGCTTTCATCTCCCCCAGGCAGGATGACAAGCAGAGAGCAAGCACAGTGATTGCCTGAAAATTCATCTTGGCAACCTGAGCAATGAGAGAGTTAACGGTGGATCTTTGAAGACAAGTGACCATGGGAAATAAAGCTTGGCAGGGATTTAACTCTTCATGAGTCATGCTGCAATATTTGTAAGAACAGTGCAGTAGATATCTTAACTGTGTTTGACATCTAATTAAGATGGGGGAAAAAAAGCAGATTTAAATCAAATCTCTCTTACAGTTAGAAGCAAAGTCTTGACAACTGATTATCAGGCATGTGCTTTGGCAAAACAAGCCTGAGTGCAGAGACACAAAGGTATGGCACACTAACAAGATGACAGAAGAAAACCTAGTGGAACCAACCCTGCCTCTTTTTCTTGCTGGTGTCCACTTCCCAGTTTGCCTTAACCGACTGCCAAGCTCTTGGGCTATCAACAGAATTGGTATAGAGCTGGGGAGGAGTTCCAGATTTAAATGGAAGCACAGAAATTATGATGGGTACCATAGCTACAATCTGTAAGACTTACAGACCCAATGTCACATATATCTTTTGTTAATACATATAGCCCTCATCAATTTTAAACACTGTATATAACAAAGAACAGGTTTAATTCAACACTATCTACATGATTTGAATGCATATACATGACAGGTGTCTCCTCTCTGATTGAGAATAGCTATTGGCAAGGAAATGAAATTCTCACAGAATAAGGAAGTATAATAAATTTTAATTTTATTGTACAGTTTATTCAGCAATTACAAAGGTGTCTCTAAGACTATTAGATTATTAAAATATACTTCATTATTTCAAATTTGCTAATATCAAATTACAGTATGCAGCCATTCGACATCTTAGAAATCCAAACCTGAGAATCTTACTTTTTGACAACTAAAGTTGAATGTAAAACTTACAAGGACTATAAACTTGAATAAAATAAACTATCACTCTAAGGATACCTTGATGGTGTCCTCTCAATAATATAAACCAAAGACCAATGAAAATGTAGATTATTTTACATAGTATGTAAATAATTTCACTGTTTTTATTATATAAAAACATAGTAAAGACTTAATGAAATATGTAACAGATGTTATGTGATTTTTCATTACTGATATACTAATGCAGTTGCTTATCTTGCATTAAATCTATATGTAACTAGATGCTTAATGAAATATTATACTAAAAATCGTTTTCTAAGCCAAAGTATTTTATTCTAAGTAAAATCCAAATACATCCATTAATAGGTGTTTAATTTTCTTGCGCATGGTGTGAAAATTATGCCTGTTTCTTAATTGATCTCTCAATTCACACTAACGCTATCAGAAAAATTATTCCTCTATCATGTGAAAATTAGAAATACATTTTTCTCTGTATCAGTCATGTACAAAAAGGAAATGTCTCTAGAAATAGCCAGTACTCTTCGTGTACCTTGTAAGCTATGTGTATAGCAGAGGTGGAAGTTACTCAGAACCCCACCCCCAACTCAAGAAATCTGAGAATCATAGGAAATCAGCACCTAGGGGAGTTGAGCTGCAAGAGTTAAAACTGTTTAATCTTAACTGCATTTAATAATAGCCAGCGCAGAGATACTCTATGCCACTAAAAGTTTTGTGCACACACACACACACACACACACACGCACACACTTCAGAAATTCTTTTATCATTACTTTACACATCAGTCTTTGAAATCTCTCCAAACAAATACAGAACAAATATTTTCTTTAAAATTGTCATCTGAAAACAAACACACACATGAATCTATAACAGAAAGTATCCTGAGACTTCTCAGGGTTTTCTTTATAAATTTATACTTCTTCAAAAGAAGTTCATATAACTAGCTGTGTCACTAGAGACTAACATCTCTTTAATTCTCACTTAACTACATATGGAATTAAATAACATTATATTTCAAAGGCTAGTTTTGCACCAATTAGGGAAATAGTCTTTTCACCATCATAACACAGTGTGGAAAAACTAGCCCGTTCTCTCCAGTTTATATTCTCTTGGCAAAGCATGATCTACTGCTTATGGTAAGCATCTGAGTGTCAGATTTGAACAAACTGAATATTCATGATGACGATTAACCATTTAGTGCCCACAACTCTGAAGATACTGTTCACTGTAATGGTTATTATAGGTGAGGCATGACTATCTATTAAGAAAGCATTTTTTTTTTCATCAACGGTTATTTTAAAACATTTAAATAGAAGTAAAGTGAGAAGAATGAACGGCACATAGTGTGATCAGAAGGTACTCAAATCAGCATGCACGGAGCAGGCACACAGCTCACTGTGATTAAATGTTCTTTGTTTGCCTTTAAGTTGTCACACATCAAACAGAAGACATGCTTTTTTGTTGTTGTTGTTTAAGGGAAAGTGTTTCAATTTTCATAGAAAATTTTGACCGAATGACACAGGTTCCCCAGGTTAAACTAAAGGTTTGATGTTTAGTGTTGGGAGTTCAAGGAAAGAAAGGAGGGGGTTCTACAAAGCTAGTCAAATAAAAGAAAAGGAAAGCTTTACCTTTGTACGATAGTTTCAGTCTTGGCACATTGTTCTTCCCGTTTGCATAGTTTGCTCTTGCTGTAAGTAATACACCCCAGAACAGACAGGCAATCCCAGTGAACCAGCCCATGCTGCAGACGCTGGAGGGCTGCTGCAGCCTTCCTTCCTGTATTGTGCGGCCAGAGAAGTTCAAACAATCTGGAAACTGGAGGTAACAGGTGATTTAGGTCAGTTTCATTCATAAATGCAGACAATCAAGACCTCATGGCAACACTAACGTCTCTTCTTCTGTAACAGTCACGGAATCACAGAAACTTCAAACCCTCAAAAAAAAATAAATAAATAAAAAGAAAAGAAAAAAAATTGAGCCAGGCACCGGATAATGAGGCACAACTGTTGTGTGGAAGGAAGCAAAAAAATTAACAAGGGCTGCGGTAGTGGCGCTTAAGAAGCAGTTCCTTTTATCTCCGCTCGCTGATAGCCGGTGGCAGACTCTAATCCTGGTCGCTCTCTCTGCTTCATTCGGCTCCGAGGAAGCAGAATGAAAGGGAAACAGAGAAAGAGAGAGAGGAGAGGGGGAGCGAGCAGCCTTGAGCAGCGCGGACTTTTCCTGTGCACAAGCAGGCAAAGATGACACAGGATCCCGCGGACAGGTTTTCCCAACACTCACTAGACGCGCTGACAATGGGAGAAGAGCGAGCTCAACCCACTCCCCTTCCCTCTTGTCACACAACACATGCAAAAAACATCTCGCAGAGATTAGAGCCGGGAGCAGAACCCTCCGGCGTGCCTGGGAGAGGCATGGGGCTATAAATTTACCTCCCGAGGCAAGCGTTGTTTTATAGCCATTTTGGGGAGCAATTGTGATTCAAAAAAAAATTTGATTTGGCTACCTACAGAATTTACAGTCCATGCTCATTATACAGCCCCGCTGAACTTGTGCTGTGTGTGTGTGTGTGTGTGTGTGTGTGTGTGTGTGTGTGTGTGTGTGTGTCCTCTCATCAGGGTAACTTTAACCACGGAAGGTTTTAAAGCCTCCTTAGAGATTATTCCCGCCTCCACACAGCCCCCCTTGGGTTCAGCCACCCCCTTCCCCTGTTCTACAACAAGTGTAGTGAAGAAATTCCTTGGAAAGCCCATATAAACGATCAGTTCAAGACAAATATAGGTCCTCTGAGAATTATAAATTACAACAGGGGATTCGCAAAAGAATACTCCAAATTTAAAAGTGCGGTGGTTTTGGAGCTCCTGGAGGCAGGGGCTGACTCTTGCAACGCACCACCTCTCATTAATTAGATCCACTCCCTAGTGCTAGCTCCAAGGGCAGAGGGAGACAACGAAGTTCAAAAAAGTCCCTGCTGAGTGTCAAGGACCGGAATTAAAAGAAAAGTGTGTTCTTGTGTCTTCATGAGCTGGTGAAGGGTAACTTAGTTGTTTGTGAGACACAATCACATGTTCAGAGTCCTATTGAACCTCATTAATTCTCTGCCATATAGGCATGCTGTCTGTGGGGTCTAAATTTTCTCTTTTACTTTGATTTCAAGACTCCTGAAATCTAATGGTGTTACAGGATTTGGGAAGACTTGTATAAAAGCTGTAAGAGAACATCCTCTACATTTCCCGTAACCTCCTTTTTGTACCACTGCTTCTAAACCTTTAAGTCCAGAAGACAATTCCTCTTGACCATACAAATGTTCCTGGGCAGAAAAGAGGGGGCTAGTCTCACAATTAAAAACACAGCACTATTGAAAGTGCTCGTAAAAGTTATCTAAAAACTCCCATGATAACTCTCATACTGTCTATAGACAGCATTCTTCCCCTGACCTCTGTGTGAATGTAGATTCAAGAGGAGGATGCAGGGGGGGGGGCGGGGGGGCGTGCTACACTAGATTGATTTTTCAAACAGAGTTTATTGTATTTGTCAGCTCCCGAAAGCCTATTGATCAGTTAGCATTGTTAAGAATATAAACTCCAAAATCGTGTTGATTTTAGTGATCCCACCCTTGTTACCCTGAGCTCTTTTCACGCTTTAGGCAGAGGATTAAGGGTACAAATGACAAGAGGCTTTCTGTCTGCCTCTATAGACACTCATCCTGCAAAGGAATTCAGGACACTGAGATTATCTAGAGGATTCCAATAGTGAATTATCCCATCCAAACACCACTGTTATTACTTTAAAGCATTTCACCTTGCCACTTCATGTATTTTTTAATGCATTAAGATATTTCTAACATGTTTCTTGTGTGAAGCAGGAAAGTAAGTTTATTCTTGTCAACACAGAACAGATAAATTAAAGTGCATCCATTTTGCCAGCTAAAACTCCAATCTTGCAAATGTTTGTGTGTTCCATGAAAACTAAAAGAATCGCAAGGAAGATTCAAGAAAAAAGGCCAGATTGATTCTAAAGAAAGAACATTTCATCTAGAATTTGAACAATAAAATAGGAGAGAATTGTGGAATTATACAAAACTAATAATTAAGACTAAAGTTGATGTCTGGAATTTGATACACAAATAAGTTCATATTTACAAACACCCCTATTCTTAGAACATTGATACAATTAACTTTGGAAAACATAACAGCCTTTGGGTCTTAGGTTTCTGCTCTGATCTCACCTGACTTTGGCAAGATTAATTGCAGTTGTCTTCATTTGTTTTTTTACACATTTCCTTCCTGCCCAGAGATAATTCTGTTTGAGCCCCTTTCTTAGCTGAAGTCTACCTGCATAGGACTTTGTCAGACCCAGAAGGATTTAGCTGCAGGTGTGACAATGTAGATTTTGATTCACTCCTCCAACAGAACTTGTGGCCTCAAGCATGACTTGATGGAATCTGCTGCAGGTGCCACCAGAATCTGGATTTTTCTGTATTTACTGCTGCAGCTAAGTCAGGAGTACTATGTTGTCTTCTAATATTGAATCTTAAAGTATGATAAAGTCCCCTGCATTTCATGCAAATCATGCTAATTCCTCTTGTACTCCACCCTCCAGCCTGTCTTGCACCACAATTCTATTTGCAACTGGGTTCCTAAAATTTCTAACAGTTGAGGTTTTCCAATGTAACTGTGGCCACCTGTCCATCTGACACTTCCTTCCTAGGATGATGTCCCTGTGCTTATTTTGACAAATAACTCAGCAGCTTTTTGCCTCACCCCATTCCATGTTGAGAAAGACTACAAAGAATGACAATTTTCTGGGTATTGTACTTGATTTTCCAGAGAATCAGTACTTCCAACTTGACAAAAAGTTAGGTAACTTTTATTTTACTTTTTTTTCATTAAAGACTCAGGTAGTTGCAGAGGTTACTTGTTAAAGTATTTCTTTTGTGGAGATATTTATTTATTTATATTTATTTCATTTATCTATCTATCTATCTATCTATTTATTTATTTATTTATTTATTTATTTATGTAAAACTCATGTTTCTATTTTGAAGGGACCCCTTCGAAATGGATAAAATACACTTAAAATTAGGATGGACTTGATGGAACAAGTGAATTTAGAGTCTCATTTCATCTTGATCACTACAACTCCCTCAAACTACCGGAAATTCGAGACTTCTTTAAGGGAAATTACTTAACTAGGGAATTCTTTAAAAGTTAGTTAGATTTTCTAATAAGACTAAAAAAAAATAACAAATTTAGCTTTTCTTCCCAAAGTGGTTTTGATTGGGTTGTATTTTTGTTAAAATAGTTAGCATCTGCCCTTTTCTTATTTTTTCTTCAAGAGATTGCTCCATTAGTCATTGAGAATCTTGTGATCATCACAGTCACAGGAAACGCCATAATTAAACACTGCCCTCCTCATTCTCATGTTGAAATTTATTTTTAATGAATAATTTTTTTTCAGAACTGGGAATTTGAACTTTTCTTTTTTCAAAGATAATTGTGTGGGTGAAAACAATGCCTTAGAAAATCAGAAAATATCCTAATATTTGGGATGTTTCTCAAACTAAATATTTGATGTATTGTATGTTCTCCTCAAAAATGCTCATTACTTAAGAATTACTATAGTCACGGATGGGAACCAAGGGTGGCAGGTTAAAAGCAATGTCTCAGAAATTAAGTTACGCTTTGCATAATCTGACCCTTATGAGTGCTTTTAGCATAAGCAATATGCGGAAGCATGAGCTGAGAGAAGGAACTGGTAAAATGCAAAGGGAATTCAGCTCTACAGAGGCATTAACTCTTCCCTTCCCTCTAATGCCTGGGAATACAGATGCAGGAAAATAAGCTTGTCTTTGCTCTATGTTGAATTTGTGACATGTTGAAAAAGCACTAATTTTGCAAGTGAACTGGAGTTATAAATATTAAATCATTGCAAGAGGAGATGAGAAACTGACCAAAGAATCACATTAATTGTCACTATAGATTATAAGAAAATACAAATAATTAAAGCTGTCAAAAGTCACAGGGGAGATGTGTACTGGTGACCATCTCTCTCCTTGAGAGGTTATTTAGTGGAACTAGCAGGTGGGTTTTGTTAGCTTACTTAGTATGTTTGAGTGGGGGACAGAAGAGGTGGCTAGAAAAATAAGCTGAAGTTATGGTTTGTGTTGAAATTTCCCAAAGTGTCTAAACCTAGTCCTAGAAAAATGTTTTGATTGTTTGTTCTGTTTCTTGAAATAATTTTAGAACATTTTTTCATTTCCATAGTCTCTTTTATTTTATCATCCTAACCCACCATATATTAGCATTCCAAAACTACTGAAAAATGGCATTTCTTTTAATCATTTCTGTCTGTGCCTGGAGCTTGCCATCCCTTTTGCCTCTTTGCTAGACCTTCGGCTAAATTAATAAAGTGTTTCCTAACATGAGCATAGAAAAGGCAACCAGACACTGCAAATACCTGTTGTTGTTGGTTTTAGTGACTGTCTCCACCTCCACTGAAAGGGAACAAGAAAGTTTTCAAGGGAGACAAAAATCCCATTGTTAATAGTGATTAGCAGAGGCTCCGCAGTAAGCTGGAAGAAAGATGGTCTCTGCAGAATCTAAATGGCAACAGCAGGTTGGCCCCTGAGAGTTTCAGGATACAAAGTTATTAGCTGTTTCCTTCCAGTAGAGGCACATCACGCACATGCTCCCTGCATAAATAAACAACTAGATCTCCTTGAACATACAAAGTGTGGAGGCTGGTGATGCTGCAAGAAGGGTGATGGCATTTGATCCATGCAAAGGAGAGGCACTTTCTCTGTCAAGCTCTGAACAGAATGCTATACCTCAGATGTGGGCCTGCTACACTCTTCATTCGGGGGAGGGGGTCCTCAGTGTTTTTCAGTACTTTGAGATTGATAAGGACAGGGATCAGAAACTCGTAAACAGATTCAAAAATTCACAGAAAGGAGAGTTTGTTATAACAGCAAAATCAACTGTTTTAGTGTCAGTGAGTCCAACACTGTCATGTAGTCGACTTTGCAGGGTCACAGAATCCCCCAAATTGAAATAGGTGAAAAAGAAAAGGTTATGTAAGCCTATCCTTTTCTATTGCAAAGTGTCTCCAATGTCAAACACCTTCTGACTCTGCCCAGATTTCTCCTCATGTTTTTTTTTTTTTTTTTTTTTTTTCCTCTTGTGCTATGGGACAGAGTTATAACCCAGGTTTCTGTCACTGTCTTGCCTACAGTGGCAGCTGCCAGCTTATGGCAGAGATTAGAAAGTCCCTTGTTTATTAGTTAACAGAGTTTTTTATTATTCACAAAGACTTGTGAAGAAAATTCAATTTCCCATTTTTCTTTCATGGTATCCATAAAATTAAGCCCTGACAAAAAAACATTTGTCATGACTTCATTCTCGTTGCCTTGCTCTATCAGAGAGAGAAACTGCACCCAGTCTACAACTTTATCTCTGTAAGTGACAGATTCTGGGAGAAGAGACTGGAGCTGGGGACTCAGATGAAACCATGGTTATTCTCTTGATTATATTTCTTAAAATTTACAGGTGACTTAAGAGACTTAGGGAGCTTAAAAAGCAGGAATTTCTAACTGAACTTTTAAATTCTTCTTTGAGACAAAAATAATGTCTACAAAACACAACTGTTTCCTCACAGAGTTATAATTGTATTATCTCTGCTAAAGTTTTCTAGTGAACTAAAATAACATGGCGATTGGCACAGGGAAAGTACAGTTCATGTACTTATGACTTTAAATGATGGACTTCCTTTTTTCTTTTATTAAAAATATTTCATCATACAACATATTCTGATCAAGTTTAGTCCTCCCCAGTTCCTCTGAGATTCTGTCTATCTGCATATCGATCCCACTACAGGCCCCCTTTCTCTCTCTATTGCTTTCAAAAGCAAACAAAACAGGAAAAAACAACAACAAAGTAAAATCATAACACACACACACACACACACACACACACACACACACACACACACACACATCAGAAACCATAATATGCAAGCAAAGGACTGGTAAGGTAAGAAAGATTGTCCAAGTAAAACAATAAGAGGGAAGAAAAAATCTACAAAATTCCATTTAATTCAGTTAATTCATTTTGTGTTGATCATCTACTTTAGGGCATCGGGGTTACCCTGAAGTGTGGTTTATACACCCAGTAAAAAAAAGTGTGGGAGAAAACTGATTATTCCTTTGCAAGCAGTTATCTGTTGCAGATAGCTTCTGGGTTAGGGGTTGGGGCCTATGTCTACTCCCCCTTTCTGCACTGGGACCCCATCTGACTTGGACCTGTGTAGGCCCTAGGAATGCTGCCACAGTGTCTGTGACTTCATATGTGAGTCAGTCCTGTTGTGCCTGACACTGTTTTCTCTGTGCCATTCATTCCCTCGGCTCTTACAGTATTTCCATCTCCTCTTCCTGTATAGTTTCCCAAGTCCTGAGGGGAGAGGTCTGATGAGACATCTTATTTAGAACTTAGTGTTCCAAAGATTCTCACTCCTGCATGTTGGAATAATAGGCATAATTCTAATTGCTTAAACTTCCATGGGTGAGACAGACATTTTTGATAGATTTGTACAACATGGTGTGAGCCAGGCGGATCTCTGTGAGTTGGAGGCCAGCCTGGTCTACCAAGTGAGTTCCAGCGCAAAGCTACACAGAGAAACCATATCTTGAAAAACAAAACAAAACAAAACAACAACAACAAAAAAGAAGTTAAGTCAGTTTAACTTCTTTTCTCTCCTGTAAGCACACAGACCACCTAGAAGCATGTTTTTTAACCATGTTTCACTTTTAATACTTTCTAATGCTATATTATTTGATCTATTACTGTGTTTGTTCTCATTAGCTCTAGATATACTTTCTTTATTATAGAAGACTTTATCTAGAGAGAGATCTTTCATTTCATATTTTAGTGAGTTACTAATGATTTCTAGCCATTGTATCCCCTGAAGTGAATATTCCCATATCTAGATTTGCATTATGGACTTGGGATAGAAGATCTTATACACACAAAGATAAAATCTTGCATAGTTTTCAACAAGGCATTTCAAATATTTTGGGAGCTCCTTTGTCTCAGGTTTCTATGGTGCTGAGTGCATAGATTTATTCTAATCTGTACTAATTTATATCAACATAAATTTTCTCAGTCAACTGTGATTTCAAGGATAACACAAACTAGTTTCTCTTATGTGTTCAACAGACTATTTAACACTGAATAAATAGTACCCAATATTCAATTAATGAATTAATTAGTTAACTGATCAATAAAATAAGGGGATATATGTTAGACACAAAAATATTATATCCAGATGTTTCACAACTTTGATAAATAGTTTGTATAAATTATCCTTTTGAAGATTTAATTATACAGATTTTATGATCTCACTCATTGGAATGTAGACTCTAGCATTAGCTGCAGTTCTGATCCATTCCTTTAAATCAGTGTTTCTCAACCTTGCTAACACTGCTGCTGTGGGATAGTGCTTTTGTACACCACACCAGTTTAATAAAACAATGATTGGTCAGTAGCCAGGCAGGAAGTATAGGCAGGATAAGCAGACAAGAAGAAGAGGAAGGCTGAGTCAAGAGACACCAGCCCGCCATCCAGGGAGCAGCATGTAATGGCACACAGGTAAAGCTACGGAAA
Source organism: Onychomys torridus (assembly GCF_903995425.1). Lineage (NCBI taxonomy): Eukaryota > Metazoa > Chordata > Mammalia > Rodentia > Cricetidae > Onychomys > Onychomys torridus. The sequence continues at coordinate 73,306,158 of NC_050445.1, read as the reverse complement.
ATGTGGAAATGTATAGATTAACAGAAATGGGCTGAATTTAAGTGTAAGAGCTAGTCAGTAGTAAGCCTGAACTTTTTAAAATATAAGCCTCTGTGTGTTTACTTGGGGGACATGAGTGGGAGAGATTTGTCCCAACCACCAGCTGGCTGGGACACAGGAAAACTTCCAACTACACACTATAACCCTTTAATATAGTTCTTCATGTTGTGGTGACCTCCAACCATAAAATTATTCTCATTGCTATTTAATAGCTGTTATTTTAGTACTATCATGAATAATAACGTAAATACTTCTAGAGACAGAGGGTTGTTTGAGGGCTTGTGACCCAAAGATTGAAAAACCACTGTTTTCAATGCTACTAAAATAATTGTTTCATAGTCCAGTCAGATATGGTTGGTATCTCCTTTAGAACATATAAAATTTCATTGTGTCATTACTATTATTACTTTCCTACAATTATGTATTTTTTAAGTGAAAGACCTGTCTTTAGACTTACTATACTTTGTAAAATATCACAATATGTTGCTGCTAATAGAGATGTTACTCAAAGTAAGTGTTTTATAAATTTTCTTGATGTATAGTGTTTACATGTATGAATCAGCTATTGAGTTTATTTTTTTAACAAAATAGATTATAATAATATAACCCCTCCCAAAAAAATTACATCAAAGTTAGACAAGGCAAACCAACAGAAGGAAAAGAGCCCTGAGAGAAGGCACAGGAATCAGAGACCCAATTGTTCACACACTCTGGAGTACCATAAAATTACTAAACTGAAAGCTATAATACATATTCAAAGGACCTGGTGCAGACCAACACAGGTCCTGGGCTGCTTCAGTCTCAGCCTTGCTCATTTGATTTAGAGGCTCTTATTCTCCTGGTATACTTAAGACCCATTTCATGAGAAGGAACCTATACCCAACACCGCTTGCATGACCAAGAACCAGAGACTAGACAGCCCCAGAGATTTAGAGTAAACCAAATACTACCGGTCTGAAAGAAAAGTATAAATGTAACCCTGATGATATTCTGCTATACTCAAAGATCAGTGCCTCCTTACTCAGTCATCATCAGAGAGGCTTCCTTCTGCAGCAGATGGGAACAGATGCAGAGATCCACAGCCAGACATTACACAGAGAGATTTGGAACATATAGCTCTAAATGATTTACCTCCATCAAATCCCTTCTCTCAGAGCTCTGGGACTCCACAGATTTGGAGGTGGGAAGAGCGTAAAAGACAGAGGGGATGGAGTTCTTTAGTTTATTATCATTATTATTTTAAAGTAAGAATGTGTTTAAAAATGTAGTTCAATCGATAAACTGTCAACCTACCATGCATGAAGTCTGGAGTTCAATTCCCAGCACCACATAAGTGAGTGGTACTGGGTGTGGTAGCACAGGCCTATTATCCCAGAACTTAGGAAGTGCATGCAGAGGTACAAGATCAACTTTCACTATATAGAAAGTGTCAGGCCATCCTGGAAGGGCTACATGAGAGCCTTTCTCAAAGGAACTAGCAAATTTAAGAATGATGCTTATACGACTCTCTTAAAAGGGGATACTGCAAATTGTGCAAATACATGTCTTAAAACACTTAGGTTTTAATCAGAAGATCATGATTTCTAACAAAATAATATAAATTTAAATTTGCTTAGACATTTACTAATATTTCTGTTCCATCATGGATGTCAAATCAGATAATATTTGTCATCACCAAATATAAAGACAACCATGAATCCCTACATAGTTTCCTTTTGCAGATAAGGTGCAGTATGACTATACTCATAGCCTGTGTGCATGGTGTAGGGTATGATACAGAGACTGGGAAGAGAAAGCATGTTTCTGAAGTGGCCTTTTATGAGTATTTCTTGAGAATTACTGTAGTGGGAACCACAGAGTTTATTGAAATGAGGAAAGATCTTGGCTGCTATTAACTTTATGGTCTAAAGACATTTCCTTTGCTTGTTGCATTTTAGAGTTTTAAATGCAAAAGAATTTGCACATCATGTACAATCTACTTGACTATAAAGGATAAGATGATGTAAATTAAAATGTGCTAGGGGAGTAGTGAACCCAGAAACCATGACCTAGACAAGCAAGAATGAAGTCGCCTTTGCTAACCAGCCTTACAACTACAGGCAACAACAGTTTAAAGGAGAATGACATTTTACCAGTCAACAAATTGCTGGTGACTCACTTGGCCAGATGTGGATGTGAGATCCACCACTTTTCACAGCTTGTACAGTATAGGAGAGAAGGGCAATTCTTTTGCTAAGTTAATCCTTAAACTGCTAGAAGACCCATTACTACTACTGACTATATCATCAATGTGTGAGTGGATCTTAATAACCTATGTTACAAGCCTCATGAGCTAGTGTTATTTATGTTTCAGGGGAAATTATTTTCCCAGATAAGTGCTGTACTTAACTTTAGGAAGCAGAGAGGTTAGGGTCAATGGGTCAAACACCTGTACAATTATTAAGGGGATATCTCCTGCTACTATTTATATTTTATGTCATTACATCTCATGGGTCAATAGCTCTCTTTAGTGTTTTAACTGTTCAACATGTTTTGTTTTATGCTGTTTTCAGAACTCTAGGGAACCCTGATTGGCAAGTAAATAAGTTAATTTTCCATCCTGGTGGAATTTGTGTTGTAATAGCTCCAATAGGAGTCCTTCCATTTTCCATTCAGTGTTCTCTTTAAACACATGGGCAGAATACAAGATGATGCTTAGCATCATGTTATCAGTTTATCACAAAGTGTCACTTTAAATCACAGGATGAGTCTTACAGATTTCCTGACTTATGTAGTAATTCATGGTGATTTTTAATTTTTTCCTAATAATTATTATAATTCCTAAAAATAGAACAAAGTAAGGACATATATTTGTTGCCTTCTGAATAAAACTATAATTTTTATACCTAAGAACAGTCCATAACAAGGCTTTATAAAATGACTAGTGGAGCCCTGTATACATCTTTACAAACACGATGTTTTGAATGTAAATTCAGTGAATGTAAAAAGCTGCTTCACCTCTGTCTAAGCTGAGTCTATCAGAAAGAGGCTCAAATGTCACTAATTATTTTATAGGAATAATCATACTGAAGCTTTAAACAAGCAAAAGCTTTAGTATACTTTAGGACTGGCATGCCAGGATGAAAATAAAACCCTTCTGCTAAAGTAGAGCTGATTGAGTTACATTTAACAGGATGCAGGACATGGCGCTTGAGCTATCTAATGGTGGCGGGCTGTTTGCCACCCCAGAAGCAAGATCATGTTTCCTCTGCCCCATGCAATTTCAGAAAGCTTTCACAAAAATTGCATGATTGACACTATGGCACTCTTCCCATCCTGGTTTATTTGAATGTTAATATCACCATGATAAATGTACACCATCAAAGTATTAGAAAAGAAAGTAAAATAAGCCAACCTTTCACTTTGGTGAGTCTTAAAAAGCTTAGTATATACTGTAGGAGCTAAGGTGGGCTTTTATTTATACTAACGGTTTTTCTGATTGCTGTCTAGTATTTTCTGTTTTTATTAAATGAGTTTGAAATACATTCTACAGATCTTTCTTGTCCACATGTAAAAATGAGTGACTGGGTAAAATCAAATGAAGTCATAAGATATATTTACCAATGTAAAACATAGTAAATATGCCATGCTTCACTGTTAACTTGCATCAATTTCACTCTCCTTTTCTTTTTATGCATTTTTTTTATAGTCACAGAACTACGTGCCTTGACTGTAGGTGCTCAGCTCTGAGTCTATACTGTAAGCTAAACATCTGCATTAATGTATTTCATTTGGGGCATGTGTGGAGGTACTTATTGTGTCAGTAAGTCTGACTTCAGGAGTTATTTTGTCTAATGTCACAATTATAATTACAGGTCTTCTTCAGTAGGGAGGCTCATATGAACTGCTTCCTGGGACTCCCATGTATAAATGCTTCCACACAATAGACCTCAATAAATTTAAGTGAATGTCTTTCCAACTCTTGTTTCTGAGTGATGGAGCATTGGCAGGAAGAGACCAAGTTGACTGTCAGATTTGCTATATTCAGATGAAGAGTCAAAACAGGAATAACAAGAATTTGAGCACTTCCAAATTCTTTTCTGTCAAAACTTTGTTCAAAGTATTCAATAAGCTCCAAAAATTATTAAGACTGATCTGGAATACAAAGTATAGAATTCAGAAAACTGGTCATTATTTACTTTTAGAGAATGGTTAAAAATGTGTTTATTAAAATGGTTAAACTAAAAAAGTTCCAGGGTTTTATTTTGGGATGCACAGAAAAGTGTATAGTAGGTGTTGAAATGTCCTTAAATAATAGAATTTCATTGGGTATAGGTCTAACATAAGTGAGTTTCACTTTGCATAGTTTTTATAACAATAAGCTAAAACTCAGGTGTTGTAAAATTTAAGAGGTAATACCCACCTCTTCCTGTTTAAGTAGGTATGGGAAAAAATGTGTCTCCTTTTCCTAAGAGGTCAGTGGTATGTTGATATAAGAGATAGATTTCCTTACAACTATTGTGCAATTAAGGACTATTGCTAGAGAGACTGAGCATGTATACTAGTTGAGGACCTTAAAATGATGACACAGTGAAGAGAATGAGGTTATGTCAATGTTTTCCTTCTCAAGTTTAGTATATGCATGTATACATAAGTACATAAGTAAACACATGCACACACATATATACAGACACACACACACATATACCTGTACACACATGAATGGATATTTATTTATACAGGTGTATAGGTTCTGTGCTGTGTGCCTCTCTGTTGCTGGGATAAGATATAATGGCCAAGGTAGCTTGACAGAAGGGAGAGTTAACTTGGATTGATGGTTCCAAAGGGATAGAAGTCCCTCTAGTGAAGATGTTCCCTTCCTCCAGGGAGGATGCCCTTCTTCCTGCAGTGAGGATGCCCTTCTTCCTCCAGGGAGGATGCTCTCCTTCCTGCAGTGAGGATGCCCCCCTTCCTCCAGTGAGAATGCTCCTTCTAAACATCTAACAGACACCAATTGGGAACCAAATCTTCAAATGTCTGAGCCTCTGGGGAGATATTTGTCACTCAAACCTCCATAATTTTCATGTATATGTATATACTTTTAGAGTCATTCATGCAAACATTATATGAACACATATGTGTACATTAAATGTAATTCAAAAGCAGTTGTTTAGCTTTTGTAGCAGGTGGTATGCTAAAACTGTAGGAATTCTGAGATAAGTGAGCACTCCACCCAACATTATGGATTTTCATTTCATGGGAGAGGCAGGATAACCTTTCCACTTAGAAGCATACAGAAAGATCCCCTCAATGCTATTTTAGCAAAACTTTGAAACATATTGTCTTCTGTCTTTGAAAAGTGTTGTTGAGACCTTTTCTAGTTGTGTGACATGCAACATCTCTCTCCTGTCTAGAATGATACAAGTTCCTGAGTGGTATTTGGCATCTGAAGGGCCACTGGAGCACTGGGTCTTGGTCCATCTCCTTGTTGGAAGAATTATTCTGATTTCAGATTTAGAATTAGTTTTTAGACTTAGTTTTTCTGTGCCCTGTGAATATATGTTACTATCATTGGTTAATAAAAAAGCTGCTTTGACCTATGACAAGACAAGAGACAGCCAGGTGGGAGATCCAAGAGAGAGATGGAAAGAAAGGCAGATGCCATTGAGCCACCCAAGGAGCAAGGTGCTAGCAGATCAATAATGTCATGGCCATATGGAAAAATATAGATTAGTAGAAATGGGTTAATTTAACACAAAAGAGTTAGCTAGCAAGAAGCCTGAACCAAAGACCAAACAGTTTGTAATTAATATTAAGCCTCTGAGTGATTATTTTACAAGCTGCTGTGGGCTAGGCAGGACACAGGAAAACTTCTAGATACATAAATAACTACTATGTATTTTAGTAATACATAGGAAAATATCATTGAACATCTAAAAATTATGTGATTTTTGTAGCTAGGGGGCTGGTAGCCTATTTATATTTTGATCCAAGTTTAACTACCAAGATAATTGCTTCTTTGTAAATAATGAATAGTATTTGCATTTTAATATTGTCTTCCTTATGATGTTTAATTTCATAAATACTAAAGTTGTGATTATTTCTCTCATTTTCATTTTGGTACAAATTTCTTGATGGGATTTGAATTAAAATAAGAATACAGGAAAGACCACACTATAGCATCTTCTTAGTGATTTTACTTGTTTTGAAAATGAGCTGTCTACTCTCCCTGTTGTCAAGTAGGACTACCAGCAGAACTTCTTTAATTATTCCATGATGTGGGATGTGTGCTGGTATGCATTTGTGTGTGTTCAGGCTCATGTTTAGCAGAAATGACAGTGTATTACTGAGCATACATGAACATCAGGACAGTGTGTTGGAGAGCCCAATCCCAGTCCTACCTCCAGTCTGGGCATTAATCAGTTTTAGTGTGCACAGTGAATTTCTCATGGCCTCAATATTCTACCCAGATAAATTAATTGAAGCAAATAAATCCAATCCTATTTCATTCTAATATTGATAATCCTATATCCTAACATATACTTACTGTCCATAGTATGACATTTTGCCTTATTTTTAGGAATATTTAATTATTTTCATTAGGACTAAAATCTAATGAATCAAACTCCTTCATGTAAAGTTATGATTTGTTTTGGAATAAGATATATTGGCTATTTTATAAGATTCTGCCAAATATTCAGTAATGTTTGTTACCTTTGATGTCAAAATATTAACTTATTAAATAAAAACATTTATGATACATCTTCTAAACTAGAATCTGAAGTAATAACAGGATAAACAGCAATTATATGATATTGATGCTAACTTTAACTAGTATGGCACACAAAGATCAGCGGTATTTGGAGAATATTTACTATTCATATTTTAGGAAACATGTCAAATGTTTCTTCGGTGGCAGTTAATAGATTATGAGCACATTCAGTTTGCATAATCCCCATTTGACTTTATTGAGATACACTCTGGTAGAAGGTAACACTGCTGGAGTAACTTTCTTCAGTAAATGCTTATTGCGTTCAAACTGGATAGCGTTTCTACACGGTGAACTAGTTAATGGGGGGGAAATAATTTAATGAGATGGTATTACCATTCTTCAGGAGAGCCTAAACCAATGAAATAAGGAGTACATTAAAAAATACAAATAGAACACACACATCCCTTGTTCAGGGAACACAAACAGCAGCCGCTTAGCTCAACTGGGGTTTTACAAGGGGCCTCCTGTGGGAGACAGAATGGTTGCTTGAGTTCTTCCTCAATGATGAGGAAGAACAGGTGAAGAAATACCAGGAGGTCACACCAGGACTTCAGCCAATGCACAAAGCCACAAAATAAGAGAGCATGTGTGAGTGCAGGAAATGGGAGCAATTTTGTCAGTAAAAGGATGTAAATTGCAGCGAGAGAAAGGAGAAATCAGCAGGGTCCAAATCAAAAGGCATCTCTGCAGTCACGCTTGTAATCCTGATGTGGGAGTTGAAATGCCACAGAGGACACGGGAAGGAGGGGACCATTATAAAGGGTCTGCTTGGTGGTGGAATGAGCCCTATTTCAGAGGAGAGTGTATTCACTGGGGACACCTGGAAGTGAGGCAGGTCAAGTAGGCTTGTTTTAGTGACCTATACAGAGGAAACCAGGCCTCAAATCATGCAGTGGCATCCTAAAAGAAGAAACAAGACAAATCAGGGAAGCATAAGAGGCCAAAACTTACTGGTCTTGAGGAAATGGGGATACAGAAGAAGAATAGGATCTATGGAAAGGTGAGATTTTTTTTTTTTTCTGCCATGTTTACCCATGATACGGCAAGATGGGCAGAGACATTAGCCATTAACACCAGGACATGAGCGGATATGGCTGGGACAGCAAAGGCAGTGCAATTTTGAACTTGTTTGTTTAGGATGGAACACCAGGGAATATTTTAGGTACACATAGGCAGTCGAGCAAATTAGTTTAAAGCTCAAATGCCAGAGGCAAAAATAGGAATATATGTGGGAGTTAAGGCTAAGATAGAGAGAGAGAAAGTAGGCTAAGAATGGAACTCTGGAATACAGTAAAATACAGGCAGAGAAGAAAAGCCCAAACAGGAAAATGAGATCAAGCAGAGAAGGAGTGGAAGAGTGAATGTTGGGATAATCCAGGGAGAATCATTTGAGGTCAGTGGGGCGGCAGAGCAGATTGTGACACAGACAGTCCATGTGGGGTTTGAAGCAGGAGGATGAACAGCACCAATGTATGAAGAAGGAACTCCATGTAGGCAACCGTCTCCAAAGTGCAGTAAGTTGGAGGTGTGCAGCATGCAGCAAGCAATTATTTTGCCAGTCTTTGATGTTGCCCACATGGTTTTCTCCCTTCTGAAGTCTAAAAGGCAGGTGGGACTTCAAAATTATTTTTCATCACAGAAATTTCACGATGAAATTTGAAACATGTGCCCTTAGTGCCCTCACAACACACAAGGGTTTGCATCTATTGTGGCAGCTTTGAACCAATTAATTCTTCTGTTTCCACATGATTGAATTTGTTTCTCCATTCTACCCTCCCAAGTGTCTCCAAGGCTCCAAACACAAATTGATTCTCTGATCACAATGTAATATTATGCCCTTAGCTCTTTCTGCAGGTTGATATAACAAATGATCTGGTGAGGATAGCCTTACAGTGTCTGCAAAGCCACTATTCATTACGAGAGTGAACATCTCAAATAATGGTATACATGATCAATCCTCTTCCAGAATTTAGTGCCAGGAAAGATTTTCCCTAATGAAGAGCTGATATACTCCACTTTATCAGTTAATGGAAATGGATTTCCTTTTTAACCTTGGCTGTGGGGAAACTGAAAATGAAATCTAATACTTGTGCGTGGAAACACCCTTCCATTCTCCAGCCTGCCTCTGTGAATTCTAGTTTCTTTTGTGGGATTTCTCATTTTATAATATTTTCCTTGGATGTGCGTGTCTAAGTGCTCGCATGCTCACCTGAGCAGTCATCAATTCCATTACAAATACAAAGTGAAATCTACTGCAATAAGAAATGAGAGCAATGAAACATTTGACCAGAGTCTGACTTCACTTCCTCTTGATTGCTTTTGAAGCTCTTTCCCCTCCCGTATATCTCAGACTGGACTGTTTGAGGAAGAAATGTTTATTTCTATGGAATTATATTAAATATCAATGCCTCTATATTTGGATTTTCTTATCACTAATATTCTTTTTTCATAAATATAATTTTAAATAAAGGATGCCATAAAATCCTCACCTTGAAATATCATCTATTTACTCACTGTGTTTTTTCTAATTTTTAATTATATAATTTTAACACTGGTAGCAATTAATACAAATATCAGTGGTGATTTTTTTCCAGAATATTTAGCTGCATTCAGAAGCACTTAAGTTTGTAATCTAGTTCAAGTAGTTCCTCTGACATTCACTCTTACTCACATTTTGTGTGTGTGTGTGTGGCACCCCTAATACCTCACATTCCTTAAATGGAATTTCTGAAGGACAGTGCAAAGAGTTGCTTATGTGAACAGAGGTTTGCACATTGTATTCAACGTAATGGAGAGTTTACAGTTTGAGTGCAGACATAAAAATACTCATAAGAAGTCTGGTAGTGGCGGCGCACGCCTTTAATCCCAGCACTCAGGAGGCAGAGGAAGGCGGATCTTTGTGAGTACAAGGCCAGCCTGGCCTACAGAGTGAATTCCAGGAAAGGCGCAAAGCTACACAGAGAAACCCTGTCTCCCCTCCCCCAAACACTCATAAGGATTTAATGTGAGAACTAATAAAACCTACTCTCTGCCAGAAATCCCGAGATATTCTCGGACAGACTCCTTTCAGTCTTCTAGGACTGATCTCAAATCACCTCCTTTTGAATCCTTAACCCAAAGTCAAGGCCATTATCTGGATCCCTGATACTTTGCCCTTAAGGACTATACTGAATTTCAAAGTGATTTGTTGGTCTGCATAGTAAGACAACATGATGTGTATTAGAAAGATCTAGAATTTTTATTTGCAATACTACAATTACATAATAAAACCAGAACTAAGAGGCTGCCAGTTCTGCCCTTTCAAATTCAGTTATTAAAATTATAGTTTCCTATGCTTGGAAAATTGGAATAACTAGACACTAACTTTCAGCACACACAGGGTGAACTGACTTATGCTGAATACATTCTCCCCCCTCACCTGAGAGGAGGTCCCAGAATATGAAACTTTAAGCTGCATTTCAGGACATTAATAACGGGGAGAGTTGCTGTTCCCCTCCTTTTCAGGCTCTGTCCACCAGAGAGCTACAGAGTGCATTGCCTTGACGTTTTCATGTCTCTACTAAAGGTTACACTGTGAATGGGGATTCGTTTTCGTTATCTAACCATTTTAAAACTGCCTCAGTGTCACCGGCATTATTATGTAGAAACCATTTTCATACATCAGACAAATGTCCTCTGTATCTTGTTTTTACATCATCCCAGTAAATAGGATTATACCTGCTATATAGGAGTAACCAGGGCATATTTACTGAATGAGTTAATTTGTAACACATCCAGATGTATAGCTGAAAAAGTAATGGAAGAGAGAATACTATAGGGTCACTTATAAGTGTGTGTGTGTGTGTGTGTGTGTGTGTGTGTGTGTGTGTAATACGTGTATACACACACATCTCTAGGTAAGCATTTGGTATTAATTATTGCACACTTTTTCAAAGTGACTCATCCAAAGGTCTTTTTGTGGACATGACAGCAGTGAGCTCTACACACAGTACTGGAGTACACGATAAGTCTATTTTAAAGTACTTTTCAAAGCCCGGCCTTTCTCAGCTTGGAGTTATACTGACAATCATTGGTTTAAATTAAAACAGAATAACAGAAACTAACTAAAAGCTGTTCCGCTGAGAATGAAAAGACAGAAATTGTGCAGCATCCATGCTCCTGCGTCATGTTAGGCAGGCTGACAAATGCATGCTGATGTACATAATGACACGGAAGGCTCTGGCTTTTCACAGATGCCCATCAATATTTTGTACATGCTTGAAATAGATGGATATCCCATGGACAGACACTCACGGAAAATTCTAAAATTAGATACCAGATCTAAACTAGTGTCAGGAGTTTAATGAAAAAGTGAGTTCTCAGAGGCTTCAGAGTCATTCCATGACATGGTGTTCATTGTCTTTTATTTAGCTTTGCTATGCCAGCCATTTTAGAATATATATTACAAAGAGCAAACGCAGAGGCATCAATGCCCCACACTGCAATAAGTTGGAATAACAGTGGGTATGTACTTCATGTTAATGGGGTCAAAACAGCAGCAGCACGAATACTAAATTATCCATCATGTTCACAGACTGTCAATAGGGCAGGTAGCCAACTATTCAAAACAACTGCAAAAACATTGATGCAGCTATGATGTGCATTCCGTGTGTGCTCCATGTCCGTCTGAACCGGTGTTCACTACAGAAAGGACAGCCTCTCTCTGATAGACTCAGATGGAAATTTAGAGCTCATTCACAAAGATTTTGAGAGAAAACTAATTAATTCAATTTACAGTATAATTTCTTCCTCTCCAATGAATTAAAAATTCAAAATATTTCCAGATTAAGAGAAATTAGCAGTAAAAACTGAGCCCTCAAATAAATGTTGATGAGACACTGAGAGGTTCTGTCTCCTCTATGGTTAGAAATGAACAATGCTGCTACTCTTAGATTGTAGTTTTATTTTGTGATAATGAGTACATTTGGCCCCTTGTAGTAATTTTATTTACCATTCTAAGTATTACATTATACTATGGCTTGCTAAATGTACCATGTGCCACAGTGTGTCAATAAGCTAACCTTTAAAAGATAAGGCAGAGAAGGTTTCACACAAACAGAATCACAGAGAAGGAAGGAAGGAGGGATTACAGAAGAAAAATCAAGGTTTAATTTTTTTATTAAAATGATCCTCTTGCATTTCTTAGCATTTTGGTTAAGGTCAAGTATAAAATAGTACTCTTTAGTAGATAACACCTACTCTTTAACCTTATTCAGTAAGAACAAAGTTATGAGCAAGATAACATCTATTTTACAATGCAAGAATAAAGCCTTCTAATTTGTAGAACTCCTAATAAACAGTCATTGTTATTTTTTTACAGAAAAAAACTTCAAACTACTTCTGCTCCAGATGGAGTATGTATGTAACTTAACATTAAAGATACTCAAAATATTTCACTTAAAATATGTATATATATTTTTCTAAAGATTTCAGAAACATCAGAAAATATTGAAAACTGTAAAGCTGTTACTTGTGTTGTACCTCTAAAAATGATATTCCTTTTTGATTTATTTTTTTCAGTTGGACATCAATAAATAAGATAATGTACAGAACTATTTCTTCAAGGAAAATAATGCAGTGTTGATATGTATGATGATTTCTACAATCCATGGACATATAAATGTGACATTTAGCCTGAGTTTACCATCCTATCTTCTGTCCTTCTAATTTTTTGTGATTTAGTGGACACAATTCTATTTCAGTAGTGAAGACATATTGTGTTTTATATTTATCCTCCTATCATATACCCCTTTTGCTCACCTAACTTTGATTATGATTAGCTCAGACCTGTTTTCCTTCATGATGCAATCAGGATACAAGGGCTATAATTGGGATATTATTCACCTTTAAAGGACTTATGTTTTTCTACATATGGATTTCAATGGCGGGAAGATTTACAGATCTGTTAAAGCTCTAGGTGTAGCCATTGTCCCTACACAAATACTTGTGAGTCTACTGGGGACTTGCTGAGGAGCACAGTAACACTACCTCTGAGGACCATCAGGCCCCGCCACAATGACATGTTTCTCTACAGTATTCCTAACACAGTCTAGTCATTCTGTCAAAATTCACTTTTTTACCTCTGAGAAACTTCCTAAAATAGCAAGACTTATGTCAAGAGACAAAGAGCTTTAGGTTATCAGAGATTTTGATCTTATGTCCCATCCTTTCTTATTCAGTAATTACATTGAACTATATTTTCAGATTTTATGTCTGTAGCCCTGTCATGTCTATGCTATAAATATCACATCTTCCTTTCATATCTTATTTTTCTTATAGGGATGGTAAAATGGTATGCTCCCCAAAGACCACACCAAACATGATGTCAGGCTATCAAGACTTTTCTTGTACGTACCAAAATAAAATATGGAGGACAGAGCCTAACCCATTAGTTATAAAATGATGAGCAGATGAGATGAAATGAAAAACAAATACATTAAAAACAAATAAATAACATTTCCAGTCATATATTATCTTAGGAATTTGGCATAATGAGATGTGTGATTACAAAGCAATCTGTAGGGAATTCAATCATAAGAGGAAGCATTGCTGGACTAAATTCCATACATACAAGCAATAGTTACATTTCAGTATGTTATGTTTTGTTCCAATATAGATAGAAATGGAAGATATCCAGCCCTATTAATATGACTATTGTATGAATTCCTGCAATGTGTAACACTTGGGATGTATCAGTCCTTCTTAAAATGCTTGTATAGGTGTGACTAGGGAAGCTTGTTTAAACTGCAAATAAAGAGAAATTAATGCAAACTTTGTTAGGTTGCAAGGGTATGGGGGTCCTCAGACTATTTTCATTTAAATCAATTAAAATGCTTCTGGATATAGACTTATCACTACAGAGTTGTTTTTTGACATATTATAAGACAAACACATAGCAGACTCCATCTTCAGGACAGCCTAGGAAGCTGGGTGGGAGCTGGGTGGAAGCAGGTGGAAGCTTGCCTCGTAATTGAAAGGTTGAAGGGTGCTGACAGGGAAAGCCTGCAGTAGAATGAATGCTAATTTTAGAAAATATGCTAACTTACACATTTCATAGTTGATGTTTGCAAAAGAAAGACAAAGTAGGAGGAATGACATCAGAACAGGACTCTGGCTTGGATTGGGTTGGAGTTTGTTTCTCAAAAGCTCACATGTCCAAAGCTTGATCCTCAGTGCTACAGCACTGAGAGAGGTTGGAACCAGAGTAGAGAGTTGGGCTAACTGTTCCTGGAGAGATTAACATTCCTTTCTGAGTGAATGAGTGCCTTCCTGAATGGGTTGTTGTCAGGGATGCAGGCATCTCCCCTGACTACCCCTTCCCCCTTTGGTTATACTGTCACACAAACTGTTAGCTAGATGCCCTGGGCCATGCTGTGATGCATCAAGAAGAGATCACACAATTGCCAATGCAATACTCTCTGACCTCCAGAATTGTGAGCTAAACAAACCCTTTTCCTGCGTTAAATATTTGCTTTCATATATTTTTGTCATAACAGCATTCTAGGGATAAAACAAGTAGCAATGAAAGATAGCTGGTTATGATTGTATGTAGAGGGGTATAATTATATGTCCACAAGTCATATGCATGCCCATATAGTACATATGTTCATTGGCATAAACTTGCCTTTGTGATTGAATTGGTTTATTCATTCATAGAACTCAAATTTTACTAAAATCTGCTTGTGATGTGACAATTCTGTAACATTTCTGAATAAAATAAGCTCATTTAATGGGATCAGTACAAAACACTAAACTTTCTGTTATACCTGGGTTTTTTTTTAATAATCAAAAGATGTAGTATGTTTCCATGTGTAAGTAAGACAGTTACAAGGGGTTTTTAAAAATCACACTTCATAGGTTTCACAGGAAAATATGTTTTTAAAAAATATCAGTCTTCAACATGTGAATCCAATATAGAAAAAGGTGATAAAATCAACATGATAGCTAGATATTACAAGTATTGTGAACCTTAGGAAGGATAACATGACATCACAAAATAAAATAGAAATCTTATCTCAGCAGAACCTAGTTGCAGTGCTCACCAGCAAAATACAGTATGATTTGTATTACATACAGCTATTCAAACAAATACCCAAATACACACAAAGGTAATGTTAAGAATGAAATCTTACCAAAAGTCAAGACTAATGCATGTAAAATGAAAACTACATGGATAGGAATCATTTGAAAGTTTCTATAGGCATATTAAAATAAACTGAAAGGATACTCTACCAAAGATAACATTGTTCAAATATTAAAGCAGATAAACATTTGCTCATATATTTTCTCCATCTTTAACTTGATCACTCTTTTTAGCATTTACTTTTAATTCTTCATGGTCTATTAACATTTATTTAAATGTGACTAACAAAGAATAAAATGGACCATAAAAATGATCCATGGATTAGGTCCTATGAATCACTATATTGTTAATCTTATGATTTAATAGAAAGGAACTTTAGGTGATTTTTCACAACCATTCAAATTCTCTAGATTTAGTTATTTATAAGAAATTGTCTGGTAAATATAGCAAAGGTCCCAAGATCTCATAATCTTTTGCTTTATTTAAGTTTTAAATAAACAAACAACATCATGATGAATGAGCATTGACCTAGAGCTAAAACATTCCCATGGAAATATATATTATGAACTATATACAATCCATTAAGCAAGATGAAATCCACCCATGCAAGGCCCCTTTCACTCAGCATGAGGATTAAGGTATATGTAGGAACCTTGAGCATATTTTCAAGTAACGTTAATGAAATAAATAATATCTGTTGTCACATCAGCCACTGGGAGGTGGGTGTACCCTCATGCTTACTCATCTGTCACTCTCAAGTTGAACAATGTCTCCTTTAGGACACACATCATTTCCCCACAGCTGGCAGCTACCCACAAAGAAGTTAATTGAGTCATTCATTTCCCCTTGAACCTACGAATGTTTGGGATTATGAACCATCAACACTGCATGTAATAAGGTGGCAGTCCAAACCTATTATGAACACAAGTTGAACCTCATTTATATTCTGCCCAAGTAAATGTAACTGAACTGTAAATCTGTAAAAGGAGTATGTCGAGGAAGAAATGCATCATAAAATACAGAATGAGACCAAGTTTCTGGTAGACTTACAGGAGATACTTTAAAACAACATATATTGTACTTCATAGACAAGTCTGAATCAATATTTTTTTTCTGATTGTCATTGGTTTATGACCAGTAATTTCTAATATTATATTTTCTAAATTAATATAAATATATAAAGCTTTATATATACTTTGAAGAGAGATGGGTCATTGTAGTGGATAGCCATCCCAGCATTGGCCTGGAAGTTCCAACCTCCACTGAGGCTTCAGTAATGATCACGCCCACAAGGCGGGGCAGAGGAAGGAGCAGAAGACCGAGGAGAGGAGGAGGTCGCTCGCTTGGTTCCAGGACGCCGGACGCTGGAGTAGACCGAGCAGAGTTCTCCAGAGAACACCGCCGGACTACCCTATACCTTTGTCAGACCCTGCAACCTACCCCTTCATTTGTAAGTTACCCCACAAAATAAACCTCCCTTTTAACTACGGAAAAAAAAAAAAAAAAAAAAAAAAAGGTTGAGAGATTCTTCAGTCCCATATCAGAAGAGCCCTCTGGTGTGAGACAGAAGGAAACCAATTATAAGGGACCATTATCTTCAAGATTCTAATTCTCTCCATGCTTATTCTTAATTTCTTGGAATCCTTTCTTACATGTCATGACATCTTTAAATCCAAACCTTCCATTCTTATAAAAAATAAGTTTTTTTCCAATAGCAATCTCTGAAGTCTCCAGAAGGAAGATGGGGCCCCAACAACAACAACAACTCTACCCAATCCAGAATGATACCATGGTAATCATCATCATACTACACTTCTTGCCAGAATTTCAGACAATCTTACCCATTACTCTAAAAGTTGCTGCAGAATCTACAGTTAGTCTAACTGAGATTTAACTATCTGAGCTTTCTCACAATACCCAACAGAGATACCATCGCCCCCTAAACAGCAGGAAGCAATTCTAAGAAAACGATGCCCCTTATCCCTTAGGTTTCATATTTCTCAGGGTTATGGATAATGGTTCTAGGGTTGGGGGTAGAAGAAATGGTCAAACTCAGTACTCTCCTTAAGGAAAGAAAATATGTCTCAAAAAAAAAAAAGGGAAAAGAAGAAATGGAATGGATATGTATAACATGTTATGGTAGACTATCACATACATTAGTAAACAAATTTAGTAATATAGCAGCCTTTGTTTGCACTGTTATGAATTCTTATATGTTGATACAAATATAAACTTTTTATATTCCTATTTAAGATAATTTGTATATTGATACAAATACAGAACTATGTTTGTTATATTGTACACATATTTTTACTCTTATTTGAAATATTTGTATATTGATAAAAATGGGAATTTATGTCTGTCATACTGTATGTATGTTCTACTTCTGTTTAAGATATCCTGTATACTGATATATATTTAGGATTATTATCATATTGCATATTGCACTATACATTCCTACCTCTGTTAAAGATATTTTGTGTATTGTCACAATTTGAAGTTATTGTCCTTTTAATGTACAATTGCTTACAGACTCTTTGCCTTATTTATAGGAAGCCTTAGTCCTTAGGTTGTTTAGGTAGATGAGACTTACAGAGTTATTGTCACCTATGCTTGTCACCTCTATAATTATGTTAGTTAGGTTATCCAGATTTATAAATACATAGGTCAGATGGACAGGTAATCTTCAAACACTTCATGGACCTAGAGAATATGGCATTTAAATAATTTAGAATTCTGTTGACGTGAGACACAATTGCTCCTGGCAGCACCAATTTGATCCCGAGAGAATGTTGGGCTTCTAAGACATTTCCATTTGGAAGTTTGTCTTCTTGGCCCAAAATAGCCTACTGGGCAAAGAACTGCCCTTGCCTCAACTGCTGACAGTACAAATGCTGTCCTTTCTGGACAAGCGGGACACAATGAAAGCGACCACCATACTTTGCCAAGACAGGGTAAGATGGTCTTTCAGAATTCCTGCTTCTGAAATGGTCTGTCAGATACTCTAGGCCTGTAGCCAATTTGAATGCACCAACGATACTGAGAAACGTTAGGTGACTGTCCAGGCTGCTAGCTGTCTCTATCTACTCTTGCAAGACTCCCAAAAGTTGCTTGCGTCCTTCTCCCATTTCTCAGGTATTATTACATTCCTTCTCAGGTCTTTGATGAGGTTGGAGATTAGCAGTTATAGTTACAACTTAGTATATATACATACATAATATCTTAGATAGAATATATTATGTATTAGACTCAGGTTCTTTAGGATAGGATACCTTTTGGAATGATCTTTGTAACATGCCACCTACCCACGCTCTAGACTTCCCTGGATTTTACTATGTGTTTTTTGCTTGACATTGTTTGCACTTATTGTAATTCCAACTTATCTAAGTCATTATCCCTCATTACTCCTGGACAATATTTGATAACCATCTCTTTGTGTATAGTCTTGTATTAGGTTAGAACTTTCTTATTTAGACAAAAGGGGGAGATGTAGTGGATAGCCATCCCAGCATTGGCCTGGAAGTTCCAACCTCCACTGAGGCTTCAGTAATGATCACGCCCACAAGGCGGGGCAGAGGAGGGAGCAGAAGACCGAGGAGAGGAGGAGGTGGCTCACTTGGTTCCGGGACGCCGGACGCTGGAGTAGACCGAGCAGAATTCTCCAGAGAACACCGCCGGACTGCCCTATACCTTTGCCAGACCCTGCAACCTACCCCTTCATTTGTAAGTTACCCCACAAAATAAACCTCCCTTTTAACTAAGTGGAGTGGCCTTAATAATTTCACCAATAGGTCATGATGAGAGGCTCTAAGTGGTAATCATACACCAGAATAAGTCACATAATATGTCATTTAGTCATTGAGCATTTGATCACCTCACACTCATGCTACTTCATGAGCTTTTCTTCTGGAACAGAGAATAGTCCCAGAGTTCTGAAAAGAATTTGAATGTTCTCGAACAACAGTTATCTTTTGGGGGTTAACAAGGTTGTTCCTTTGAATGACCCATTAGAAAGTAAAAGAGTTCTCAAAAATTTTTTTTATTTATTTGTTTTATTATTAGTATTAGTGGATTATCTCTTTCATAACAGAGATAGATGGTGAGCACAGAAAAGGGAAGAGAATTCCCTTAACAAGTAAGGAAGTTCTGCTTGGCAAATAGAGGGACTATTTACCAGCTCATTCAATGGATCCAACCATATGCCTCACTGTCTAATAATCCCAGCACTGTTTAGGATGCTGCATGGTACAACATGGAGTGCAGCACAGGATCGCACACAAACGACAAGCTCTCCCTTCAGCATGGCCAGTTGCAGAAGCTTCCGAAAGGATGTGGATGTAACAGTGTAGAAGAATCCTAAGCTTACAGAATGAACAGGTAATAGATAGAAGGAAGAGGCACAGAGGAGATGATGTGCTGTCTACTTACGAGCAATTGCACCAGGATTAATGGGCCAGTTTCTGAGAAGCACTTAAACAGTCATGAATGCCAAGTTTAAACATTCTTATTTATTAGTTGGCTATGTGGCAAGTTTCCTGAGAGTACCACAGGAAGCCACACAGAAATGTATCTTATTCAATTTCAATATGCATATTGTACATAAAGTAGATTCTAACTGTGGTGGGGGGGTATTTAGAATGGTGTTAAATCATCTCAAAATGAGACCAAAGGAAAAACCATTTATGCCTGAATACCGGAGCATCGTCAATATTCAAGCAGGAAAGGATCAGAAACGAACCTGAAATGAGAAATTCTGTTGTCACTGTCCCTAGAGAGCAGGATTGAGAGGAGGAAACATAAATTCAGAACGTTGCTGTTAGGAAAAGCAAAGGTGTCAAAAATCACACATTTGCTGTAGACTCCCTTATGAGATGGTCTCTGAAGAATGGCTTTAAATGTGTAAGCAGTGCCCATAAAGTTTACAAAAACACAGAGGCATGGAGAACCCGTACTTCCAAAACTTCCATGGAAATTTTGAAACACTCAAAAATTATATACAATAAAATTGTAAGAGCAAGTTGTAATAAGTTATAATAATGAGATTGTAAAGAAAAATGCTTGTGTAGTAAAATTAATATCTATAACTATGTTTTCAATGTGTCATATTGCCCACTAGAGCAACAACGTATTTTTAATATTGTTGGGTAAGGATAAATGAGATTTTTAAAAATCCACAGTATTTCGGTAAAGATTTACATCCCATATCAAGGTAGTAGTAATATAAATATAGGCATGATCTTATTATACTTCTTGGATTGGATCTATAGTAGCCAATACTTAAAGGCAAGATGATTTTGGCCAAAGGTTCTTTAAAACATCTAGTACAAATTACAGATCATTCAATTCCTAGTGGCTGTGGCATTTGGGAAATGAAGATTTATAGGTGGTTATCATTGTGTGTAATTACCGAGATGCCATTAAAACCCCTGTGCATTAAGTATGCCTCAGTGATTCAGTCTTGTTATTTGTTTAGTGCTTGGAGTTTATTCTTTGCAGCAAGAGGGGCTATAGAAATGGGGGCATCTGTCTCTACTAGGTTAATCACTAAAGGATAAACTGGTCATCTCTGTTCAGTTGGGTTTATACACATGGAAAACTCAAGTGATAGGACGTAAGAAGTTTTGGTAGCAGAGAAGAAATAGGAACAATGGTTCTAGACAGTCTTTTTCATAGACTAGAGACTCTAGCAAGTGAACGTTCAAAGAAAAATCAGGCAAGACTTAGGATCTTGAACAGAGGGCATTTTGTTTGCCTTCTGATTTCTTGAACAACAGAAAAGCCAAATATACTTTTTAGTTTTAATTGTGTTTTCTATAACAACTGAAAAACAAAACAAAATGCATTGCAATGGAACACTTGCCTGGAAATTCATTCATCCCTCAGTCTATTAGTTGAACTCTGAAACATCAAATCTATTTTATTAATTTAAATTTACCCCTAAAAACTAAACTTCCGTATTCAAGATTGTTTGTCCAGTAACTCTGAGTGAACATCTTGTCTTGGATTCTCTGTAAAGGTATTTAGTTCAGGTATTTGGAGAGGTTGTGGGAATTGTTTCCTTATTGGACGGGGACACCTGTATTATATGACTTGAATAAAAAAAGAAGATTCTGCTTAAATACAAAATAAATCTACTCTTGGACTACCATACAAACATGTCCATTTCTACCAGTTTGATGTTCTCCTCATCTAGCAATTTCTCCTTTTTTAGCTACTAGGGGCCAGTAGGTCCTATGTATGTACAGAGAGTAGCTGAAAGCTTGCATAAAATTAGTATGAAAAAGGATGTAAGAAGAATCTCAGTACAAACCTAGCTGTGGCTGGGGTTAGCCGGATGCAGAGAGCTGGCCCTGTACACATGCCCTGAAATGATGCAGTGAGGAAGACAGAGTAGAGTGTGTTGTAATAAGCGGTCAGAGATAGATCAAATTGAATGCAAACTGGGAGGACTGGGAACTGAGCAATAGGAGGACATCTGATGGTTGAGAAATACCAGTCTCTTTGTAAATTTGGCCTAAGGTTTGGGGACTTTAGGAGGGTGAATTGCCTTATTCAATCAAATTAATACTTAAATATTTATTTGTTGATGAGGGCTATTAAGAAACTTGACCTTGTTTATTAAAATGTTATTCTTTTGTTCATATACAAAAATGAATACAATAAGTAGTTTAATTATGTACCATCATGTCCCCTCTCCTTTTTTATTGTGCCACACTGGCTAAGTGCATAGTTAAACATGCAACTGGATGCCCAGAATTCTATTAGGAGTGTGCTAGGCATTAGGATCAGATCAGACTGGGGTGGAGAGTAAGGGTCCATGTTTATTTCCCCGGCCTTATCCCTGGAGTTTTGTATAAGCTGACTGCCTTCTTTTCCATGTTCTGTAAACATTTTTCCATGGTCAGTAAACACTTCTCCCAGATGCGGTTCATTCCTGTGACTGGCAATGGCCCTGGAAACAGCACTGCTCCACACAGCTTCCTGCTCTCCCACACCTTAGTCAAGAGTCACATTTGGAAACTCCTCAGGTTACCCACTGCGTGGCCAGCTGCTTCCCGCCAGCCCTTGACTGCTGGCACCTACATGTGCAGTGTGGGGGGTCTCTTTTGTTCCTCAGCTTGCCTTTCCTGTCACCCCAGTACTCACAATGGCTTTTGTAACAGTTACCACATTTAAAACAGTGGGGAAAATTTGGATAGAGTTACAAAACTGCATTAAAATTCTGAATTAAATTTGACAAAAATTCATATTTTTCTCCATTCTTTTTGAGTAGTATCATTTTCACTATAAAGACAAAGAATTCAAGTTCTGATTGGCCATGAGAAGTTGTAAAGGTTTTTTTGTTTTGTTTATTTTAGTTTAAAATTACTAAAATGTAAAAAGAAGAAACTCACAGTAAGGACTTCCTCTCTATTACTTTCTACTCCAGTAAACAATAGCTATGTGCTCACACACAGCCATTTGTTTTCAATCAATAATCCAGAGTTGCTAATTATGTATAATGTCATAAGGACAGAAATCAGTTTCCAGATAGAATCTCTTAAAATACTTTTTTTTTTTTGTGGTATCTGTAATGGACTCCTGTGTTTTTTATAACTTTCAATGCCTTCAATTTCTATATGATTATATCAATGCTAGTCCTTAACTGAAGGTTTTCTATAAAATAATAACAAAGAAATAAAATTTCTCCTGAGTTTTATAGTATAAAAGTATTCATTTCAATCACATAAAATATTCCTACAGAATGAAATTACATTAATTCCTCTGTGTTTTTTAGCTCTTTTCTTGCAAATATCTTTGTTTTGGATTTTTTTTTATCTTGTTTCTTTGGAAAAGAAACACAAAGCAGTGAAGAGTAGATTTCTCCATTCAAAAGGCCACTTTTAACTATGATGTACATCCATTCAGTTCATAAGGTCACCTTTTACTATGGTGTATACCCATTCCATGCAAAGGTCACTTTTTACTAAGGATGTATGCCCATTCCATGCAAAAAGGTCACCTTTTACTATGGATGTATACCCATTCCATTCGTTAGTCTACCTTTTACTATGGATTATATCCACTATGTTCATAGGGCTGCCTTTTCCTATGAATGTATACCCATTCCATTCATAAGATCATATTTTACTATGGATGTATATACATTCTCTTCACAGGGCCTCAATTAACTATGAATGTATACTCATCCCCTTCCCAGCCAATCCTCTCAGAAGAGGAGCTAGCAATGCATCCAGTGTTATCTTGGTTAGCTCTTCATTTCATTCTCTCCAAGCAATGAAATGCCTGAAGAAGATCACCGATAGTCTACCATTTTTGTCATTTTATACAAAATCTTAATGTTTGATACTTTTGACTTGCTAAAATTCTACTTGAATTTAAAATGATGCCCGCCTGGGTTTGGCCTCCTAGAACTCTAACCCATCTCTTACTTTACAGATTTAAGGTTTATACCCCCTGTCACTAACACTGAGTTTTCTCCTCATCTCTCTCCCTCTGCGCGCGCGCACACACACACACACACACACACACACACACACACACACAATGTTTTTTGTTTGTTTGTTTTAGATAGTCTCACCACATAGATTTAAGAAACCCAACACTCATCACCGAACTTACACTGGCCTTGAGGTTGTTGCAGTCTTCATGTCTTAGCCTCTCCGGCATTGGGGTTGTATTTACACAATGTCATTCCTGACTACATTGTCCTGCTTACCAAAAATACCTCTTTGTTTCTTCTTCTCTCAGCTATGCCTTTCTTTCTTTCTTTCTTTTCTTTCTTTCTTTCTTTCTTTCTTTCTTTCTTTCTTCCTTCCTTCCTTCCTTCCTTCTTCCTTCCTTCCTTCCTTCCTTCCTTCCTTCTTTCTTTCTTCCTTCCTTCCTTCCTTCTTTCTTTCTTTCCTTCTTTCTTTCTTTCTTTCTTTCTTGCTTTCTTTCCTCCTTCCTATCTCTCTCTCTTTCTTTCTTCTTTCTTTCCTAAAGATCATCACATACTAGGAAAGTTCTCTTCTGCTGACCTACACCTGTCTGCAGCTTAATGAAGATTTCATATCATTTCCAGTTTCATCTATTACATATATTGAAATATACATATATACAACTTAGTAGCCCTAGCCAATATGCCACTTTAACCACCAAAACTTCTATTTTTCTCTTTTGCAAGCATGTCTACTTTGATATCTTACACAAAGTTCACTTTGACAAGGGTAAGTTAAATTCATTATTTTCATTTTTTATACTTTTCTCCAATGAACATAATAACCTTGAAAGCTCAGATATTTCTGTTCTCCTCATTATCTAAGTTCATGCATTCCTTGCTTTATTATGTATAACTGAATGGTGATGTCTGGAATGCCATGCTACTCTTTCTGAGGGGCTCTCTTCATACTTTCAAAAGCAACTAATCTGATGTTGGTTCTCATCTCAGATCTCACAATGAACTCCAAACTTGGAACATATGTACATATGTGCATACATACAAACATAACACATATATACATACATCTATCATCTATCTATGCATGTTCTACCAATCATTCATCTATATCTATCTATCCATCTATCTATCTTCCATCTATGTCTGTCTGTCTACATATCTATCTATCTATCTATCTATCTATCTATCTATCTATCATCTCTCTACTTATGCATCACTGTAGTAGTTCCATTGCAAATACATGGCCTAAGACATTGTGTGTCTGTCTTGACCACAGGAAATGTGCCTTCCCTGTTCTAATTTCTTAGTTGTCATAGTACCTAATACAGTGTCTGACTCATTATGACTGCGTGTCCACCCACGGCATACGAACGTAGGAGAGAAAACCAACAGATGACAGTCTCATAACAGTACACCATACAGGGTCGGAATAAGAATTCATGATGTTAAACAGCCAGCCAGAGACTGTGAGTCACCATTGAGTGGAGGGGGATCAGAACAAAGAAAATATCCTTGGAGATAATTTCCTGGGAGTACAAAACATAAATAAAATGCAATATAATCCTAAAATTTTAAAATTAAATGATACCCTTTTTTCCTTATTGAACCACTGAAAATAAGCTAAGATGGTGCATAGATATCTCAGGAAGCATAAATCTCCTGGTTTTAGCATGCTGCTAAGAACAAGAGAAATCTTCTAATTTAGCGAAAGGCTTCAAAGCCTGTATCCTGAGTTAAGTCACCACTCTAATGATAGCCTTGTTCAACAAGAATGTGTTTTTATGAGATTAATGCAAAGGGACAGGAGACAAAGCCAAGGTCTATGTCACTGACATAGGAAACCACCTCAAAGGCTGAAAAGTGATTCTTTCAATTAGGGAAATGGAAAAATATCCTCCCCTGAAATTATATCACAGAATAGTCTCAGAGCCTTAGTTCCTAAACCTGATTCTTAATAGAACACCAAAAGTCAGAGGTACAAAATAAAAACAAAAGAATGGAAACAATGTATGTATGTATGCATTCATGTGTGTATGTATGTATGTATACATGTACAGACACATATGATTATACACACAATTAATCAAATTAAAAAAAGCTATTATAACTTTATATATACCTGAAACAATTTCCTTAAGTTTAAAAGTACCACTTCAGAAAAGCTATATAAAATGAAATGTTTAGTTTATTATATTTAACATTTCTTTAACTTTTCTATACTAAAAGTTTATTTAAAAAGTCTCTTTTCCTAGCTAGATATATAAAAATAAGATTTCAATGTATCTCTGACTGTTAGATTATTTACTCACATACATTCAGGAAGAAGAAAGAGAGAGAGGGAGGGAGGGAGGGAGAGAGAGAGAGAGAGAGAGAGAGAGAGAGAGAGAGAGAGAGAGACTTTGAAGATAGAGAGGAGTTGCACAACTGCATTAAGAAGCCACACTTGACAGTGAGATGACACCCATCACCATGCCTTTGTGACTATGGCACCCCAGCCTTGCATTCCTGAGTCTCTCTCTCTTGATAGGTTCTTCACTCCAAACATAGCCCCTAAGAAAACATTGTATTCAATTCTCAATAACTTTTCTGAGTGAAATTTGGCTTGCTTTTTCTAGTCTCTTACAAAACTCAGTTTGTGTTTCATTTCTATTTTCATTCCTTTCCTTGAAATGTTTCCAAGTCTCCATAAATGTAAAAGAATGCTTTATACAAACCCTGGTTCCTGTTTCACAGATACTTAGTCATCTTCACTCTTCTGGGTGCTGCCTCTTCTTGGCTTTCTTTAGTAGAAAGACTACTTAATATTTGATGTTATCAAGTCACTTCTTCATAGGTACTGAGAGTCAAAAAAATTAATGATTAAATCATTTTAATTTTAAAAAATGGCAAGTGATTAAGGTGCAATTTATCTCTGGAGTTCTTCAATTATTTTTTCCTACATTTCCCTAAATTTACTCAGTTTACCAAAGTTGGCTGGCTGATTGCAAGTAAGAGAGACAAAAAGTCAGGGTAATATTGGATTTATTAATCATTGATGTTTTTCTCCTTTAATCAAAATTCATTGCTTTCTTTAATGAAGTAGCCTGGAATGAATATCTTCTTTAGTATGCTTACTATTTTGATAACAATCCATTCTGATATGCTAGCAAAACAGAGACATGTATGTGTATGAGGAGTGTGTGCACATGTGTATATGTGAATGTGTGTATATGTGTAGGGATACAAATGTCAGCGAAGGTTGCAAGTCAACCTAGGGTGTTGGTGCTCAGGTTCTGCCTTGTTTGGCAGGGTCTCTTTGTTGATCAGCACCGTACCCATGTGGCTAGCTGTCTTAGGAGTTTGAGAATTCCTCTGTCCCCACCTAACTCATCACAGTACCTCTGGTATTATAGATGTGTTTTGCTACAATGGGATTTATGTAGATTCTGGGAATATTAATGCATATCCACACACTTAGAGCACAAGCAAGAATATTACCTACCAAGTTACCTTCATAACACAAACATAAAACAATTTGAAACATGATTTAAAAAAATAGTTTGCATTGCCAGACAGTGGTGGCACACACCTATAATTATAGCACTCAGGAGGTAGAGACCAGTGGATCTCTGTGAGTTCAAGGACAGCCTGGTGTATAGAGTCAGTTCCAGGACAGTCAGCGACACACAGAGAAAAACTAAAAGAAACTTTCTGTTCTTCAGGTTTTGTAGGAAAAAATAAAAATATTTATAGAGTTTTTTTAAGTTATGAGGATTAAATGCCTGCAGGTTATCCACTACACAACATTCTTTATGGTAAAATTTCATAAAGAATTCTCTTATTCAAATCTGCATGTAAAAATAAATGATTAAATTTTATAGCTAATATCACCTTTAAGTGAGTACATACTATGTTTGTCTTTAGGGTTACCTCACTCAGAATTATTTTTTCTGCCTCCGTCCATTTGCCTGACAATTTCATGATGTCATTGTCTTTTTTTTTTTTAAATTAAAAAAAAAATGTTATCTTTTCAATAGCCAAGAAACAAACAAACAAAAATGACATCATGAAATTGTCAGGCAAATGGATGGAACTAGAAAAAAAAATCATCCCAAGTGAGGTAATCCAGACCTAAAAAGATAAATATGGTATATATTTGCTTATAAATGCCACTAAGTAAATGATAACCAAGCTGCAATCTCTAGAATGTCATTGTTTTTAACAGCTGAGTAAAACTCCAGGTGTAAATGTACCACATTTTCTTTATCAGTTCTTCAGTTGAGGGGCATCTAGGCTGTTTCCAGGTTCTGGTTATTACAAATAAAGCTACTATCAACAAGCAATTGTCCTTGTGGTATGACTGAGCATCCTTCAGGTATATGCCCAAGAGTGGTATAGCTGGGTCTTGGGGTAGGTCATCAACTTCCGATTTTCTTAGAAGCTGCCATATTGATTTTCAACATGGTTGTACAAGTTTGCACTCCTACCAGCAATAGAGGAGTTCCCCTTGCTCTACAGCCTCTCTAGAATGAGCTGTGATTTGTGTTTTTGATCTTAGCCATTCTGACAGGTGTAAAATGGAATCATTTTGATTTGTATTTCCCTGATGGCTAAGGATAATGAACATTTCTTTAAGTGTTTCTCAGCCATTTGAGATTCTTCTGTTAAGAATTCTGTTTAGATCTGTACCCATTTTTAAACTGGATTATTTGGTGGTTTTGATATCTAGTTTCTTGAGTTCTTCATATAGTTTGGAACTCAGCCTTCTGTCAGATATGGGGTTGGTGAAGATCTTTCCCCATTCTGTATTTTTGTCCTATTGATGGTGTTCTTTGCCTTATAGAAGCTTTTTACTTTCATGAAATCCCATTTATTAATTTATGATCTTAGTGCCTGGAGGGTAAGTGAGAATGGGAACATTAGGAATCATAAGCGGGAGGGATGAATGGGGAGAGTTCTAAAAGAGATTACTGGAAAGGGGGTGGTAATTTTAGGGTCAGGTAAAAACCTGGTGTAAGGGAAACTCCAAGGAATCTACAAGGATGATGCCAGCTGAGACTCCAAGCAACAGAAGAGTCTGAATGAGCCTGAACTCATCCTCTCCTGTGACCAGAGAAGGCTTCCAGTGGAGGAATTGGAACACCAGCCTAGCCTCATAAATTTTGACCTACAGTCTGTCCTGCCTATGGGATGACCTGGGGCAAGGGTGGTGCAGAGATTGTGGGAGTGGCCAACCTCAGACTCTTGATAAGATATACCAGGTTTTTTGAGATCCATGGGAAGTCTGCCCTCTTCTCAAAAGAAATAGAGGAGGAGAGATTTGAGGGGCAGGGGAGGCAGAGGGAGGGACTAGAAGGATAGGAGGGAGGTGAAACTGCTATCAGAATGTAAAATAAACAAACAAATAAAAATTTAAAAAAATCAATGAAAATTGAAACTGGAGAAGATCAATACATGTCAATAATTTCAGGGACAGAAAAAGAAGAGTCACAAGTTCTAAGCCAGGCTCAGCTTAAGGTCAGTCTAGGTAACATGGGATCCTACCTCAAAAACAAAAAATAAAAGATAGATAGATAGATAGATAGATAGATAGATAGATAGACAAAGAAATAAATAAGTTAAGCTTAGAAGTTGGGTTTAGACCATGAATATCATTTAAGTAGGCAAAGGATTTTTTTCACATAATAATAATGAAAGGATCCAAAGCAGGAGGACCCTGAAAATAAACAAGACCTGAAAACAGTTTTGAAAGTACACTGATGTTTTAAAGAGCATTGCTAACACATTTCCTGAGTGCTCCTGGTAAAGTATGGAGGTTTCATCTTATATATTATCTCATATTTGTAATATGTATGAATTGTATTTTCAGTTTATAAAAGACAAGGTGCTTTAGAAATAACACCTGTGCTATATTTAGTATGTGTACAGAGAGTATTTCTAGAAAATTATACTGTGCAAAAACATTCAATTGGTGATGTTCCAGGCCTTTGTAAGCTATAAACATTTAGCATTTATTTGAGTGCATATATTTAATTAAGAATTAATGTAAAATATTGCTGCTATCATATGAATTTAACAGATGCTGTACACAAACCAGATTCCTACTTTGATGAAGAATTTCAGAATCACAGGGATCAGTTGAGTTTAATTTGCTTGTTGGGATGCTTAGGTCATAATCCGAATTCAATATGAAATGTCAATAGAAAAATTTTTGATTTGTTGAAGCAATTAGTAATCATACTTGTCCTCACTCTCTGGACACTTACAAAATGGAATTGCTACTGGCAGTAGTCTGGGTCTTTAGACGTTTTAAATTTCACAATCTATACTTTTTCCTAGAGTAATGATTTACTTCCTTGTGTGAACCAAGACCTAATTATTCTGACATCAATGACCCAGGGAGGCTGCCCAAACCCCACACTCATGAGAGCATACGGAAGAGTTAGACTTCCTCTACTGCTCAGGCCTGTTTTCACTTATCAACAACAGCTCCCTTTCAGATCCACACTATTAAGGCAGGGTTCTCCAGTTTGCCTTTATCTCTCCCACTTCATTGACCTTGTCTTTTCCTCACTGATTTATGACTACTTTAATCACAATATTCTTTGATCACCATTCTCTCTTCTGGTCGTTAATGTTTGGATTAATGAACCATTAGACCATTGCTTCTAGGATATAGTGAACTTCACAAACCCAAAGACCTTTATTTGTATTCTCTATTTGCTTTAATTCATCTCCAAATGTCTAGTCCTTATTATTTTTACATTTTCTAGTCAACTCCCAAATCTCATTGCATCCTTACTCTATCATACTTAATAGACAACAGCCTCATGACTAATTCTCTAAATTTGTTATTACTCCTTACTTTTTGACCCTCTGTGTTTTCTGTGTGTCATCTCAACTCTTAAAATCTAGGAAAATATTATAGATATTAATTATCAATGTAATTATGTCCATTGCAAATAAATATTAACTAATACTGGCTTGTATTCTAATGCTTGGCTGTCCTTTGATGCTACATGTATAGTACAGAGGTAATGTACCTCAACTTATCTAGAGTGCAACTTGGAAGACACATTCTGACAGGCTTGTCATCCTTTCCTTTAAACAACCATTGCCCATAATTCATTTTATCCTGCGTCATCTACAGTATCTTGTTACAATTTCTTTTCTTCTGCAAAACAGAAGATTTTCCATTAGTTTCAATCATTTGACCTAGGAAAACAGTGTGTAATTTGGAATGTAGATAATTATAAATGTGCTCTAGTCTCTTAATCATATAACATTTTAAAAAATATGTATATTCTTTAAAACAGAAATCTCACTTCCGTCTATTTATTTGAAGACAGGTATTGGAGAAGTTCACAAATATATGTTTTTAGTTATGTATAATTAATTTATGTAAATTATTTCACCAAAATGGACTGGAGCATAGGTACCAATTGCACATATACATTAACCTGGAATTATTACTCTTTTACTAGGTAAAATTAAATAAAACAATTTTACATATTAAACACAATTGAATCTCTATGTGAATACATATCAGATAGTGCATATATTGATTTGTCAGATCTTATCTGTAAACCATTGCATATATTTAGATTTTGGAAAATGTTTATCAAGTGATAATTAATTAATGACTCTACTACTATATTGTACATTATTTTGATATTATTTTTCAATTTTATTTCTCCACTTGTGTTAACATTAATTGAAGTCTATTCATACATATATATTATTGTAAATAAGCCATTATACCCCTATATAAAGAACTACAGGCTACTAAGGAATGCTGTAGGAATACATACATATATGCATATGCATATATGCATGTCATAAAAATCAATTACAAATGATGCCATGAATTTGGAAGAGAATTATAGGTGAGGGTTTAGGGGGAGGGGAGGGAAGGGAAAATAACCTGATTATACTATAATCTTAAAAATAAAAGGGAAAGTAAACAGACCAAGGAAAAGGAAATAATGTGACTGAATTACATGAATTTTTAGCAAGTTAGCAGTTTAGATATAATTGCTTTAATTCCTCTTCTATATTTTGTTTCTAAACAAACTGAAATCTCATTTCTTGACTCCAACTATTCTGTTATCTTAGGAAACCAAGGAATCTGATGTGGCTGGATATGCTTTATTGAGATGGGACACTCTAAACTATTTCTGGTATCACTGACTCTTTCTTCAGTGTCCTTCTCCCTGTCCTCTAAGCAGAGGCTGTGCTGAGATTTTCCATGCTGAGTGCATCCCTCCCCACTCTAAGGGATCATCTTTAGTCCACTTTCCTCCCACCTTCCCGATTCTATCCTTCTTGAATGATTTTCAAGTGTTCCCTAAACATACAAAGCACTTGCCTAACTGCCTGCTGTTTACCATACAAATAAGCCTGAAGTCATTTCAAACCCTGTTGTTATAAATCAGTATTTGTTAGTTTCTCTTCCGAACATTCCTTAATGCGTGTTTTTAAAGAATGCTGCCATCCTCTCCTCTGCTTAGATTTAAAATGTCAGACTTCTTGAACTTCCTCCCTCCCCTATGCCTCATTATTGGTCACCATATCTGTATTAATGATGTGTCTATCCCATATTTGTCAGTGGGCAAACAAAGTGGAGTTTTGAATGAGGTGCTGCTTCCTCCATTCTCCCAGTTGTACTGACCCGAGGTGGCCATCAATCACTTCCATCCTGGCGTTCTGGAATAGCACCCTACCAGAACTTTCCAACTCTCTTTTTCTTACGTGCATCCATTTCAGCATCATTTTTAGGATTCGGATGATTGTGAACTCTTTTTGCAAGAGAAATTAAAAAGAAAATTAACTTCAATCTCCTCTTGAAAATTATTTTACAATGTATAATTTATCTTCATTTCCTTAATGAAATAATAGGCAAATCTGACTGACCTCATCCCCTAATACAAGGGGTTTGTCCATCTGTGACTTTGCTTTGACCTGGAGAGAGTTTGCAGTTAACTTGGAGTATATACAGCCAGTCATCAAGACTGACTCATTCTCTTGATTCTTCCTTCAGCCCATCAAAACTAATTCAAATCCACTCTCTTCCTCTACTGAGAAAGAACCTCCTTACTTTTCCTCTTTGTCAATGGAGATTCATTTCAGTTATTTTCCTGAGACCTGGACAAAACAATTTATGGGACAAAGGGTTGATGGCATATGGGAAGAGGCCATTCACAGAAGAAAGTGTTTATTCTGGTTGACAGTTTGAGGAGCTCATCCTATTTTAGTCAGCAAGACATAGTAGCAGGCAGAGAAGACATGGTTACAAAAGGAGGCATTGGCTAGTTACAAACAAAAGTTTGGTCAAGGTAAAAGCCTCAAGTGTGCCCCGCTACAATGACAACATAACTTTCCCAAACAGTATCACCAGCTGGGGACCAAACATTCAAACACAAAAATCTATGGGGGATATTTTACATTTAAACTATATAACATTCAGCCTCTAGCCCAGAAAACTCATGACCATCTCATCATACAAAATGCATTCAGTCTAATTTCACAAGTTCCCATAGTCTTTACTATTCTTGACAGTATTCAAAAGCTCAAAGTTAAACATCTGTTCTGAAATTCAAAGCAATCTCTTAGCTGTAATCCCCTGTATGCAATTGTGAATCCCCACAATTCAATCGAGGAATAAAGACATAAAGAAAATCTGACCAAAGCAAGATTGAAACCCAATGGGAAAACTCAAATCCAGATCTCCATATTAAGCATTTGGGGATTCTTATGGAATCATCTCAGAAGGTATTAGGTAATCTCTCTTCTGGCAATACAGTGTATGGCCTACACAGTATTCCCTTGAACTTGCAGCTTTCTTTCATGGATGCCCACATTTCTGGCATCTCCAAGATACTTCATTCCCCAGTACTATTTATGCTTCCCTTTCCTGGTGGCATAGAGTGGCTTCTAAGGTAATCCAAATTTAGGGACTTGAATCCAGACACACACAGCCTGACCTCAGATCTCTCTGGATTTTTGTTGCAGAGTCCTGATGATATTGAAGAGGTCTTTATGCATTCAGTCTTGTAACTTTTATGCTGCACAAACCAGTGACATTTGGACAATGTTGCCAAGTTCTGATGTCATGTGCAGATAGCCTCTGACCCAGGGATGACAGGCACTGAGGCTGACTATGAGAAAACATTTAGTTTTTTTCTAGGTGCAGGGAACCCCTTAGATATTTGGGCTCATTTTAAAAAGCTGGAACTTTGGATGGGTGCAGTTAAGTCATCTTGGTATCTTTCCTATTACTCTAGGGTACAGAATATTAGATCCCTTTTGTTAATTATATCATCTTTTAAAAGATGTGGTCTCAATTTCAAACTGTTCAAACTAGATTTTTATTCTTCTGCCGTAGTTGTTGATACTTCCCTATGAACCTGAACCTGGGTGAGAGTAGTCAGTAACCAATATGCCTTTCAAGATTTCTGCCTTGGAATTTCCTCTACCAAATTACCCATTACCCCATTACTTTTAGATTCAGCCTTACGAAAGTTCTCAGGACATAAGCAGAATGAAGGTTTTTTTTTGTTTTGTTTTTTGTTTTTTTGTTTTTTTGTTTTTGCCAGAGTATAGGAAAAACAGTTTCCTGCAGGGAAGTTTCTTAAGATGGTAAGTAAGCAACTCAAAATAGCTTCAGGAAGTTCCGGAAACTGACCAGATTCACTACTCCCTCAATCCAGGAGTGTAAACAATTAAAAACTGCTGAGAGTAACTCTCAGACAAGCTAAGATACAAAGAAGATGTTGAGACCAGACCACCTGCCTGACAGAAGCAGAAACCAGCCATGCTGCCTGGAAGAAGGTTAGACCAACTAAGCTACCTGGGAAGGACACATATCAGCCTATTTAGCTGCTTGCAAGTTCTGCAGTGACCTCCAGTCCCCTTTCCTTTGTGAGATGTCACCCACACTGGGGTGGGCTCTGGTGATGTAGCTGTCCTTGAGTCATTTCTGCTCATGTAAGTAACCTCTCATCTACTTTCTGTAAGTAAACTTGAGATTACTCCTTGGTTCACCAAGCTAGACTTTGGTGATATCTGTACTTTGGCACACTCTGGACTTCCTGTGTTTGCACTGCATCTCCCCAGAAAAGTCTTGTTTCACAGCAGTCATGAAAATTAAAATAAGAGGATAAAATTATCCCTAAGTTGTAGGACAAATTTCTGCCTCTGTTTCCAAAATAGTTTGAGTGAACTCTTTGAACGCACAAGTGCAAGGAAACCACAGCTGTGCCGCTTCCTTATCACCTTCCACACAGGAAGTTATAGTCTTAGAAGAAAATAGAGCTACAGATTAAAACGGCTGTGCTGGGAGAGTAAATACAGTAACTTCTGATCACATCTTCAACAACTCTGAGGCATGATTTACTCTTAGGGTGATGTCCAGGTGAACTGATTGCCTGAGTTTCCGCATAGCTGTCAGGGGAAGCACTGGATGGACTATGCTCCACATTGCTCTGAAATGGAATGTAGCCTTTTCCTTATCATCAACAATAGATAAATGAATAAACATTCATAGATACATACATACATAATGGACACACATATATGTGTATATATTTATATCTCTCCATTTCTATCAATCTATCTATCTATCTATCTATCTATCTATCTTGTTTATCACATAAAAAAGGAAGTGTGAGGGCTGGAGCATGGCTCAGCAGTTAAGAGTCACAGTGTTTTTCCACAGTACCCAAGTTCAGTTCCTTCTGAACAGCCTGTAACTCCAACTCCAGGGGATCTAAAAGCCCCAGCTACTGTGGACACCTTCACTTACATGTATATACTTCCCCACCACCCACAAACATAAGAATGTGATTAAAAAATAAAAATGAGCCCCCAAAGGGATACAGTTTTTGTTTGTTTTCTGGTATGACAAACAGTGACTATGCACACTACATCAGTTCCACTTTTCTGGGGTTCACATCTCTCCTCCAATTCCCATTGAGCTTCAAATCATTTCTTGTTTGACCTTTAAATGTCTGTTAACATTTCTTCTGATAGAAATGATTAAAATTATTTCAAATTCTCAATTGCAGCACAAATAAAGCTTAAGAGAACTTTCCCCTGGTGTGCATGTGTGAGAGGTCTCAGCAAGCAGACACTGCACGTCATAAGGCAATAGTGAGCTCAGGGTTAGTTTGGAGACAGTGGCAAGTGGTCAAAGGAAGGAGTTCACTGGAGATGGAATATTCACTTGTCTTCATGTGGGTGGCAGATAATACACGGGCATCTTTGGGAGACTCTCTACTTATTCTTTCTATTGATAAAAAGCTGTGTTTTAACCTACCTAGTTCTCTTTAAAAGTTAAAATAGTTTTCAGACACATTTCAGTAGGCAGCATCATGATTATAAGTATTGAAAGGTTTTCTCTAAGCATTCTAGTAAATGAAAACTCTCCAATCTCTCTCTCTCTCTCTCTCTCTCTCTCTCTCTCTCTCTCTCTCTCTCTCCATATTTTGTGTTAGGAGTGTCTCCACATGGGGAGACTACAAATAAA
The DNA here is from genome assembly GCF_903995425.1 of Onychomys torridus. NCBI lineage: Eukaryota > Metazoa > Chordata > Mammalia > Rodentia > Cricetidae > Onychomys > Onychomys torridus. The sequence goes on along the minus strand of NC_050445.1, from coordinate 73,270,301 downwards.
GAAATAAAGTTACCCAAGACTTTTAACTACACAGTAATAGGGAGGAAGGTATCACAGAACAAAATCACAGGCTATTCCTCAAACTGACCAGTTGTTCCCTTGTGGATGACTGAGTCAGAGAAGGTCATATGTGTCTGGCACCTGGGGCCCAAGCTCAAAACTCATTCAGGATGGGAAACCTAGGTGTGTCCAGACTTGAGGTCATCATGTGCCTCAAGTCTGTTTACCTCAGTGTTCCTCTCCTCTGCTTGAGAGGAGGCAGTAATTTTTCTCCCCCATCTGATGCCAAAGGTCTGTGTTCCTCCCAGCTCCTGCAGCTCAGGACTGCACAGAATGTAAGGCATCTCTGAAGAGGCCATTCTTCAAACCCACCCGTCCTCCACACTGAACCTCTTTAAGATTACCTTCAGGCAGAAAGTATTTATTTGAGCTTCAAAGAGGACCAAGATAGAGAAGGACTTTAGTAAGGAAGGATTTTGTGTTGATTGTCATCCAATATATCTAAGTACTCTTTTGTCAGTATATATTGTTGCGGTGAACATGCCCAGTTTTCACATTACTGATGACTGGGCCCTTATTGCAGACATATAAGATTTAAACTGTTGCTTGTAGGAATAAAAGATTATTATTCACAAATACCACATAATCTATCTATCTATCTATCTATCTATCTATCTATCTATACTATTGTTCAAGAATATCATATATATATATATATATATGTGTGTGTGTGTGTGTGTGTGTGTGTATGTGTGTGTGTGTGTATACATACACACACACATACATACACACATATATAATATTTTACTGCATATAAAACTAAAACTTGCTGGGCACTGGTAACACACACCTTCAATCCCAGCACTTGGGAGGCAGAGGCAGGTCTCTATGAGTTTGAGGCCAGCCTGATCTATAGAGTGAGATCCAGCACAGGTACGAAAGCTACACAGAGAAACCCCATCTCAAAAAAGCAACCAACTAACCAACCAAACAAACAAACAAACTAAAATTTAATGACACAAAAAAGGAGACAATCCCATGTCTTATAATCTACAATATATAAAATTAGCAAGAGATATTAATCTGACTCAAACCCTTACTAAATATGTGGTCCTGGGTAAATCACATAATGTCTTTATCTTCATGTTCTTGTTTTAAATTTTGTCAAGGATTCTTCTCCTTTACACAATGACCTTAGCATTCAAATGAAATAATGAGTGTAACAATTATCAATAAAAATTATCTTATGGGGCTGTAGAGATGGCATTGATTTGGTAAAGTTCTGGCTGTTCAAGAATGATAAGGCGGTGAAGTATCTGAGGAAGACACATGCCACCAGCCTCTGTACTGCACAAGCATGAGTGTGCATACCCTCACTGCACACACACACACACACACACACACACACACACACACACACACAAACACACGTAAACAAACATAAGTAGATTGAAAATTCAGTTTATGCCTATATGTTGCTTTATATCATGTTTTGTTTTTTACTCCATGGCTGGTTCTGTATCTAATTTTCTATGTTTAAGTTAAATGTATTTCCCATTTGATCATAAAATATGTATTGCAGAAGGCCTCTAGCATCTTGTTAGAAAGGAGAATTCTTATGACCTGTTAGTCCTCTGATATATACATAATATCCTATTGTGGTTATACTTTTTAAATGTGCTACAATTATATAGAATTTTCCACAAAAAATTTCTTATGTATCTCTAACTTAGAAAGTTTTACATTTTGGTTCTATTAATATTTTGTTGAGGAAATACTCTGTGTTAAAAGCCAAAAGAAGAAAAAAGAAAAAGGAAGAAAGAAAGAAAGAAAGAAAGAAAGAAAGAAAGAAAAAGAAAAAGAAATAGCATTGTTTAATTGCTTCCATTTTGTTTGAGAAACTTAACCTCAATTTCACCTTTATGGCTACTGTGCAAGTCACAGTCACATGGCTGTGACAACCTGAGTCCCAGAATAATAAACTCTTCAGGCCATAACACTATCTACCTCTAACAGAGGGAGGGAGTGTAGCAGTCCCAAGCATGTTTGTGTTCCTTGATTGATAATGAGCAGTTTCTCATCTACATCTGTGTGGGACTATATGAGGTCTGTTTCAGCCTGCTGGGAGTCCAGAGGAGGGAGAGGCATTCACAGTGGGTTTAAAAAATTTTTCTAAAGATGAAATTTGGGAGGCAAATGTTTTGGCCATGGGCCAATATGATTTTTTTTTAATGCTAAAACAAGCCTGGCACTTTACATTATCATTTTAATCTGTTTTTACAATTCAATATAAGCTGACAGCTCACTCTTTTAAAGTCAACATTCAACATCACATCTACCAATAAGTTATTTCCAAAAATACACAAAGAATGCAGATTTCCAGAGCTATTTTTTAAATTTCTTTTAATTTCACCATTTACCATAAAATCTGCTAGCAATAACCTCTTATTTGTTAAATGTGGAATAGCTGAATACCTACCTTCATTTTCAATTTAATTTGGAAATAAAGACCCATGTCCAAGATTCAGATAATTTCTTAGGGAGATAGTTACTTCTTAATAAATGGAGATAAGCTGGTAGTGATGATATTCATAAAGCTTATCATCTCCTTTTTCTTAAGAATTTCACAGCATAAATAAGTACAAAGATAAACTGTGCCTTGTAGCCATTCATGCAACAAGAGACATGTGGGTTGGATTTCAACATGTCAATAGGTTCAATAACACTACTGATATCTTTATGCCACTGGCTATCTTAATTTCTTTCGGTGCCGTGATTCTCTAGGCTTTCAGGAGCATTTGGTGTTAATAAAAATTATCATCTGCTGATCCAAGGTGCTGCACATTGGAAGTGACTGGGGAAGCAGCTGGGTTGGACCTTCTGACTAAGAAGCAGCAGGTTAGAAGCCAGGAGGGGCTGGAGGCTTTGTTTAACTGAAGCCAAAGTCTGTTTCCAAGTGGAGATGAGGATGAAGCCAGTACACATGGCCTGAGAAAGGACTCCAGCATCAGCTGTGGTCTCATTTATCCTAAGTGAAGACATTTATGCTTTAGTGAAGACAGGGAAATGGTCACTGAGCCAGAGCCTGACTTACCACCGCCTTATTTCCTTCCAGTGTGAAAGGCTATCCCTAGAATGGAAGCCTTTCAGTGACCACCTATCCTTACAGCATGCTTGACCCACCCAACGTGCTGTACCAACATTCCCCTGAACAGTATCAACACTGGGCTTACTCCTCAGAGAAACTTGTGTAAGATTTCCTGCATTGCATAATTTATGGGATTGCCTCAAGTATTAGGTGTTGTCTTTTGATTACCCTGTGAATAATAAAATAATCAAGAATTCCATCAAGTTCCTGTGAAGCTCTTAATATAAGAAGGGAGAAATAAAAAATGTTACTCAGTATCCAAAGCAACCACAACAAAATTAAACAACTTCAAAGAAGCTATCAACACTAACTTATAGACAGGAGTGCTTACAGGACCCTACCCTTTCCTGTTGAACTGTGGGCTACAGATAGGTTCTAGGGGAAAGGTGGTATCTTCATTGTATTTCCATTGAGTAGCCTCACAGACTCCAACAGGTAGTTCCAAACTCTAGATCACAGAGATAATCCTGGGGAAACTCAGTTGTTCTCAAACCAGTGAGACTGTTAGAATCATTTGTCAGCTGCCAGAGTGTTCCTACCATTACTTGGTTATCAGTTCCTCCAAAGTGGCAGGAAGCAAAGGATTTATGAAAGGGAAGAACTGGAAAGTCTGTAAGAATGACAAAGACATTTTCAGACAAGTGCTGAAGAAAACTCCTCAGAGAACAGAGGAACCAATCCCAGAATCCCTGGACAGCCTGTGGTTTGGTGCTGCTAGACACCCTGAGGGCACCCAGTTCCCACCTTCCATTGATCTGAGATTTTCTCCAGTAGTTCTGTGGGAACACAGAAATGACAGACTGCTTTACCTGATCCAAGGTTGGGGTTTGGCAGAGAGATAGAAAATAAGGCCAGCTATGTGGGAGAAATAAGGTACTAACATAAGAGTGATGGATAAGCTAGCCAAGGCACAGAGCAAAGAAATGAAAAATGATCACAGTCGAGAAAAGGAGACATCAAGCTTCTGAGTTAGGAAAAGCAAGGCAACTTCTCTGCTCAAATATGAATGTGGGATCCAGGGGGGGAAGGGAACGCTACATTTAGTCATCTCCATCTTCATTCCAATTGCCTTTTAGTGATGACAAGGCCCAGATGTGACTATGGGATTTGAGGTTGAGTCAAGTGGAGATGAGACCAGAGAACTGAAGAGGCATGTTACCATCTGTGGAAGAACAAAGACAATGAATTTCCTTAAGATAGCAGTAGCATTTTGATGAAGGAAAAAAGAGAAAGAAAACAGACATGGGTGCTAAAGTTGTCAGGAAATCACAGGAAATTATTTGAATGTCTGTAAGGAAGAGTGGCAAGGGGAAAGCTAAATGAGGAATTCTAGACAGGCAGATTTTATAATCAAGAGCAGAAGAACAGCAGCATGGAGGTCTCTTGGAAATCTGAACTCATGGATGGCATTCTGTACCGTTCCAATTCCAATGTAAATTTTTATAACACACTGTTCATGAAAGTCTTTAATTCTAGGTAGCTTGCTCTTGATCGCTATAAATAGTTCTGTTATAGAAGATTGATTACAAACCTCAAGCTGTTTATGTGTAAATGGCAAATTCTCACAAAAGGGCCATGTCATGTATTTGTGACATGGCCAAGGAACAAAAGAGGGCTGGTAACTCCAAGGCTGGCTTTGTTTTCTTTTTGTCATTGGCTACTCATCAAAACATGTTATTGCTAATCAGAACTTCAATTACTGGGTTAATTTTAACTATTTTTCATGTTTCAATGAAGAGTTTGAGCATGTGTCTTGGCCTGTACATCTATAACAAGAGTTATTTTTAGAGGTTTATACAAGGATTATTTGTAATTACCATCCTCAAATTGTAATGCAGAAATGATTGGAAGGTTCTCCATTTTGAAAACAAATGTATATTGGCAAGTTCAAGCTTCTGAAGGAAGTCCAGACCAAGGAAAAACCATTAGTATGTGGGACCAGGGCCTCACTGCAAAGCAGGTATCTTTCATGAATCATGAAGAAAACAAGCATCTAGAGAGGTCTATGAGCTTTGGCCTATGGATCGTCCTTGGCTCAACCATGATTTAATACTAACCCAACAAATACCAGCTAATAGTTGATTTTCATGTTTCTCATAATGCAGGCTTCATTTTGATAGATACATAGCTATGCTTAAAAAGTTTCTGTAAATTTGCCATTCCACCATAGTTTTGTAATGGTCTAATCTAAAGCATGTATACTCGGACTACAGAAAATGGATTCCTGGGTAGAGACCCAGGATTTCTGTCCAAACTGTCTGTCTCAAAGGGACAACTTTCTACAGCAAGACTCAGTGTACCCTGAGCTTAGCCTTCTTATGAAGATTGTAGGATTCCTTCTAAGAATGAAAATAACACCTCTGCTATCCCATAGAGGAAATCTGAAACTCAGAGAAGCATTCACATTTATTGTCTCGAGTGAATTCTGTGCATTTGACATTTGCCTTTCCTGTTGGTCTCTTCTGGAAAGCAATGGAGGCTGGTTTTCACTGCAACCTTGTTTATATCCATTATTTGCAAAATTCTTATGATTTTATCTTCACTCTTACATTTATCAATAATTTCATTATTAGGCTTGCTGCTGATAATGAGAAAAAGACAGATAGCTTATCAGCCATACCAAAGTAATTTCCAAAACTGGAACAGGAAATGCTCAGCAGCATCACATTGTTGCTTCCTGATCCTTTAAACAAATGCTAACTGGTAAAATCAGCAAGACTTTGAAAATTTTAATGTCTTCTTTATTCTGATGGCAGAAAAAACAATCTTGCTTGTATCACTTTTTAATTCGGATTTATTGAGGATCCCACGATTTCTTATCCTTTTTCAGAACACACGGATAGAATGTAATATGCAATTAGCATGTAGAATTGTTTGAAGATGATGTGGTTGATGGGGGTGGCAGAGATGTGGTGAAGCAAATGCTACTCATAGCTCTGATTGCTTGACCATGCACATTTGCAGCTCCCACATTTTCTAAAATCTACACAAAAGGTGGAGAAAACATGACCATGGTGTTAAGAGTGTTCTCTTAAAACATGGTTGCAATTTACTGTAAATGATTATTGCTTTGAGATTCAAGTTGGTATTTTTAAAGCCATAATTTTCAATCTTTATTTTATTTAAAAATGTTGCTTTTGAAAAGGCAACTAAGAAAAACAAAAGCCCAGTGAATTTAGGCATCTGTTTGAGAGTATTCTCATTAGCTGCAGTAATAAAAATGATATGATGTAGTATGTTTGCTGAACAAAGGGAGGCCACAACACATGTCAATGGAGAAGTGAAGCGGTTATTGGTTATCATAGTGCATGAGAGGATGGAAAAATGCATGCTGGCTCTCAAGTTCAAAGGGCTTGAGGGAGCTTTAGTAACTTTATCCCCTTTAGTTGCAAACTCTGAGACAGCATATGGTTAACATCCATTTTTGGTGTTATTTTTAAACTTGTTTATGAGACATAAATGAAAAGTATTCTAAATACCATAATGACTTTTTCCCTGGGTGGAAACTCAGTGATGTTGGGCCAAGCAGCATCTCATGCAGTTACACTATTGGAGACTTTTCTCCGCTCTGTTGAAACAGGAATGGATACTGGTCACACTAACGTCTAAAAGTAATATATTACGTTGCTCCTTTTTCTTCTCTCTTTTCCCCTGGATAAGGTATTCCAGAGTTAGACAGCTAAGGCAGTTGCAAAGGGGATTTAGAAAACTGTCAAAAATTATTTAGAGAAAACAAATGTCTCCACAATTTTCCACAAATCAAAAGGTAACAAGGGAATTCATTTTCTGACTAACTAATTTCTGAGTCCATAGCAGGTTTGGTCATATATATATTGAGCAAGAGACAGGGGACAAAGGAAGCAATAAATGACAAACACACATCAAAAACAGTCTGGGTACTTTTATTTTTATTTATTATTGGAACTCTTTGAACTTACAAGTAGTTCACCTATAGTTCTAATCTACTAGAAAGCTGTTTTTCTGTGTTTCCTCTTTTAAGACTTTCATCTTTCCATAGGCGAGAGTGAGTGGAGATTGTCCATACAGTGTACAGAAACATACATTGTATGCAGTGTCACATAGAGGCCTCTCCTTTCTTTAATTTTCCTTGGTATATGTTCAGAATTTCATATGATATAATTAGGTAAGCTTTAAGATACTAGGATTCATAGCAATGTGAATACTATCCATGATGTTCAAGCCATTTGCTTTAAGATAAAGAATATGAGCTCCTATGCAGTAACCCTTACAGGGGCTAGTCAGGGTCTCCCAGCAGAAATTCAACAGTACCTAGTTATGTTCTCTCATCTATTTACATCTGTATTGTATACCAATTCTCATTTAATGAATCTAGAAAGCAGAAGAAATTAATAACAAAATCCTATAAAGATATTCCTATCCCCTTGGATATACTTGTGGAAAAGCTGATATAGGTTTCTTTATAAAACCAGAAGAAAATGATGAGATCAATATTGTTTGTGAGTCACACAACTAAATTAAATGCATTAAAGGAAAATATATGCAAAAGTATGCTTAATTGTTCTTTTACATTTATTAAATGGGATGGCATTTTCATGTCTTGCTTTTCATGTCTCTTCTGCAGTAAGTAACTGTGATGCAATGGTGAATCATCTTGAGATTTGTTTGGCATCAGACATAACAGTCTCCTAAAGCTTTGAGATGGAAGTAATCATCTTTATGTTCAAAGACTTGATTGCTACCTTTCTTCTGACAACACTTTCACGCACAGGGTCTGCACATGGCTTGTTCACCTCCTTTATCACATGGATCCACATTCAGCAGTTCATTTATTTAGTTTGAACCTCTGTGGGGTCAGTGGTTACATGAAAACTTTGACCTTAAACTAATCTTCTGATTTGAGGCTCCTCTTTTCCAAAGGTCAGCTGCTGTACTTGCTTAATGTCCCTGTTATTAAATCCATCTCACTTCCTGTGTACAATGAATATGAGGTGGATGTTTTGTGACACACTTTTTACAGAACTCTCAAGGAATTCTCTTCCACCACAAGGAAGTTCAAAGGTAAGGAGAACTGTGACACAGTAAGCCAAAGAAAGATTCATAAACTGTACTTTGAGAAGATGATCTTACCCTTTCTGGAATTCTCTAAAACTTCTGGGGGAGGAAACCATGACTACCACTTTGGCTTCTGCAAGAATTTAGACATCTATAGCCTGTAAAGAAAAATCTCTCATGTTTAATATTTTTGGCATCTGATATTTGAATAGCAATATTTTAAATATTTACATACTTCTGGTGAAAGTGAGTGCTCCGTAGTGTGCTTTTTACAGGGCTCTGAAAACAGCCTGTCAATATTTACCAGTAGCCAGTGCTCTTTTACTGCTCTAGAGACAGTGAGTCACAGCAGAACCATAATTAGAATGCAGGATATCCCACTTCCAGTCATAAACTCAAGCCACAGGATCTCACCCTTCCTCCTTAGGTCCTAACATAAGAAAGCAGGGTCATTCCAAAGCCAAAACTCTACGGTTTTTCCAAACCAGAAGTTCTTTCTTTTTCTGACCTGTGGCTCTGCCGTCTGTTATAATTCCCTGTTTCCATAAAAGTGGTTTCTATAACCAAGAATCCAAGGTCTTTCCAAATAAATAAGGTATTTTTTATATTTGAAAATAATGTGTTTGAACCACCTGCACACTGAGATACCTTTATGTTACTATTTTATAAGAAATCTTCAAAGACTGATGTATTTTCATCTACAAAATCTACAGTGTATTCTTATTTATTTTTTTCTTTTTTATTATGTGTCTTAAACTTTACACATCAGCCATGGGTTCCCCTGTCCTCCCCACTCCCGCCCCCCCCCCCACCTTCCCCAGCCCCTCCCTACATTCCCATGTCCTCCAGGATCAAGACTCCCCTGGGGATTCATTTAAACCTGGTAGATTCAGCACAGGCAGGTCCTGTCACCTCCTTCCAGACTGAGTAAAGTGTCCCTGTGTAAGACCAAGGTTCCAAACAGCCAGCTCATGCATTAAGGACAGATCCTGGTCCCACAGACTGGGTGCCTCCCAAGCAGATCAAGCTATTCAATTGTCTCACTTATCCAGAGGGCCTGATCCAGCTGGGGTCTCCACAGCCTTTGGTTCATAATTCATGTGCTTCCATTTGTTTGGCTATTTGTCCCTGTGCTTTTTGCAATCTTGGATTCAATAATTCACGCTCTTGCAGACCCTCCTCTTTCTCAACAGTTGGACACCTGGAGCTCCACCTGGGGCCTGGCTGAGGATCTCTGCATTCACTTCCATCAGTTATTGCACGAGAGTTCCAGCACGACAGTTAGGGTGTTTAGCCATCTGATCACTGGACTAGGTCAGATCAGGTTTTCTCTTGACCATTGCCAGCAGTCTACAGAGGATGTATCATTGTGGATTTTTGGGGACCTCTCGAGCACTCTGCCTATTCCTGTTCTCATGTGGTCTTCATTTATCATGGTCTGTTATTCCTTGTTCTACCTTTCTGTTCTTGATCCAGCTGGGATCTCCTGCTCCCCAAGCTTTCTTTCCCTCAAATCTTGCCCTTCATTACTCCCACTGTCGTCCAGGTTGTTCATGTAGATCTCATCCACTTCTCTGGCATTGGGTGATCCTTGGGTTGTTCTTAGGGTCCCGTTTTCTAGGTAGCCTCCCTGGAGTTGTGTAGCAGTCTAGTCATCTTTGTTTTACATCTAGCATCCTCCTATGAGTGAGTACATACTGTGTTTATCCTTCTGAGTCTGGGTTACCTCACTCAGGATGATTTTTTTCTAGATCCATCCATTTGCCTGCAAACCTCATGATGTCATTGACAATAAAACAACCTCTGGAGGCATCACAATCCCTGACCTCAAGCTCTACTATAGAGCTACTGTAATAAAAACAGCTTGGTACTGGCATAAAAACTGACATGTGGACCAATGGAATCGAATTGAAGACCCTGACATTAACCCGCACACCTATGAACATATAATTTTTGACAAAGAAGCCAAAAATGTACAATGGAAAAAAGAAAGCATCTTCAACAAATGGTTCTGGCATAACTGGATGTCAATGTGGAGAAGGCTGCAAATAGATCCATATCTGTCACCGTGCACAAAACTTAAGTCCAAGTGGATCAAAGACCTCAACATAAACCCAGCTACTCTGAACCTGATAGTGGAAAAAGTAGGAAGTACTCTTGAATGCATTGGCACCGGAGATCAATTTCTAAATATAACACCAGTAGCACAGACACTGAGAGAAACAATCAATCAATGGGACCTGTTGAAACTGAGAAGCTTTTGTAGAGCAAAGGACAGGGTCAACAAGACAAAGCGACAGCCTACAGAATGGGAAAAGGTCTTCACCAACCCCACATCTGACACAGGGCTGATATCCAGAATATATAAAGAACTCAAGAAATTAGACATCAAAATGCCCAACAGTCCAATTAAGAAATGGGCTATAGAACTCAACAGAGAATTCTCCACAGAGGAAGTTCAAATGGCTGAAAGACATTTAAGGAATTGCTCAACATCCCTAATTATCTGGGAAATGCAAATCAAAACGACTCTGAGATACCACCTTACACCTGTCAGAATGGCTAAGATCAAAAACATAGAAGACAGCTTATGCTGGAGAGGATGTGGAGCAAGGGGAACTCTCCTTCACTGCTGGTGGGAATGCAAGCTTGTACAACCACTTTGGAAATCAATATGGCGCTTCCTTAGAAAATTGGGAATCTATCTCCCCCAAGACCCAGCTATAGCACTCTTGGACATATACCCAAGGAATGCTCAATCATACCACAAGGGCATTTGCTCAGCTATGTTCGTATCAGCTTTGTTTGTAATAGCCAGAACCTGGAAACAATCTAGATGCTCTTCAACTGAAGAATGGATAAAGAAAATATGGTACATATACACAATGGAGTACAGTGTATTTTTAAAATGAGGATATTAATGACAATTGTCAATGTTTTCTTTGGGTTATACTTAGAGGCTTAGTTATACAGGTTATGTTAAAAAGAAAGAATTCTGTCATTTTATCACTCATGTTTTAAGAACAATTACTTTTTATGTACTTACCTAGAGATTATACCCCTTCTAAAATAAATTACCACCAAGGAAGAAATGATATTTTCTTGTTCTTTCATATTTTCATCCCATCTACCCTGAAAAGAATAGAAACTGGTTCCTAAACCATTACAAGACAGGCTCCTCCTGTTATAGGATATGGATATGGGGACTTGGTGAACTGGGAGGCTTGAGGAAAAAGTTTAAGGGGGAAAGTATGATCTGACTAGACCTCTAAAAAGAAAAAAGTAAATATGAAAAATTTTTTCATATTGAAGTAGGACATGGCAACCCAAGAATAGAGTTGAGCACTGGGAACTCATTCACTCTCCAAAGGACAGCAGGGGTGGGGCCAGGGGGAGGGAGGGTGGACCTAAGGGGCGGAAGGACCTAAGGGGAGGGAGGGTGGACACAGGAGGAGGGAGGGTGGACCTGGGGGAGGGAGGGAAGTTGGAGGGGAGGGGATCCAGGGGGAAGGAAGATGGGCCCAGAGGGAAGGAGGGTGGATCCAGGGGGAGGGAGGGTGGACTCAGGGATAGGGAAGGTGGGCCCAGGGGGAGGGAGGGTGGACCCAGGGGAGGTAGGGTGGAGGGGAGGGGATCCAGGGGGAAGGAAGATGGGCCCAGAGGGAGGGAGGGTGGATCCAGGGGAGGGAGGGTGGACTCAGGGATAGGGAAGTTGGGCCCAGGGGGAGGGAGGGTAAACTCAGGGATAGGGAAGGTGGGCCAAGGGGGAGGGAGGGTGGACTCAGGGATAGGGAAGGTGGGCCCAGGGGGAGGGAGGGTGGACTCAGGGATAGGGAAGGTGGGCCCAGGGGGAGGAAGGGTGGCTCTGGGGAGGGAGGGGGAACACACTAGGAGAAATAGAGGAAAGGGAAACATAATCAAGATATATTATATAAGAAAAGAATCTATTTTAATAAAAGACAAAAAATACTGTTTTTCACAATACATCCCAGGTAATTATTTTAGAAAGGAAAACAAATCTTTGTGGTGCAGGAAATAGTTTGCAGTGCTATGAATATACTTTTTCCTGGGGGGAGATGTAGATGGCATAAATAAGGTATGGAGGATAGAAACGACAGAGTTGCCAAGTAAAAATGGGCATCAGGATACAGCAATGCCACAAGTGAGGTTAGGGCCCTGACGCTTTGGAGGCAAATAGGGTGGCCTGGAGCCCCGCTCATGTAGATGATCCCAGCATTGCTTCTTACTGCCCGATTTCATTATTTCCTTACAGGCTGAAACCTTTTTAGAGTTTCTCTTAGGCAGCCTTATTTCCAAGTAGAACAGTGGTTATATGCTTAGTATAAAAGGTGGGAAAGAAATATTAACTGAGGAAACATGTAAATGAATAAAGGAATGAAATAATAAAAGTATATTATAATAGCAGAAATGTTTAATCTTGGAATGTTTTCAATACATTCATAGGGGAATAAATAAAATATAACTCTTTCCCAATAATGTCATAATAAGATCAACAATCTAGACAAGGGACTAAATTAGAACATTTATTAAGCTGAATATTTGTATTTTCTTTTTATAAATAAGGTTCTAATATGTCTGCAGACCCATTGGAATATGAACACATATAAGAGTATTGTTTCAGGGGCATGTGTACGTCTGTTGAAGAGGATCTCGATAAGTTTAATGCTAACTTAATCACAATACTGTATTGGATCTATGGAGAGATTATAAAAGTATATCTTTTACACTTTGGTCATCACACTTTTCAATATTTCAGAATACATTCATACCAACATATGGATTTAATTAGACATGTTTGTATACAATGTTTAAAAAATATTATTTCTTTTATGTTAAATTCCTTCCCATGAGAGAGAGACTTAAGGAAATCAATTCCACAATTATATCTTGGTTATTTACCTGTATGTATGATAAAGAAATTATTTTGTAAATACAACCAATTGAATCATTTAAGTGTAAACCAATTTCTACTCCCTGACAGTGAGGTACAGTATTTCAGTGTTTAGTAGTTACAGAAACCTTTTTCCTATTTTTATGCCATCAGCCTTACAGACTACTTAGCAAGCACTTGTGAAGCTTGTGACAGGCTTTACTTGGTGTGATAGGATCAAATCAACAGAAAGTAGACATTTTCTGGATGATCTCTTAAGACAATAAAATAATATGGTTTGTTTCTGAAGGAGACAGAAGTAGTTAGCATTAAGAAGCTAGTATTTTGAGACTTGTAACATGTAATTTAAAATATTCTCATATGTACATTACCTGTGAAATAAAAATGGAGTGTGTATAACATGTCAAATTAAGGTTTTAATTTATCTAGGGTGTCTTTTACTTTCATATACCCCTATAGTGGGCATTTCCCCATTGCTGCAATTATTCTGAGCCATCCTGATTCTAAAGTACATTGTATAGGATGTATTTGTGATGGACCCTGTGATCATGTTTAATCCTGTGGACCAAGGTCAGGCTTGGCAGGCAGGAATACTTATGGTATGGAGTCTGAATAACCCTTTCTGGAAAATTTTAAAGATAGCAAAAACCACAAAGTCAAGCATCCTTTTTTTAGTGCTGGAGACCTCCACTCTTCCAGAGCCTACGACTGAAGAGTTACAGAAGTCATGGTATTTCCTCTCAGGTTGTGTTTGCATTACTTTCAGCTGGTCTCAGTTATGTTTTATGTTCTGTGTCCTTCTGTCTCACCAAAGTGATAAAAATGGCTTACACATAGTGTTTCTCTAATGTAAATTTGTTTATATATGCATAAATTAATATAATTTTATAGAAAACATTTATAATAAGTAAATATAAGCACATAGTAAATGGTATGCAACTGCAAATTATTCTCCCTTTTTCATAAATCCTTCCCTCTGGCAGGCACACACACACACACACACACACACACACACACACACACTCACACACACACACACACACACAGCCTTAAAATGTTATGCCTGCAAGTGTTATTCCTGATTCATTATATCCTGCATTGATTTTTAGAATAATTCACAGTATGAGTTCTGTGCAGCATTCCTCTGGTGGTTACTAGAAAGAGAATATGTGTTAGGACAGTGATATGATCAAATTGTAATTTATTCACATGTCTTAGTCCTCAAAGAAGGTAAAGCAACACAAGCTATACTAACTAAAATCTGAAAATGGTTTCATCATGGTATAAAAACTAAGGTTTAATTATGGAAACGAGAACTTATTCTATCATGTCCAAAACTGCTCCTTAAAAAATATAACACAAACAAATTTCTGGGGAAATGTAAATTGTAAAGGAGTTCTGCCTCAGCCATCATGAATTCCATCATGGAGATGGGTGATCAGTTTTTGCCTGCTGTTTATGATATTTCATTACCTTTATTTCTTATGGTGGGTGTTGGTCTCACCTTTAATCCTTTTAATCACATAAGGAATATTTTAAATGTTCATAAGTCAGCCTTCTTGCTAATACAAGCTTAAAAATTCTTCTTAGCTATTCATTTAGATGGAGTAGTCAAGACAATTCAACATCAGAATGTGCTACAAAAGAATGTAAATATTTGAAGAAAACAAATATACCCCCGAAGCAAACTACTTGGGGGGTCACTGACAATGAGTGTAAGATTTCCCCTGTTCCTTATAAACGTCCCTGAATATTAATGCATTGTGCTTCTGGCTGAAGATAAATGTAGAAATGCTCAGTTTCTACTAAGAAAAGAAAAACTACAAAAGAAAAACTACTCATTAAAAAAAAACCTGGATTCTGTATTTTCAGTAATTTCTGGGTTATTAAATATATCAAGATAACATATTTTCATGAAATGTCTAGGATAATTGTGAAAGTATGTGGTTCAAATAAAATGAACTCCATAAATGGACTTAAGAATCTCAGCATTACCAGCTGGATCTGCAGTGCCCTGGATTTACTCATCAAGAGTGAATTGACATTCATGCATAGAGAATTGGTCAAATTTCTAATTTGGTTGGTAGTGGAGAGTTGGAAAGATTTGGACTTTGTGGAGAGGCACTAAAGCTAGGCACGCACTGCTCTTCTGCTTCTCCCTGTTGCAATGTGGACATAGAGGCGGGAAGCTGCAATCTCCTGCCATCTTTTTCTGGGTCACAGGATCTCAAAGTTGGACAGTTTTGTTTGTTCATTTTGTTGTTTGTTTTTGTTTTTCTTAGATGTTTGTCCAGATTCACAGAAAAGATAAAGCTGTCTCCACTTCTCCACAACTATTTGGTAACATTTTTCTTCTGTGGCCTATTTGGAGTTCCTGTCAAATCATGAACCAAGCAATCTGCTCCCTAGGAATATGAGGCACTGCTAAATGCACTACTTTCTGCCTGAAGAAGAACACTCTAAAAATCAGAACTTCTACTTGAGTTTTGTTTTGTGATTTAAAAACTTTAATGGATCAGAGAAAGTAAACCATCTTTCCCTCTGTACCCCCAGGAATGAGAACTAATACAAAACAAAGCTAAGTTATAACCGCATCCTCAAATCTATGTAATCCCAAAGCTCAGTTGTACATTCTTAAGTTAATACTCTTGCTTTAGCTTGTGTCTTTATATCCATGAGTAAATGAGCCAAGTGTCTAAATTGAATCCTAGAATGTAGCACAATAACCCATGAAATTGCCTTATAGAACCCTTCAGATTTCTCACGTTCCTCAACCCATACCTACTGGCACTGTGTTCTGTTTTTTTGGATATTTTAAGAACTATGATGCTCTGTTAACAGATATTAAGAATGAACCAGACTGTTCCTGTTCTGCTGTATCAACATACCTCCCAGAATATTTTGAAAATATTCTTTCCCTATTGTGCTTGTCAAGCATCCTGAGATCATCTACTAGTAAAGCTTATTTTACCCACTGCTTGCTACTCTAACATCTAACAACTGCCCCCTGTGAGCTGTCTTGCAGAGATGAATGCCTCCGTATCTAAAACAAAAGGAATGTAATAGCAATACATTTCAAAAACATAGAGGGTTTCTAGAAAATTATTGGAATTATTTTCCTTGAATGCAAGCCTCTACTTTAAATATAATTTAGTAGAGTCCAGTTACTCTATTTTAATAACTTGGCATCTTAGACCAGTTTTCCTCTCCTTTTCTTCTTTTTGGTTAAAACTGTGAGTTTTGATGTTTTAAGACTGTTGTAATGAGCATACAAAGCTGATAGTGCGCTTCAGGTGTATTTCTGCTTCTGGCTGTGTCCCCATGCTCTACCTCAGTGCTGGAATGGTTGACCTTTCCAGGGACTCTGCACTAGTTCCTTTCTAACCATGCAGATTAAGTGTTCATAATGTGGGTAATCCAGCTTTTTCATCTGTTTATAAAGTAGATTTGTTCTTGACATTAGATTAAAGATAGGAATTTTTAGTTTGTTTGCAAGTATATGCACATGTATAATTATATATCTATAATATTTTCTTAAAATGTATACAGACAATAGTTTTCCATCCTCCAACTCCTTACTCTCCCTACCTCCCCACCAGCCCAATTTATTCCCTTTCTTTTTCCCTCTCTTTAGAAAACAAACAAACCAGAACAAAGAACAAGCACAATAAAAAGCACAATAAACACAAACACATTCATATGCACACACAGACACAAATATACATACATGCACATACATCACAGATACACACACATGTACATACACACAAGAGATACATAAAAACATAAAGATAGATACATGTACACACACAAATATACAAACACATACACACATACAAGATACACATCTGTACACACACAGGGATAAACACACATAGAAACATATACAAACACACAAAAATAAAACCCATGAAACACAAAATCATAAACTGTATACAAGTAAGACTAGTTAAGACGAAAACTGTTCAAACAAAGCAGCCTGAGACAAGAATATCATTGAGTTAATTTTGTGTTGGACATTTCCTGCTGGGCACGGGGCCTACCATTAACTGTAGTTTGTATACTTAGCAAGATAGGAGAAAACTAATTTTTCCTTGATAAATGGGTATCAACTGGAGACAGCTCCTTTCTTAGGGATGAGAACAGGTGTCCACTTCTGCCCTTGCAGTAGGACATCATGTGACTTGAATCTGTCAGTCCCTGAGCATGTTGCCACAGTCTCTGTGAGTTCAGATGTAAGTCAGTCTGTTATGTCTGGAAGACACTGATTCCTTGGCTCTTACAACATCCCTGCCTCTTTCACTTAGCTCCCTGAGCTCTGAAGGAGGGCCCTTGATGAAGACATCCATTTAGGACTCAGTGTTCCAAAGTCTTCCTTCTCTGTGGATTGTACCGTTGTAGGCCCCTGTGTCGGTTCCTATCCCCTACAAGAGAAGCTTCTCTGATGAAGGCCGGGTGAGGCACTGAGCTGAGCTTGGGTCCTGGACAGCCCCTGGGGATCCCAGGTAGGAAGCATTCTGCTGTTAGCCACTAAACTAAAGGAGCAGGAATGGACTAGACCGCATCGCTGAGAGGGTCCATGGGAAGGAGGAAAGCAGGGACCACATCAAAGTTTTTGCTGAGTCCTGAGGAAATGGAGCAGAACAGTTTGTCTTATGGTATCATATTATAAAAAAACAGAATACCAATGCAAAATATACATTGACAAGACAGTGAATCTGAATATCATGTGTTTTTTTAAAGAATCTATAACTGTGAGTTATTTAACAAATTTGAGGTATTCACAATTTTGGATTAGAAAGATGTATAAAGTTGGAGGCAGGGTAGAAGAGCCCATGAGTCATCTACTGAGTAAGTGGTGGTGCCGGAATTGCAGTAAACTGGAGAGCCAAATGCAGCTCTGGAAATTAAAGACATAATCGAAGAAAAACTGGAGATGCCAACTGGCACACAAATGGAAGGGAACTGCTTTAACTGGTGAGTAAGAAAACAGGGATGATGAATTAGCTGAGGCTTGGGCGGCCCAGGGCTTGCCAGAATGTTTTCCAATACTGTCAATCTTATACACAGAACTTATTGAGAATATTTACAACTTAAATATAAACATTACTTAATCCTCAAAGTTTCAAACCATAGTAACAAAACATTGTCCATAATTATAGAAGACATTACTAAAAATTATAATGAAGTATAGTCAATTTATGAAAGACATTTTATATTTCTTAATTTTATTTTTGGTATATTGGTTAAATACACCTGTTAAATCAACTCTACCAATTTTAGTAAAGTAATTAGATGATGCCATTGAGGGAGAAGGAGAGGGATGAACAGGACAGAGGGAGAAGGAAATGCGTGAGTAAAGGGGACAGAGAGGGTGACAGTTTATTTGCTTTGCATTGGTACAAGTAGGTGAATGCAACTGATGAATAGTCTTGAAGTATTGTTTTATTGAAGGTAGTGAATTAATTAAGTAGAAGAAGGACTTCTGTTTTCTCAACAGAGAAACACCGTTCTTAAACAGCCCTTAACTGTAGCACAGTATAGTTCAAAGGGCAGTTTGTATGTCTGCCATGTATAGTGCATACAATGTCTTTTCTCTATGCTTATGGTGTCTGGTCTGTAAGGTGAGTCACTAAGCTTGGAACAGAGAGTCCTTCTTTGACAGGTGTGTGCGTGTGCGTGTGCGTGTGCGTGTGCGTGTGCGTGTGCGTGTGTGTGTCTTGCTATTCCCCAGGAAGTCCCAAGGAGACAATAGCATATTGTGACATTTTCAACAGACCAACCTTTTGTCTGTAGGAAGGAGTGAAACTCAGATGGGCCCAAGTAAAAGAAATGAAAGAAGGCTCAATGATACATTTTCATGTCTACTTTAAGTCAGAAGAAGCCATGTCTAGTGTTTGACTTTCTTTAGGAAAAGTTGAGCTGGGTTTGCATAATTTTCAGTGTCCTTGACTTTCTCAGCTACAGAAATACTGGCTTTCAAGGTTACATGCAATTTGCAGCCATCTATTACTCCACCCTTTTTTAAGCAAGAGGGTTATTATTACAGGCTTAACCTAAATGTGTTCTGATTTACTTGAAGGAAAATCATTTGCCAAGTTTGCTCCTTCAACAAATATCAAATTACTTAAAATTCACCCCTGCTAATCGTTATCCACCAGGACATTCAAACTGCTCTTGAGATTTTCAACTACAGCCCAGGGAAACTGAATGGTTCTAATTTGCTCACGCCCATGGCTGGTCAATGAAGAACCTCAGGGAAACTCTTGCTAGAAAAACTGACTTTAACACATAATTAGAAGGAATTCATGACCACTGTTACCGCCACACTTCTCCCCTCCCTCCCTCCCTCCCTTCTTTCTCTCCTTCCTTCCTTTATTGCTTCTTCCTTCCTTACTCCCATTCTTTCTTTGATTCTCTCTAGATTCCTTTCAGGAAATCTTTGTCTTTGTTTTTTGTTGTTTGTTTTATTATGAATTACTAAATAGTCAGAATGTGGTAACTGAAATATTTTGTTATGTGACATTAGAAATAAAGCAAATACTACAGTTGACATCTCGAGTATACTGATTTGAATTAATTATTAAAGTTAAAATATTAATTGTATGATACATTTTGTGTGTGTGTGTGTTTATGTGTGTGCATGTACACAAGTGTATTTTGACATAGGGTTTCTCTGTTTAGCATTGACTATCCTGGAACTTGTTTTGTAGCCCCAGCTAGCCCAGAACTCAGAGATCAACCTGCTTTTGCCTGAAGAATATTGGAATTATAAAGTCGTGCACCACCAAATCTGAGCATTTTAAGATATATTTTAAAACATCATAGTAAGTTTTATTTGGGTTTAAAATCTTCATTATGAATGTCATTAATCTGAATGAGCCCTGGTAAAAGCTAGGTCATGTGAATATATAGAGATGGAGTTATATGAGGTTAGTTTCATAGTATCATAGGCTTAGAGCTTATAAAGAACTACGATCATGCTGCTGATACCAGAGCACAAATTTAAATAGGGGTTATCTGCTTCACAAGTCAGACATCTTGCTTCTTTATTAGAGTTTATGTTAGTCTAATACTAAGGAAATAAACATTTTAATTTTAGGTTTGTACAAGCACCTATTTATCTACCCAAGATATTATTTTCTTTTTAAAAAAATGTTTTGTTTTTTTTTTAATCTAGTTGATATTTCTCTCTGATATAAGTTACAGGCTGACTGTAATATACAGCATGTTTAGAAGATACACAATTTCCCTTATCAAATTTCATAACAAATTTATAAATACATTATGGTAATCACTTTGTTATAAAACATCTTTCTGAAGAGAAGTAATTTAACTTTTGAATATTAACACTAAAGCTATACACTTGGCTTGAAATCACATTATCTGAAAACAAAAAATACTTAGTGCCTTGCAAAACTTGCTGAGCCAGTGTGGTTGGAAGCAGGGATATTTCAATGCGGAATGTGATTTCGTATCCCCCTGAGGGAAGATCAGTTTTCAAAGGATTAAGCTTGGAAATCTTCTCAAATGATTTACCTGCTTGTCTGCTTGGCCTTGAGATGTGGAGTGGCACAAATCTTGTTTTATTTTTTCAGCCTGGGTGGGCTGAACTCTGTGCATCAGGTAGAGGAATTTGTATGACTCCCCCAACCCCAAATTTGTCCTTGGCATGGTGGAAAAATCTGAAACACCTGTGAGCCGACTACAAACATCTGTAATCCTTGAAGAATATCCTTGGCATATAGCACATCTGAGACCTTGATTTGACCTGCTCTTCCAGAAGACCAGGGCCTGAAGAACCAGGAACAGGAGAGGAAACTGAGGCTGATTCCCACCTCTCCTCACTCAGACAGTTTAACTGTTGTTTAATAGTTGGGTGAACAGCTTCATACATTGAATTGGTTACGTTTTTCTTTGTGTGTGAGTATGTTTCCCCATAAATTCCCAATCCCACTCCACTGTCAACTCATATTTCTGAGGCAACTTGCTATTATGGGACAAGTTTACAAAGCATTAGTGTTTCCTAGGAAATAGACAGGAACAGCATATTGTACTCCATATCACCTTTCTTCTTATTCTAGTTTCCTTTTTCCATGATCTCTTTAGGAATTTAATTTTTAGCTATCTACTGTACATTAATTCCAAAGATATAGACATAGACTTTCAGAGCTATTAAAATTAGGGCCTAAAATGGAAAAACAAAGAAAACTGGCTCCACATGTTTCAATACCAGTCAGATGGACTTTGAGGAAACCATTATTACAAGTTCTGTGGAAATATATTCCCTTAGTCATTAACAAAAGCATTCAACAAATAAGAAATAAAAAGTGTATCTACCTGGGAGATGTTTTCTGGCTACTCCCAGATCTTTAGCTTAGGAGACAGCTCATCTAGATACTTCTGACTCTTAAGGTTGACATTAACACACACACCCCAGGAACCTGACCAAAACTGCAGACTGTTCCTAATTCTACTAGCACTGGCAGTCCTCTGTTTAACCTTGACTATTTAAGATGCAGGGGATATCAACAGGGTGGTGTCAGCACCCCCAAAGGGCACAGCTTTCTCAACCTACTCAGAATTATTCTCAGTTCAGGAAAGGACACTGTCAAAAATCCAAAAATTATTGTTGTAGGAGCATTATTTTTGCTAATCCGACCTTGGCTTCCCAGTGAGATAATGATGTAGATTTCCTCTGTTACTATGTGCCCTTATTTCCTCTGCCACTATCATTGCCTTCTGGCCTTACAGTTTTCTTGAGTGGAATTCTGTTCTCTTGATACAAATTCTCAGAGCATCCAGCATTTCAGCTGGTACATTGTGAGTAACTGATGGAGCAAATGACTGATGTAACTTAGCCAAAGTGAATATTCAGTAATAGCAATCTCACTAATCACATAGAAAAGAGCCTGCAATTAATCACATGCAAAGACTGAAAAACAAACACCATTTTGAATCTTTAAAAGAAGGTATGACATTGACAACAGGGTGATTTCCCATGTGCCTGCTGCAGATGCAATGGGACTGAGAATCTGGGTTTGCTTTGGTGACAGATATCTATCTGTCTGTCTATCTATCTATCCATCCATCTATCTATCTTTCTGTCCATCCACCCATCCATTTATCTCCTATCTATCCATCCATCTATCCACTCATCCATTTATCTTCTATTAATCTAGCTATTATACATTATATTGTATTGTATTGTTTTGTATCATATCATATCATATCATATTATTTTGTTTTTCCAGATGCTTGGCTCTTCTAGTTTATTAGACCAATTATCTACTCATTTGCTATTAAAAATGGACCATCCATATCCATTGTTGTTAGTAATTAACACAAGCTCAAATGAGTGATAACACTGATGAAGCAATAAAAATATTTGTTATCCTAACATGTTAAATGATCTGAGCCAAAATAACTTGGTTCTGGAAAACTAGGTGACAAAATAATTGTATATTGGGCCATACTCAAATGTCAGTTCTTTGCAGTGATCATATTTGAATTATTTTATGTTTTTATACTATGTCACTTATACTGATAATAAATGAAACTAGGTATACAATCTGGTACTTGAAGATATTTCCCCACACTTCTACCAAGTTACTCTGTCTATGTAGGCCAGATTATACTATTATCTCCCAGCATCTGGAAAACTATACTATTGAGTGCCTGGGCACCAACAATCAAACCTTTGCAGACTACTCTATTTTTCCAGCTCAGCTCTTTCTCCACCCTAAGAAATAAATAACAATCATGTGTTGAAAATGAATGCAGTTATTTTCCAGTGGTATATTTTATTATTCAAGTAGCAACAGTGATCATTTCCCACATTCCCCTGTGAACTTTTTAGTCTTCTTCCAGAGCTGTGCAGTTCATTGGAAAATAATAGCATTTGCTGTGGGCTGGCTTTGATAACACCCAGGTTTTATTCTCTGGAGTGGTTCAGCATGTCTGGCAGTTGTCTTCCCCTTCTTTGTTGATACTCTCACATAGGCATACAAGTAGTGTTGCCTTTCCACACAGATGCAAGTACAACTTCCAAACTGGAACTCTAAACACCCCTAAGGAATTCTAAAATATTTTCCCGAAACTACTTTTGGATTTCTTCAAAGTCAATTGTGTATGTGAACACCCATAAGATGCTAGGAATTGTAGCACATTAACAACTAATTCCAAAACTCCTAAAAGTTTCTCTGAGATAGTATTGGATAGTATTTGGAGCTGTCACTCAAACTGATGGTTCTATAACTTAAGAACTATAATTTGGCAGTAGAAAAAAATGTGAAAATACTTGTATAACTACTTCAAGACCATTGAGTATGTGAATGTGCAAAATAAATTTAACGGTAGTAGCTGAGTAATTGAGTAACTTTGCCCACAAAGTTCAGTGTGGCCGAGTTTCTCCGACAACACACTGGAAAACCTGATGATCTCCATAGGAACACATTTTAAGAACCTTATCTCCAGCCATTATTATTTGCATCCAACTAAATGTGTGGTAGACATATGAGGGGATGCTGAGACAGCACTTTTGTGACTATGTAATCTATAATAGAATACACTCGCATGCAGTTTAAAGTCTTTACATTTTCTACCCAAAGCCTGCTTTGTGGTATTCTGTTGTTGTTATTTGTTTGTTTTTGATACTTTTTGTAGGAGTTTACCCCTACTCTAAGTTTTTCCATTATAAGGGTTGCATGTTTCCAACAATCTTTGATTCTGTTATTTCTCCAAGTCAAGGTTATGTACTCGTTCATTCAGTTTGCCACAAACTCAGTGTCTAACCTGTTTTGTTCTATGGGGCACTCAAATTTAGAATGAAATTTCCAAAGATTGTCAACTCAATTCTTTTCAATATAAAGAATAATACTATATTTGCACAAAAGGAAAGATACACTTAGGTAAATTTGAATTTTTTAGATATATTCATCATTAAAGGTCTAAAACATTTTCAGAGGTAATGGAAACACTGTTTTTTACAATAAGACCTACCTTCAACCATTTCACACTTGTCTTTACCTTATTCTCCTTAAACATGCACTTTCTGTCTCTAGCACACAGTTAAATCACCCCAAGAGCACAAACCTTAAGTAGCTGACCATTCTCTTTAGACTCTCCTGTAGCATCTTCCAGGCTACTCTTCCTTGACCTGCTTGGACTCTGCCTGCTGTTGCTATTTCCTGGGGTCAGTAAACAATCTGATTGACAGGAAAGGCCTCTGAAATTCTGAACAATTATTTTCCCCTCTTCCCACAATTCAGGGAGCAGTGGGAGGAAAGAGTGGGACAAAATACACAGCTCTGCTCAGTCTGTCACTTTGCATCAGTTTGAGAGGGAACACATACTCACAGCCTGAAAGGGGTCGCCTGCAACAATTAAGCAGGGGCTAAGGGTGAACCTGGGAACAGTCCAGCTCCTAGCAAAGCCAGTCCTCACTGTGGAAGCTTCCAAACAGGACAGTGAGAAAGATCAAATATTTACAATAAGAGATGGCCATTCACTTTAAAATAATGTACATATATGATTTCTATTTATATTATTTATAAAGCATTCAAATTATAAATTTGAAGAATATGTCACACAACATTTCATCTTCAGATCAAAACATGATGCTATAGAGAACATCATTTAGGCAACTTATGCAAATCAGAAGTCTCTTATTAATGTGAATATATGAAACGAGGATGAAATTAAAAATTTTTAGTCTTATTAAATGATTTATATTATTATTAAGTGATATCTAAAATTTTCAGTATTCACTTAATGACGTAGATTCCCATTAATTATAGCTGGTACATAATTATATTATCATAATAATATTAAATTCTATAAATATACTCACCAGTAATATATACTTGTTCTCCCCTAAAGAACTTTAGTTCACACACCAGATTTCAAAACACTCAGATAGTTGGACCAAATAAAGGTACCTCAGCCATAGAGTATATCAATGTTTGTGTCACTTAATTTACTTCATAAATTAGTTACTGAGTCAACTTGGATATCACTATAAATGACAAATGCCTAGCAGATTTCAAAGACTTGCTAACAAAACTGTGTGTAAAATATTTCAACAATGACTGAAATGCTGTATGTTGAAATGAATTCTCACTGATGTGACTTCAGCATAGTATGGAGCTACACTGTTAACTTTAATGTGATCGCTAGAATTTAAAATAATTTGTACTGATCATATTATATTTCTAACATATACTATGCTTACTACAAACTTCATCTTCCCAGGTTTTCTTCCCCCTCGCCCCGCCCTTGCCCCGAGTCTCAGCAGCAGGACAAAATCTGATCCTCATTGAACAGCTGTTTTTAAGAATTATTTATTCAGCAGAAATTTATTAACTGCCTACACTGAATCGAGTAATAGTAATTACTACTGGGATATAGCAGAGAAGAAATGCATACTCTCCTTGCTTCAATAAATATATTGTGTAATTCATAAAGGATAAAAATCTCTTTTACCCCTTAAAAGTATCTTTTTATATGAAATCATTTCCTAGATACTTCATTTGCAGTTCTACAATGTTTTACAGATTTATATTTAAATTTATATTTTATTTATATTAACCATGTGTATAAACACGTGAGTACAGGTACCTAAGGAAGGAAGAAGATGACAAAGGATCCCATAGAGCAGATATCTCAGGCAGTTCACCCACCCTATGTGCATGTGAAGAAGCAGACATGAGGGGGCTATAGCCGAAGAGGCACCTGCCCCTGGGTCCCACCGCTGGACACAGGCCATCCCAGGAGGACCTGCTCAACTTGGCCCCAGTTTCCTGCCAATTGGTGGGCCCTGCGGGAAGGCTCCCCTTTTCCAAGACTGCAGGCAGACCCTGCAGTCTCCACACCCTGCCCCCACACCCATCTGCCAGAGACCCCAGCCACTTCCTGACAATTACAACCAGCCCCAAGCTTCCATCCTGCCCTGGAACTCCCATCTGGACAAGAGGAGCTCCCATCTGGACAAAATAAGGAGACCCCAGGGACTTCCCGAGACTCAGAGTCCAGCCCCCCAGCTGCTATCCAGCTAGCATTCTCATCTGGACCAGCGCTCCCATCTGGCCCAGAGCTTCCATCTGGACCAGAGAGAGGCTCCCTAAATCTGTCAGCTCTCTCTGGACCAAGTAGACTGATAAGACCAAGAACGAACCCAAGAGAAGATAGGCAGATGTCAAGGAAAAAGTACATACAACAAAATAAAGAGCAATACAGCATCAACAGAACCTAGCCCTTCTCCAACAGCTAGACCTGAACATCACGGAATGGAAGAAGAAGAAGAAGAAGAAGAAGAAGAAGAAGAAGAAGAAGAAGAAGAAGAAGAAGAAGAAAACAACCTCATACATAACATCATGAAGAGGCTAGAGCCATATATAGAAAAAAACAAAAATAAAGTAGAGGAACAGACAAACAAAAAATGGGGAGAATGCTATAAAAAACTAGAGGAAAGGACAATTAAAGCAGAAGAAAACAATAAGTCCTTGAAAGAAAATCATGAAAAAGCAAGGGAGACAGTCCAAGACCTGAAGAGGGAAATAGAAAAAATGAAGAAGACACTAGCAGAAGGAATGCTGGAAATAGAAAATCTGAGTAAACAAACAGGAACTTCAGAGGCAAGTATAACCAACAGAATGCAAGAGATGGAAGAGAGGATCTCTGGTGTTGAAGATACAGTAGAAGAAATAGATTCACCAGTCAAAGAAAACACGAAAACCAACAAAGTCATGACCCAAAATGTCCAAGAAAATTGGGACACCATGAAAAGACCAAACCTACAAATAATAGGAATAGAGGAAGGAGAAGAATACCAACTCAAAGGCACAGAAAATATATTTAACAAGATCATAGAAGAAAACTTTCCCAACTTAAAGAAGGAAATGCCTTTGAAGATACAAGAAGCCTATAGAACACCAAACAGACTAGACCCCCCAAAAAGGTCCCCTCACAACATAATAATTAAACAACTAAACGTACAGAATAAAGAAAGAATATTAAGGGCAGCAAAGGACAAAGGCCAAGTGACTTATAAAGGCAAACCCATCAGAATAACACCCGGGTTCTCAATGGAGACTTTGAAAGCCAGAAGGACCTGGACACATATAATGCAGACACAAAGAGACCATGGATGCCAGCCTAGACTAATATACACAGCAAAACTTTCAATCATCATAGATGAAGTGAACAAGACCTTCCAAGACAAAACCAGATTTACACAATACTTATCCACAAACCCAGCCCTACAGAAAGCACTAGAAGGAAAATTCCAACCTAAGGAAGGCAGATACACCCATGAAAACACAGGCAATACATAGCACCACAGCAGTAAACCCCAAAGAAGAGAAGTACACACACACTACCTCCAAAAAATAAAAATAACAACAGGAATGAACAATCACTGGTCATTAATATCCCTTGATATCAATGGACTTAATTCACCTATAAAAAGATACAGACTAACAGAATGGATATGAAAACAGGACCCATCTTTCTGCTGCATACAAGAAACACACCTCAAATTCAAAGACAGACACCTCCTAAGAATAAAAGGCTGGGAAAAGGCTTTCCCATCAAATGGTCTTAAGAAGCAAGCTGTTGCAGCTATCCTAATATCCAGAAAAATAGACTTCAAACTGAAATCAAAAGAGATGATGAAGGACATTGCATACTCATCACAGGAAAGATCCACCAAGACAAAGTCTCAATTCTGAACATTTATGCCCCAAACACAAGGGCACCCACATATGTAAAAGAAACATTAAAGCTTAAATCACATATAAAAACCCACACATTAATCGTGGGATACTTCAACACCCCACTTTCACCTCTGGACAGATCGGCCAAACTGAAACTTAACAGAGACATAATGGTCTTAACTGATATGGACTTAATCAATATCTACAGAACATTCCACCCAAACAAAAAAGAATATACCTTCTTCTCAGCACCCCATGGAACCTTCTCTAAAATCGACCACATATTGGCCACAAAGCAAATCTCAACAGATACAAAACAATTGTAATTACCTCCTGTGTTCTATCAGACCACCATGGTTTAAAGTTAGATTTCAACAACAGAAAAAAACTACAGAAATCCTACAATCTCATGGAAACTGAATAATACTCAACTGAATCACCAATGGGTTAAGGAAGAAATAAAGAAAGAAATTAAAGACTTCCTAGAGATCAATGAAAATGAATACAACACATACCCAAACTTATGGGATACTATGAAAGCAGTGCTAAGAGGGAAATTCATAGCACTGAATGCCCACAAAAAGAAGCTGGAGAAATCTCATGCTAGTGACCTGACAGCACACCTGAAAGCCCTTGAACAGGAAGAAGCAAAGTCTCCCAGGAGGAACAGATGCCAGGAAATTATCAAATTGAGAGTTGAAATCAATAAAATAGAAATAAAGAGAACAATACAAAGGATTAATGAAACAAAGAGTTGGTTCTTTGAGAAGATCAACAAGATAGACAAGCCCTTATCCAAACTAACCAAAAGACACAGAGAGAGCATGCAAATTAACAAAATCAGAAATGAAAAGGGGGAC
This sequence comes from Onychomys torridus, assembly GCF_903995425.1. Classification (NCBI taxonomy): domain Eukaryota; kingdom Metazoa; phylum Chordata; class Mammalia; order Rodentia; family Cricetidae; genus Onychomys; species Onychomys torridus. The sequence continues at coordinate 73,241,633 of NC_050445.1, read as the reverse complement.
ATAACAACAGACAATGAGGAAATCCAGAGAATCATCCGGTCATACTTCAAAAACCTCTACTCCACAAAACTGGAAAATCTAAAAGAAATGGATAATTTTCTGGATAGGTAACACATACCTAAGTTAAATCAAGACCAGATAAACCATTTAAATAGTCCAATAACCCCTAAGGAAATAGAATCAGTCATTAAAAGTCTCCTAATCAAAAAAAAGCCCTAGACCAGATGGTTTCACTGCAGAATTCCACCAGACCTTCAAAGAAGACTTAATACCAATACTCTTTAAATTGTTTCACACAATAGAAGCAGAAGGTATATTACCAAACTCCTTCTATGAGGCTACAATTACCCTGATTCCTAAACCAAACAAAGATGCAACAAAGAAAGAGAACTACAGACTGATCTCCCTCATGAACATTGATGCAAAAATACTCAATAAAATTCTGGTGAATAGATTCCAAGAACACATCAAAACAATTATCCACCATGATCAAGTAGGCTTCATCCCTGGGATACAAGGGTGGTTCAACATAGTAAAGTCCGTCAATGTAATGCACCATATAAACAAACTCAAAGAAAAAAACCACATGATCATCTCACTAGATGCAGAAAAGGCATTTGACAAAATCCAACACCCCTTCATGATAAAGGTCTTGGAGAGATCAGGAATACAGGGGACATACCTAAACATAATAAAGGCAATCTACAGCAAGCCAACAGCCAACATCAAATTAAATGGAGAGAAACTCAAAGCAATACCACTAAAATCAGGAACAAGGCAAGGCTGTCCCCTCTCACCATACTTATTCAATATAGTACTTGAAGTTCTAGCCAGAGCTATAAGACAACATCAGGAGATTAAGGGGATACAAATTGGAAAGGAAGAAGTCAAGCTTTCCCTATTTGCAGATGACACGATAGTATACATGAGTGACCCCAAAAATTCAACCAAGGAACTGATACAGCTAATAAAAACCTTCAGCAACATAGCAGGATACAAGATCAACTCAAAAAAATCAGTAGCCCTCCTATATACAATAGACAAACAGGCTGAGAAGGAAATCAGAGATACATCACCATTTACAATAGCCCCAAATGATATAAAATACCTTGGGGTTACTCTAACTAAGCATGTGAAGGACCTATATGACAATAACTTTAAGTCCCTGAAAAAATAAATTGAAGAAGATGTCAGAAAATGGAAAAATCTCCCATGCTCATGGATAGGCAGGATTTACATAGTAAAAATGGCAATCTTACCAAAAGCAATCTACAGATTCAATGCAATCCCCATCAAATTACCAACATAACTCTTCACAGATCTGGAAAGAATAATACTCAACTTCATATGGAAAAACAAAAAACCCAGGATAGCCAAAAGAATCCTGCACAATAAAACAACCTCTGGAGGCATCACGATCCCCGACCTCAAGCTCTACTATAGAGCTACAGTAATAAAAACAGCTTGGTACTGTCATAAAAACCTACATATGGACCAATGGAATCGAATTGAAGACCCTGACATTAACCTGCACTCCTATGAACATATAATTTTTGACAAAGAAGCCAAAAATGTACAATGGAAAAAAGAAAGCATCTTCAACAAATGTCCTGGCACAACTGAATGTCAATGTGTAGAAGGCTGCAAATAGATCCATATCTGTCACCGTGCACAAAACTTAAGTCCAAGTGGATCAAAGACCTCAACATAAACCCAGTTACTCTGAACCTGATAGAAGAGAAAGTAGGAAGTACTCTTGAACACATTGGCACCAGAGATCATTTTCTAAATATAACACCAGTAGCACAGACACTTAGAGAAACAATCAATCAATGGGACCTGTTGAAACTGAGAAGCTTTTGTAGAGCAAAGGACATGGTCAACAAGACAAAGTGACAGCCTACAGAATGGGAAAAGGTCTTCACCAACCCCACATCTGACAGAGGGCTGATATCTAGAATATATAAAGAACTCAAGAAATTAGACATTAAAATGCCCAACAGTCCAATTAAGAAATGGGCTATAGAACTCAACAGAGAATTCTCCACAGTGGAAGTTCAAATGGCTGAAAGACATTTAAGGAATTGCTCAATATCCCCAATTATCTGGGAAATGCAAATTAAAATGACTCTGAGATACCTCTTATACCTGGCAGAGTGGCTAAGTTCAAAAACACAGAAGACAGCTTATGCTGGAGAGGATGTGGAGCAAGGAGAACTCTCCTCCACTGTTGGTGGGAATGCCAGCCTGTACAACCACTTTGGAAATCAATATGGCGCTTCCTTAGAAAATTGGGAATCCATCTCCCCCAAGACCCAGCTGTAGCACTCTTGGACATATACCCAAGGAATGCTCAATCGTACCACTAGGGCATTTGCTCAGCTATGTTCGTAGCAGCATTATTTGTAATAGCTAGAACCTGCAAACAACCTAGATGCCCTTCAACTGAAGAAAGGATAAAGAAAATATGGTACATATACACAATGGAGTACTACTCAGCAGAGAAAAACAATGACATCATGAGGTTTGCAGGCAAATGGATGGATCTAGAAAAAATCATCCTGAGTGAGGTAACCCAGACTCAGAATGACAAACATGGTGTGTACTCACTCATAGGAGGATACTAGATGTAAAACAAAGATGACTAGACTGCTACACAACTCCAGGGAGGCTGCCTAGAAAATGGGACCCTGGGAAAGACCCAGGGATCACCCAATGCCAGAGAAGTGGATGAGATCTACATGAACAACCTGGACGACAGTGGGAGTAATGAAGGGCAAGATTTGAGGGAAAGAAAGCTTAGGGGAGCAGGAGATCCCAGCTGGATCAAGAACAGAAAGGGAGAACAAGGAATAACAGACCATGATAAATGAAGACCACATGAGAACAGGAATAGGCAGAGTGCTGGAGAGGTGGAGGGAGGGCCTGATCTGACCTAGTCTGACCTAGTCTGACCTAGTCTGGTGATCAGATCACTAAACACCCTAGCAGTCGTCTTGGAACTTTCATCCAATCATCCAATAACTGATGGAAGTGGATGCAGAGATCCTTGGTCAGGCCTCAGGTGGAGCTCCAGGTGTCCAACTGTCGAGAAGGAGGAGGGACTGCAAGAGCATGAATTGTTGAATCCAAGATTGCAAAAAGCACAGGGACAAATAGCCAATTGAATGGAAGCACATGAGTTGTGAGCCAAAGGCTGTGGAGCCCCCAGCTGGAGCATCCCCTCTGGATAAATGAGACAATTGAATAGCTTGATCTGTTTGGGCGGCGCCCAGGCTGTGGGACCGGGACCTGTCCTTAGTGCATGAGCTGGCTGTTTGGAACCTTGGGCTTACACAGGGACACTTTGTTCAGCCTGGAAGGAGGTGATAGGACCTGCCTGTACTGAATCCACCAGGTTTAGATGGGTCCCCAGGGGTGTCTTGGTCCAGGAGGACATGGGAATGGAGGGGAGGGGCTTGGAGGAAGGTGGGGGTGAGCATGGAGGGGGGAGGACAGGGGAACCCATGGCTGATGTATAAAATTAAAACACATAATGATAATAATAATAATTAAAAAAAAGAAGCAGACTTGAATCAACTGCAAGAGCAATATGAGCCTTTTGCCTCTATACCATCTCTCATGGTTCTGTCCATGTGTCTGTAGGAAATAAATTCCACAAGGAATTCATTTATTTTATAAATTCTACATCTAGATGAAGAGCCATAGCTATGCAATGGATATATATAGAATATATTTATATTAATAAACAAATATATTTATTTGTATAACACTAATTAAATTACAAATACCTCTACATTTGAGAGAGAGAATGGGAAGCATGGGAGAAGTTGGCAAAGGAAGGGAGAAGTGTGGAAATGATGTATACTGTACTCACAGATGATCTGAAATAAAAAAGAAAATATTGTTTCACATTATAATTTGTATACTGTATTAACTGCATGGATTTTATAAATATCCAGTCAACTTAGTCTTTGGTAACTTGATTTGATATCTATATCTTAAAATACAGTAAATAACACAAACCAACTTGAGATGGCATAGTTTGAGAAATAACATGATAAAAATTTAAGATATCAGCTACTTCCACAACCTAACTTATGAATTTATACATTATGTGTTCTTATTTCTGTGTACTGGCACCTGGGGCCTTGTCTATTCTAGGCAAGTTGTCTCTAATGGGGTGCACCTCAAGACTCACTTAATTCTTCAAGCCAAAGATTATTGTAATTTGATTAACATTTGGTGCTGTCTATTCAGACCTCCTACTGTTATTACAAATATTTTATGTTCTAAATTACTAGCAGTTTCATCAGAGATAAAATAAATTCATCATAATTTCATCCTGCCCTTGTGCCTTTATTATAGTTTAAGCAATTCAGCATTGTGAACATTGGTCTCCATTGACTTTACATTGCTACTTCATGTTTCTATTGCAAATATTAAGATAATCACTTCAAGATAAACTGAGAAGAACATGACAGCCCTGAATAAATATTACATCAAAATAGTGAATCCTTAGACATGTTGTTTCCACTTTAGTAACCAGTTGGAAAAGTATATATATTAGCTAGGTTATAACTTTAAAGAGGATTTCTGGTTTTATTTTTCTATAAATTTGCTAATTTGACAAACAACTTTCCCCTCTCTATCTCAATTATTTTAGATGTAAAATAGGACATTGGAATGAATTTACATTCTTCACAGTTCTCAGATTCAATGAAATATTACAGATGTTGATAAAGTGTGCTAAGAATATCATTAATAATAAATACCTTCTTTTATTTTTCTCTTTGATTTCAATTCTAGATGTGCTGGATAGCCATGACTGATGATAGATTAAAATTATATTTGTTGTTTTAAAGAAGACACAGCTTATCATATAGTTACAGGTGAAATTATAGATACAGAGTGACAGTTAAAAGTATGTGGGCCCCTGTGTGTGTCTTTATAGAGTTTTCATTTCAGGCCAGAAATACGGTCAATGAGCACAAACCTCCAATAAATCTCTAACTCAGAGTTTTGTTTCTATAGACTATTTTTCACTAAAGAAAACCAGCACTCACTTGCCCAAGTGATGGGTTACATCTGGGCTGTGGTTGAAATATGCACAATGACTCTGAAACTTTATACAGAGAAGGACAGCAACAGTGTTCTCAAAGGATGTTTTGGACATGTCAAAATAATTAAGGACCTAGCTTGAAGAACTCCTATCAAATGACTCTGGGGCATTTATAATAATACTTATCATATATCAAATTAAAACAGGAATTAATTGTCACACATGATATACCATGAGTATAAGGATATGATAGGAAAATCTCTTTTTATTGTAGAATATCAACTAATCAGTTCTTTCAAATAAAGGAAAATATAGAAATAATCATTTGAAAATGACAATATTAGTCTTTAAAATCCCATGGACTTATCTGTGCATGTGTGTATGTTAGTGGTGGGGGCATATGTGTGCCAAAGTGCACATGTGGAGGTCCGAGGACAACTCACTGGAATCAGTACTCTCCAACCATGTGGATTCTAGTGATGAGACTCAGGGTGTAAGACTTACTAGCAAGCACATCTATTCATTGAGGCATCTTGCTGGTTCAATAATATTTATCCAATAGCAGAGGCTAAAGCCTTATCTCCTTGAAAACCAAATTATGGTATAAAAATTAATCTCTCTGTTCCCTGACTTCTTCGAATATGTTTTCAGTTTGGGACATCAGATACAGGAGGCTGGGGACGATTTGTTGAGTTACAGAGAAGAAAGCCACCCAGAACTGGAACAGAAAAAAACTGCCTGCTGGGATGACAGACAGAGTCATTGGGAATGTCACGTCCATGACAGCAGAGGAAGTTCGTCAAGCAGCTATATAATGTCTGTAACTTCGGTAACTAAGGGTAGATAGAAGTGGATAGGGATGACTCATAGGATGAATCACTTCCTTCTCAAGAAAAAGGAGGAGGTGATGCCGATCTCATTCATAAAATGCTGGCACTCTCATAAACATTTTTACACTAGCTTAAATGTTCTAGCTTAAAACCATTACCATTTTCTCCTAAGTTTTGATATTATATACTATCTGGGTGATTAAAATGGACTTTTAAGCTGCAATTTAGAAGGGTCAGATCTGAGTTCAAGTGTTCATGGACTGCATAACAATGAGTGCTTTACTTAACTTTTCCTTCCTTAATTTCAACAGCTGTAAAATAGTAGAAATGGTATAATAAATAATCAAATATTTGCAAAGAAAAGACAAGCTGAATCAATATACAAGTCAATGCTTATTTGGAATGTGACACAGCAAATGTTCACTATTATCAAAATACTTTTGATAAAACTGAGATATTTTCTCTTCTATCACTTCAGGATATAGAAAATGACAGGAAGTGTCATCCTCTTGCCACTCAGAAGCCATAAGAAAGTGGAACTTCTGGGTCATTCATCTATCATGATCTTGGGATAATATGACAATTTATATGAGCCTTTGACCAAGTGACAAAATGACACCCAAGAAATCTATAATTTGTCTCTATGTCACAACATTGTCCTTTTTCCGTAATAAGTCTACCATTTTCAGTTATGCACATGTTAGTTTCAAATTACTTATGTAGTGTGTGTGTGTGTGTGTGTGTGTGTGTGTGTGTGTGTGTGTGTGTGTGTAGGGCTCCTATATAGTCCAGGCTGGCCTCAAACTATATATATATGTAATATGTTATGTATATATTGGAAGATGACCCTAGATTTCTGATCCCCTTGCCATTATTATTTCCCAAGTGCTAGGATCATAGAATGCACCACCATATTCAACTTATCCATTGAGGTGCTCTGCGTGTTAGGCAAGCATTTTTCTCATTGACTAAATTTCCAGGCCAATGTTTCATTTTTAACTACTGTTTTGTTCCTCGGTACTGATTTAATTTAATAGGGAAAAAACAACAACAACAAAAAAAAAAACTCAGCTCCTTGTTAATTTCCTGTTGGAGGAGGAATTTTATTTTTCTTTTGTGGCCCCTACAAGCTAGTTACATCTTGAATTTACCACGTTATTTCTAGAACAGCTAATATCCGGGAGTTTTAAAAATAGTTCATTTTATGAGGGGTCAGGCTAGTCCCCACAATGAGCATCCTCTGATTGTCTTGGAATTTCACAAGGTTTGCACTGACTTCCTACACTATTAACACACATGTTTCTCCTTTCTCAAAACTCCTGGCATCACCTTCCCATCCCTATGTCCAGTGAAATTCTCTTCTAGTTCTTTTCTGCATCCTTCTCTGACTCGTTAGCAAACCATAAAGCAGTGTTGCTCCTGAAGAGGAAGTGATAGTGGCAGAAGCACCATCCTTGACGTTCAAGAAAAACAAATTTCAAGGTCAAATCAGTTTTGAAAATAGTGAATGAAATTATATAAACATTTACTTTACAGGGAAGCATCTTAACATTTTAATATGTCCATATAGGTTGTTAATCTTCAAAATGCATCTCTCTCTCTCTCTCTCTGTGTGTGTGTGTGTGTGTGTGTGTGTGTGTGTGTGTGTGTGTGTGAGTGCCTTTGCATATTGTAGATATGGAGTGTGATAGATTCACCTACAAACATAGTTGGCACTTAAGTCATTATTTTCAGGACAATTAAACTACTACAGAATTATTACACAATGGAGTATTTGCTGACTATTTCCAGAGTGTTGAGGAATACAGATATTTTGGCGGGTACATTTATTAATGCTCATAAGGCACTTGTAAAGGAATGCATCAAACCAAGTCTGACTGAAACTAAGATCATCTCTTTTTCTATTTACATTTTACTCTCTTTTATTTTCACACTTGATATTAGCCAAAAGGCTGAGAAGCAATATTCTTTTATTTTTAATTGAAAATAATTTTTCATAAAATATATTCTGATCATGGTTTCCTCTCCCTCAACTCCTTCCAGATCCTCCCCACCTTCCCACCTACCCAGCTCCATGTCTTCTTTTCTCTCTCTTCAGAAAATGGGGGAAAACAGATTAAAAGGAAAGAGAGGGAGACAGAGACAGAAAGAAAGCATAAGAAGCACATAGACACCTACACACATAAAAGAAAACCTATAAAAACACAAAATGAGAAACCAGATTATATTAGAAAAAAATTAGTAAGACAAAAATGCCCCCAAACAGCTATGTGAAACAAGAAGGCTAATGAACACCATGGAGTTCATTTTGTGTTGGCCATTTACTACTGGATATGGAGCCTACATTTAAATGTGGTTTATTTATCCAGTGAGACTCCTTTGGGGAAAACTCGTTCTTCATTTGCAAGTGGATGCCAATTGCAATAGCTTCCTAGTGAGAGATGGGAACTCAGGCCCACTTCCCTCTTCAGCTCTGAGACTCTGTGTGACTTCAACCTGCGCAGGCCACAGTCCCTGTGAGTTCATAGGCATCAGTCCTGTTGGGTCTGGAAGAATGTTTATTTGGAGTCATCCATTCCTTCTGACACTTAAAATCTGTGTCCTCTTCCACATAGCTTCCCAAACCCTGAGAGACTGTCACACATCCCCTCCTCAGTGTTAAAAACCCAGAAAGCTGAAGAAAATATGCTGTGATTCATCATCTTAGGGCTTTTATTTTCTCAGGATAGGCAAAGTGACCAGAAAAAGCCTGAACCAGGGGGAAGGGAACTGCATGACAAAGTATGTATTATGGCATGAAAGAATGGAAGAAAAAATTGATTATGCCAGATTAAATATTAAGAAGGTATCAATTAAAATGACATGTTAGACCTAACAGACCTAACTTTTTTGTATATCTAATGTCTTACAGTAATTGACATAGGAACAGTGCTGATACGCAGAATAATTGTATGGCAAGAGATCATTTACCCATCTAGAATGAAATCCCCATGCCGTCTTGATCCTCTAGTCTTTGTGAAGATTTAATTTTGAAAATGGCAGCACAATTTCAAGTTTCAGAAGATTATAAGGTGAAGAGTTTCTAAGTGTTTATTTAATCTTAGCTCTTGCATTTCTGAATTATGAAAACATTTCGTTCCTGGTTTCCTTTGTTATTGTGATAAGAGATCTTGGCAACAAGAAATTAGGGGAAGAAAGGGTTTATTTTACAATTTAAGAAATAATAATTTAACATCCCAGCTAACAGTCCATCAAGGCAGGAAATCCTAGCAGTCGGACTTGACACAGTTGCCACATAGCATCTACAGTCAAGAACAGAGAGAAGTGATGCTTGCTCACTTGCTTGCCTATGTTCAGCTTGATTTCTCCAACAGAGTCAGGAACCCTTGCCTAGGAAATGGTGCCACCCACAGTTGGCTGGCTTCTCCAATTAATTAACTGAATTAAGACCAACACCCACAGACATGCAAACAGATGAACTCAATGTAGACAACTCTTTACTGGAACTATTCTTAGGTGGCAGATTCTAGGTTGAATCAAGTTGACAATTAAAGCCAACCATGAAAAATTCCTAAAAATTTCCTGGATAAAGGACAATCACTTTGTTTGGACTAGCTTGCTTTTGAATATGTCTTTAGAGGCACTAACTATGATAGATGGTGACAGGAAGGAATGCTAAAATGTAAACAAAATATTTAAATGAGACCGTAAATGTTAACTTTAGTTCAGAAAATGAATATTGGTTCTTTTTCTAAATCCAGATGGCTTTGGGACACAAGGAAAGCAGATGACTAATTTGAAGTCAACCTAAGATTGTGCTACTGTGTGTGTGTGTGTGTGTGTGTGTGTGTGTGTGTGTGTGTGTGTGTGTGTGTAGGTGCACTCAGTCTGGGAGCACATGTGGAAGTCAGAGGTTGGTATGAGAATGTCTTTTAGCATCTGTTCTTCACCTTAGATTTGTGCATTTCCCTGCTCCTGGAGTTCTTCCTTTCAGTTAACCTGGCTAACTGGAAGAGAAAGCAACTCCTGTTAACTGTCTGCTGAAAGAGAGTTAGCAACTCCTGTTAACTTAACTGTCTCCAGAAAGAGAGTTAGCAACTCCTGTTAACTTAACTGTCTCCTGAACGAGATTTAGAAATTCCTGTTAAATTAACTGTCTCCTGAACGAGAGTTAGCAACTCCTGTTGCCTCTGGGAAGCACTGAGGTTGCAGGCATGTGCCAAGGTGCTCAGTTTCTGTCCTTGTTCTGGGTTCTGAGCTTAGGTTATTATGTTTGTACAGCAATCACCAAGCCATCTCCACAGCTGGACATGCAGGTAATACTAGCATATTTCCATTCTCTTTTAAAGTAAACACTGTGTGCCTGTCTGTGAGCAGGTGTTTGTGTTAATCCCCAGGCTGTCACATGGTAGTAAAACAGTGAAGAAACCATCTCCTAAAGAAATACCCAACCTGGTTCTCATTACTGCCAAAGGTCAGTTTCTCTTATGACATTCTAAGAATTATATTACCCTTTCATTTATTAATCTATTAATATTAATGAATGATCATAGTAGTAGAACCATACATAGAAAACAAATCAAGCAAACAAACAGAAAACACAGGAAGCCCCAAATCAATCTGGTTGCCTATGGTGACCATTGAGGTCATTGAACTCTTCGTACACCATTTCAGGGAAAGAGCATAAAAATCTACTCTCAATTTATGGAATGTAAATATTCCACTTCCTTTTACTCATCACAGTCTAAAACAAAATTTGACTTTCAGCTCTAATATCCCCTTTTTAAAGAGTGTTAAGTGATTTCAATAGATTGCTGGGTCCATGTTAGACATTGCTTTCTGGGAACACAGTGGTTTTCCCAACTCAGCCTGAGGCTAGTGACCATCAGAAGGACAAGGCCATTAGTTTTCTCTTCTCACAATCAAACTCTCTCCCGAGTTTCTAGACATTGTGTGATTTCTGTCTGATAGGTCCATTGTGTTTCACAGGCTAAAATCCAGAAAAACACCAAGCAAAGATTTCCTAAACATACACAAACTCTGGTGCTGCCTAACACGGTGGGGACACAGCACTCAGAAAGCCTTAGTCAGTGGTTGTGTTTTCTTACAGTTAGATGGAAATCAAAGCCATGTGGCTCCCAACAGGGAACACAGCAGGTGAGAAGTGTGCTCACAGGACACATTCTGCTGTGCTGGTCTATTCCTGTATATTTGTTTGGATCCTGTGTGCACACTTTATTTTATCTTATTATTTCTGTTGTGATGGTGAAGGTCCATTTGTTTCTCTCACTTATCTAGTTTACCTACAGTTTCCAGTGATTTCTGAGAAGAAATTCAAGCTTCTCTCAGCAATGAATAGGTTTTCTTTAATGTTTAAAAACAGAAGGAGATACAGCAGGTGCCTGAAAATCCGTAGGAAGATGTGAGACATAAGCAAATAACAAATGTCAGACTTTACGCCCTGCCAAAGGCCATTCTAGGAAATGAAAGTAGTATGTGTGTAATAAAAATATGGGAGAAAAAAGTATGTGGGTGTGTGTGAACACACATGCATACACAGTTTGTATCAAAATTGGGTTCTTTAAAAATGCAGTAATGGCAATAGAATTCATAAATTCTAATGTATTTAATAATTGCAACATTTCTCCTCCAACTAATTACTGAGACAGAAAGACAGGCCATCAATACTCTAAGACTAATACAAGATTTAGCCTGTATTTTTGGATTACTTTTTAGCTTTCTAGGAGTTTCATTTTGTCTGTAACAAGATGTTTCTTATTAAAGAAACTGCATAGAAAAGGATTTTGATAGCAGAATATTCGTTGGGAAAGAAATAAAAATAGCTGTGTAAAAGCATAGGCCCTCAAATGCCACATAGAAAGTTGGTTTAAATCATGAATTCATCTCATCTCCCCACTCCAGGCAAAAGCTGTCTACTAGTCAACTTTTAATTCTTATCCTAAGGGAATGAAGAAGAGGAGACCTGGAGCAACTCACTGTGGCAGTAGAGGCTTTGGTTGGACAGCCAGCCAAATCAAACCCTTTCATTCCTGTCTTGAGCTTTCACTGAACTCAGTGCCAGAACCCGAAGGAATGCAGAAGAGACAAGGGAACACAGATCAAGGAAGGAATGGGGTTAGAATTGGAATTTGGTATACAATAACCCTCTTTAGGAAAAAAAAAGATTTTGGGAATTGTTGAAAACAGTTTATCTAGCAAAATGGAACCTTTAAACAGCACACAGCAAATACAAATGTCTTGGAGAGAAAAGAGAAAGCAGCATTCATAACCATGCAAATCACAGCTTTAGCTATGTAGGAGTCTTAAATAATTTCATGATGATAGCTAACAGTTCCTGAACTTTATCTCATTTGTCCACAAAGTCGCCCTGTCAAACAGTAACTATTGGTTACTCCTATCTTACAGTTTAGAGAACCTGAACAAAAGTATAGGGAAAAAGAAAAGAAAGAATCTATAATTCAAAGGTAGGAGATGCACTCAGGCCTCTCTGTTCCCTCTCTTACTTTGTATTCTCATTGTTGACCATTACACTCTAGTGTTCTAGGTTCTGGATATGCTACTCGTATTCTGACTTTTCATTGTATATAGCTGTTTTCAGAATCAGTAAGAGGACTGAAGACACTATGTAGTAAAGAACTTGCCTACTATAAGCAGCACCTTGGGTTCCGTCCTCAGAATCATAAACATAATTGGCACATTCATTTGCATCTTCAATGTATGACCATCTAAATTTCACTCATTCTGCTTCCAAACTCCACCCACAAGAGGCATTCTCAGTTTTATCCTTCCAAATACATTGCTCTAGTGTTGTCTCTTCCTAGGGATGGTCTTTATCTTTGTCACTGCATTTCCCCAGCCTGTTGTCTTTGGAGACAACTCTTACTTGTTTGCTTACTCTTAAGGCGGATCCTTTTTGTAAGTTGCTTTCTATATGAACTATTAGCTTCTTGTTTTCATTCACTTTAGAAAACTGTTGTATTTGAGGACTCTTTCTATTTGAAAAAATTAGAATGTTATGACCTATTAACCATAGATTTCAGATACCATTCTTGTGATTTTCAGTTGTTAATTATAAATTGCACATATAGATGGAATATCATGTAACATTCTGATAATATATAAACTGGGTGATGCTAAAATAATCTATATAATTGGGTACAGTTTTGTAATAGGTAACAAGACTTTGACTGATTGCATACTACCCTTCTAACTGAAGTTCGTAAACCTGAAACAATGTAAAGCATATTTTATTAACAAATTTCTATAACTGTTTCCTGCAGTTTTAAAATCTGACAAGGACATGATTTCTATCTATCTATCAACCTATCTATCTATATTTACCCAGAAACATAAGTTACTATTCAAACCTGGTCACTGTGCTGTAAAACTGTAATTTCAACACTTAAGAGGTAGAAGCAGGAAGATCAGAAATTCAAGGTTATCCTCAGCTACACAGTGAATTGAAGGTCAACACAAGCTATATAAGACACTAAAAAAAAAATAGACAAATTAAAATAGAAGAAGGAGAAAAACAAGAAAAGAAAAAAGAAAGAAAGAAAAAAGAAATCAGATTTGTGATTGTATGCATTAAGAGAAACTAAAACCTCTGGTGTTCTGTCCTAGGGCCACTGTGCAAACCAACAACAGCATGCACCACAAATGCTGCTTGTTCACAGGATGCTTGTCATCACCACTGAAAACTCATGTGTGACTCTGGGGTTGGTCTGCTAGTTCGAGCAGCATAGAGAAAAGGTCATTAAACTCTTTATAAGATACAAATTATAGCAGCATAGTTCAGTGCTGGATTATATAAACATGACATCTGTCATTTCCACCTTTGTTCCAGTGTCCACCTGTCTTAGTGTCACTGCTGCCCCACATGCATGTACACAATGTTTCCATATATTTCAGACACACACACACACACACACACACACACACACACACACACACACACAATCTTTAAGTAAACACAAAGTACCTTTACTAATCACTAAATCTTTAAATGATTCAAAATTTGTCTTATCTGCTTTGTTCAAATATGAGTGGTAATTAATTTCTATCATTAAAAATTAGAACAGAGATTTGGGCTAACCAATTTATTGCATGTACTGTTTTAATGTTTTCTGACATAGCTTCTCATGTAACCCAGGCTGGCCTTTTGTGGTTTCTGTAGGCAAGGATGACCTTGGCATTCTTACTATCTGACTGCTACTCATGAGCATTTAAATTACAGACATTCACCAGTGCACACCATGCCCAGTTCATACAGTGATGGGGATCAAACACAGGGCTTCATGCCTGCTAAGCACCCTTTCAACTGAGCTCCATCTGTAGCTCCAATTCACTTTTTGAATGCACAGTGAGATTACAGAAAGTCTGGGAATTCCTGTTTAGCCTCAGCCTGCCTGCATTCCAATGGTCTCTTGTCCTCCCCTGGAGAAGTGGGAGAAGTGTGATTTTCAGCGGTGATTTCTAGGTATCCCTACTTTTTATGGTTTTACTTCAGAATGTTATTGGATGAATAACCCCCTTTTTAAAGAACGTTGGAAATGCAGACTGCGAACTAATTGGGAACAGGAAAACTTTTCTTTTGCAACCAACTTTCGTTAGTATTATTTGTCTAATTATAGCATTGTGTCAGGTAGTAGTATATCATTTTTACCTTAAATTGTGCAGGTAGTTGAGTGAAACCTGACAAGTTTGGTTATTGAGTATATAATAGGACATGTATTTTATAGAGTAAAAAGGGAACTCAAAGAGTTCACAAGATATATCTTATATTATTTAGACTAATTTCAGGAACTTAATCATAAGTCATTCTTAACAGACACTTTTCTCTCTGTTGTATTAATCCAGAATGTTGTTTATATTATTCCATTCCGTAGCATGTGATATCATATTTAATGAGGTGCAAGTTGGAAACTTTCACATAAAAATTTTAGTTTGTCTAAAGATACAGGTAAATTTTATTATTTTACCCTAAATATTTACATTTCACATTATATAAATGCCAGTAACTTTTCATTCCTGGCTTATTCATGTAATTGGTACAGAAATCTACAGGAATTTATAAACACAAGAATGTAAAGATGGTGCTGGCAAGATGGCTCATGGGATGAAGGTGCCTGCCACTTAAACAGGTTCAAATTCCAGGGCCCTTAAGGTAGAAGAAGAGACTCCTGTAAAATGGGCCCTGATCCCCACATGCACACCATGTACCATGGCATGTGCATGAGCCTGCATCCAAGCACACACGCAGAGTCATGTTTTGGTTTTGGCTTTTTTGTTGTTGTTGTTGTTGTTGTTGTTTTTGATACAAAGACTCTCAGTGATGTCTCATACTCAAATTTTATTTAAAAATTGCTTAAACAAATTCCTCCTTATCCTTTGACATCTAATTTACATGCTCTATACTGAACAACAACAAAAACCCCTTAAATATGTAACCCTGTCTTATAGAGTATTCTAACATTACACATTTCAAACTTGAAACTTACATCACTGTGTTCCTCAAATCTACAAACATAAGACTGTCACGTCATAGCATCTTGAAATAAGATAGTACCATCCAGGCATGGAATAAGCTATTCCCTTCATGTACATCACATAGTCTTAATTTGTCGCTGGGCTCAGGCTACTGGTACCCCTCACTAGCCATTCCTCAGGTCAGATGTGAGTAGCTTCTTAGGCAGTAAAGCTGCCCCCATCCATTTAATTCCCTAACAAGTTTATTTCTTTGGGCCAAATAGTCATGTGGGGCACCTGCCGTGCAAGTGCTGAAGAAGTATCAAGCAAAACCCGGCCACAGCTGTGCTGTAATCATTGAAGTGTGCCCAGTGCATAATGGCACATTAGGTAGGCATTGATCACTGCCAGTTTATGAGGTCTCTTACAGAATTAGGCAGACTCTTTCACTGAAACCCATGGAGCAGAAATTGCTACTTCTAAGCTAATCCACTTTCAAATTACCATCCAATTGTGACTGATGACCTCACTACAAATCCTCTTATCTAACTAACCACTCAACCAACAAGCAGAATCAGTCTCCTATTTTCTATTCTTTTTAGTTCTTTACCAAATACAGATTCTTTCCGCCATTCTTAGTCACCTTAGGTGTCACACTGAATCTGTGAAGATAAACATGATGAGTGTTAAATGCTGCCTAAATGTCAGTGATAATTTGGAAGGTTGAAAAATGAGAAAGGAAAATATGCAATTGGAGAGTAACACTTGGATCTAAATAGGCTGCTATACATTATGGCTATTTCATTTCAAACAATTAAGTCGGAATTGAATTATACTGAATCTCTGACTCAATTAAACAATCCATCATCACAATATGTCATAATTTCTTGATAAATAGTCTGGGTGCCATCTAATGACTACAGTGGATCAAACTAAAAGTGAAAGTGAGAAAGATGAACCTTTATTATGACAAAGAGAAGAAACACTCAGTGTGTTATTTAATTGAAGGCAAACTAAATGGAGATGTACTGACAGAGGACACAACATTAGGACTCTCAAGAGTGGATTGCTAATTCCCCTCATCAAATCTTGTCAAAGAGGTTGACATTAATGGCACTATAGTTCATAAAGGCCAGTGGCTCCAAGAATGCACACAGAAAGAATGTATTAAGGTGATCCTGAGTCTCAGTTCTTTAGAAGACAGTCATATGTTGTAAGTGCCAAAGCCCTTTGGACATATTATTAGGCTCAACAATGTTACATGTTTTATAGTTACTTACATTGTGGGAAATATCTTGTCTTATTCTATGAATTTGCTTCATGTTGGCCAGTTAGATGAACTATAATTGATGAATATATTAATAAATATATGGAAATATAATTTACATATTTAATGTAGCAAATTATATACAAGCAGTAATTGGAATGCAGTTGCAGCAAAATGATAGAATGTATGTTTACGAATGCATCAGACAAAGCCCTACTTAGGAAAATCTCAGCCTTGGCAGGGTGATGGATGAGGAAGAGAAATAATTACTTCCATGTCTATAATTAACACATATTTTTGAATGTTTCTAATTCGAGCATAATCAGAATTTAAACATCTGGACCAATCGCTGCTGTGGAGCACCACCATGGCTGTTGAATCCACAGTGCCCTGTGCAGTGGACTGGCATAATTGCCTATTCAAAGCCAGTAGCAGCACTGCAGTGTTCTGAAAGCCTATCTTCTCAAAGGCCTTGGGGCTGCTTTCTCACAGTGGCTTTCGAATGATGCACGTATGCCAGGAGTTCCTTCTGAATGCTAATCAACAGTACTTCAGCTACTTGTAGTCTAGAGTAGAATAAGTCATTTGTGGAGGAAATACTATCCATTTCAACTTACCTGCTAGTAGGCAGAATGAACAAGACAAAGAGCAGATACAAAAGAGTATTTCCACTTTTGTTAAAAACCTCAAGTTTCAAAACACTATCATGAGTGATTGCTTGTACAAGTGGATGGGGGAGTTCTTCAAGTGTTTACATTGCAGAAAGTAATGAAAACTCTCTCAGCTGCATTTTTTGACTTTTTAACACATCTTCATGTATTTCCAAATAATTAATATGTTCAAAGAAAATCAGCCTCCAGTCATCTATTGGTAAAAATTAATGCCATCCTTCAACTAATTCTATTATTTCTGCCCAGGTTTCCAAAGTCAACTAGAGCTTTCATATTCTGCACCACATCAGTCAGCACATCATTGGAAATATCCACAAAAGTCTATTGAGTGGATTAAGTTTTGTAAGAAAGAAGAGCCTCATAGGAGCATAATACTTCTTAGGAAAGTGTCATTTTCGGAATCTACATCATAAAAGAATCTGCCATAAAATGAATAACTCTCTGACAAATACTTGAAATTAATATGTAATATTCAATAATTTAGTTTCAAATAACATTGCTTAACTCTTCACCAATGATGGACATATGTAATAGCTCTGGAAGAGACAATACTCTTGTTCTTATTGACATATTTTTAGTAAAATTATACCTTTCTGTTTTAGTACATATTTCTTGAAAATTTAAGAATTAATAGCCATATCATATTCTTCCATCCTGAATGCACCCATTTCAAAGAATCACAGAAGACATCAATTTCATTCATTATAATTTTTGCCATTTTGATCAAGAAATATCTCCTTATCATTAAAAATATTAGAGCATGGAGCTGGAGAGATGCCTTTGGTGGTTAAGATCATTTGTTTCTCTATCCAAGGACCTGAGTGCAGATGCCAGCATTCACGTGGTAATTCACAGTGATAGATGACTCCAATTGCAGAGAATCTGCTGCTATTTTCTGACTTTCCAAGGCACCAGACATG
Organism: Onychomys torridus; assembly: GCF_903995425.1. NCBI lineage: Eukaryota > Metazoa > Chordata > Mammalia > Rodentia > Cricetidae > Onychomys > Onychomys torridus. The sequence continues at coordinate 73,223,394 of NC_050445.1, read as the reverse complement.
CAAGTGGTTTATATACATGCATGCAGGCAAAACATTCATACCCAATAAAAAATGAAATAAATACACCTTAAAATATACACAATTAGCACTTTACATAAGCTTTCTGCAGGTGTAGCTTGATGGACACCTATCCCTACATATTTTAGCCAATTTTACCTTATCTTATTTGTCCGTATTTACAACTAAGTAGATTAAATCACAGTGTATTGGTGGTCATTATGAAAGTAAAGTTAAAAACTGAGATGTGGTCACTCTACCACCTTCAGCCTTAACATACTGCACTGAAAATTTTAGAGCTTAGTTCCCATGATGGCATTCTTGATTATGAAGTAATTGCTTTTATCCCAATAATTATTCATAATACATAGGAAATTCTAAATTTTCAGGAAATGAATAATAAAAAGATTATATAATCAACAAACTTGCCTCTTCTCTGTCTACTCAGACTTCCAGAGAAAAACAATATATGTATAGTTATCTGTGCCCCACAGAAAGAAGTTCAGAAAATATCTCTGCAATAATTACATTTATTAGTTGCTTCATCTTAAAACTCCTTTCAAACTTCCCTGACACCCCTGTTAAAAACAGATGAACTTGAAGTTTAAAATGGTGACTGGAGCATGTGGAGAATTTTTCTTTTTCCTCTGTTCTCCATGGGTCCTGTCTGTCAGCTGTGGATTTTAATGTGACATTTTTCTTAGCGCTTTACATTTCTACTGTGATCATTCCATCCAAACTTGGCAATCAATAGTTGAGTGGAATTTCAACTAACACATCTCAGATGTATTTGCTCTTAGCCTGCGGGATATGAAAGGACTTAATTCAAGAGGCACCTCCGTCTAGCATCAAAGTCTAGACTAGCAATTGGTCAAAAACAGCATTTAACTAGGTGGTCTCTTAATTTAAAATACAAATTAATCAAAATGCAGACAGTATCATTTTTGTTGGATGAGTGACATCAGGTTCATTACTTTTGTGGGCTGATTCTGTGTTGTTAACCATGAAGTAAAAGTGAAGATTCACTTCCTTCATAGAATGTCAATGTCATGATTTATCTTCTGCCTGGGGCAAATTTTTTTTGAAAGAATACATTTTCAAATTTGGAAAATATTGGAAATGAATACCACATGCTTCTAGTAAGGGAAAATAATCTTTCTTACTAAAGCTCAAACTTTTTATTTCCATGTCTGGCTTTCTTTAGTATGTGATTTGAGACAAATCAGTTTGCCTTTCTTATTTCTTTCTTCTCTATACTTAAGTGGATTGTGAATAATTTTCTCTAAGTAGTATTTTAGTCCTAATTTTCATTTATTTGATAAAAAGAAACTAATAAATAAAAACATAGCAATTATATACTTGGATACTCTAACTTTTACCTCCCTTTCTCTCTAGTATATCACATCTTCTATGTTCTGCTTTAAGATATAATTAAGGATTTTTCTTATGATTCTGAGGGGAAAAAATCAATCAACATGTTAAGGGAATGATCATAGATACTATCATGTATACTTGGGTTTAATAACAAAGTCTATGGATATTTGTCAAAGCCATTTTATAGACACATACTATTACATATTATTAGAAACAATAAGAAATTATGTAAATAAGCACATGTGATATTCTAACAAAAATCTGTCTAATAAAAAATCAACATATTACCTGAGCAATTACTAGTGAATAAAACACTAATGAACAGAAATTCAGTTCCCAAATGACACAGGAATTTGTAAAAGTCATATATTACATGTAAATGTGCTGAGTATTACAAAATATTGATATTTTTCCAAAAGACATATTTAGGGGAAGCCCAGAGTTTGAATAGTTAGTTGGTTTGGAGAATGGGGTTCATAGTGATGAATAAGGTAGCCCAATCGAAATAACCACATGATGGAACCACATTTCCATCCAACTGTCCCTCCTTTAAATGACAACTTTGGGCAATATATTCTTCTAATCCTTAAGACATTAAATGAGAGTAATAGAAAGGATTGAAAGAATACTTACTATCTAGTACACACATGTAAATGCTTGATTATATTCCTACTGAATGTGGGGCAGAGTGCCTGTCCTCCAGTAGTTAGTACTATATGAGGAATTCTGCCTGCTCAACAAAGCAAGTTAGGGTAATAATTAAATTATAAAATTATAAACGGTATTACTCATGTGAGCTGTAATGTCTTGATATCCTGTGATTTTATGATTGTGAATGTGTTGTTTTATTCCTCTTTGTATTTTGGACATGCTTCTTGTGGTAACTTCACTTTCAATATCCAGTGGGAACTTGAAATTCTGAAGATGCTAATATTATGAGATGTTAATGGACCATTATTTTAGATTTTACTACTATTATTGTTTTCCATGTTAATATTGAAATTTATAGTTAAAAGGGTCACAGCTGAGCAGTATAAGGCTCTTTAAAGTCACTTTTAAAAGTGTCAGCCTCATAGTCCTGTTCAGTAAAGCAATTTTCTGAATACAATCCCACAGTCTTTTTTGGGAATATATAATCATGTTTGAGAAAGCAGAATTAAAATGCAGAATGTTTAGAGATTTCATCTGAAATCTTGTCTCTTGGTGAAAAATAATTCAATGGTATGGTTTGGAATTTTTAGCTTGCAATTTTGGAAAAAAAATAACAAGAACTTGATGATGGAAGCCCGAGGGGATTGGTATCCACATATTTAGAACGAAGTAGAATAGTGTTGTATCCTTAAAAAGTGAGGTTTAGGGCCCAACTTTGAAGTGTAGACTAAATGGTTACATTGAAAACATGGATTTATGCACAACATTCTTCAAATATAACTATTACTAATACACTGTTTCCTTACACTTATTTCCTCATTGTTACATTTATTCCTGGTTAAATTCTGCAAAGTAATTACTGAAGAAGAAAGGACTGGGGCTGTTTCTATAGCAACTGCCTCAGACCTCAGGCAATTCCCCAGTGAATCTGGGTAGTACTTGTAGACATAAATTGTTTCAAAGGCCAGTTGTGGCCCAACAGGGATATAGTTTTGATGAAACCCAGATGAACTGCAACTGTATTTTAGTCTATACTCCCACTTAAACTATAGTCAATTACCTACAGTAAGAGTAGAACAGAAATAACATGAGTAATGAAATCTGCAGACCATCCCAAAGCATCATTTGAGCCAGCCAACGTCCAAACCCTCCTCCATTGCCTTCTTACTAAAATAACTTAGCTTGAATTAAAATGGACAAATGTAGTTTTCCATCTCTTACTGTGGTATAGGTGCCAATAGTTATATAAAATGATACTTAAAATTTGGTCAGAAAAGAGAAAAGACATATTACTCATTGTCACTTTAGACATCTGTTTCTGAGAAGCAGATGGGGGGTTTCCAACCCCATCAGGCCTGTGGATATACATTGTTGTCATTTATAATAATACTGGAGAGAAGTAGGAATAAGTAAACTGTATTTGATTATTTGTTAAGATTATCATGCAAATTCCAATTAAACCAGACATGTTTCCTCTGCCTCCCTTAACCCCAGAGGAAGGGATAGCAGAGTATAAAAACAAAGAGAAATTTATTCATCCCTTAAGTCCAAGAGAATGACAAAATGCAATCACAAAGTAGAGCATTGCCAGAACTTTGGAGAGTGACAAATTATCTTTAAATCAATTTACGTAGAGAAGGAGAGTTGGCGAACTTAGGATAAGCAAGACAATTATAACTAATGACATGGAGAGTTGATTAGCACTGGATGTAAATCCTATTGGAAGACATAGGAATGGCTATGAAAATATCAACATCCTTAGATTGCTCTGAAAATATCAATAATCATCAAATGTAATGAATCTATGCAAGCTACCAGAGAAACCTGAAATTACTAGATAAAGCATTCTATATGCATCATTTGGGGTCCACAATGAAAATTTTCAATGTAGTGATCTACAACACACCCTCTAATCCATTCTAGCCTCTATCTCATCTCCAGCCGTAACAGCATTTATAGAGCTGCCCTAATATCTCACTCATCAACAACAATGTCTAATAGCAGATTACTTGACACATGGAAATCAGGTAAGAAAAATAATGATGGCAAACAACAACACATGAAATAAATCACTAAAGAACTTGTAGGAGACAAAGACAATGAGGAAAATACAGAATATGACAAAGTATGATTGACATTCTCTAGAAATAAAATATATTTGTTATATAAAAACTGAACATGCAAGTGAACAGGCTATAAGACAAAGAAGCATACAAGCAGATGAAACTGTTGGTACTTAAGACTAGGAAAAGTAAATGATAATCTAAACAGAAAATTTGAAAGACAAAGTAAAGAAAAAATTCATTAATTAAAATAATAAGAATACAAAATGGAATCATAGATGTAAACTAAAATGAATGGAGATAGTAAGTTAACTATCAAGCTTTGTAGGACTCTTGGGTTGTGTGGATAAAGTCAGCTGAGTAAGCCACTGCCTCCATGACTCCGTTCAATTTCTGCTCTACCTTCCTGCTTGAGTTGCTGCCCTGATTCAGCTCATGAGGCGCTACAGCTGTAAGATGAATTAAATCCTTGGTTCTCTCATTGCTTTCTGTCATGGTGCTTATCACAGCAACAGAAAGCAAACTAACATACCACCTATAATATATGTAAACTAAAACCATTACCATAAAGCAAGCATTACATAATGATAAAAGTGCCAATTCAGCAAGAAGATTCCCAAAGCATAAATGCATGAGAATCCATAAAACAAGCACAGAATACTGCAGTGTGAATATCACCACAGAATACAGGAAGCAAAAATTTGTATAATGAAAGAAAGATACAATTTTATAACAACAGAAAGAGATTTTGTCAAATGCTATAAGCAGGAAATCCAGGAACAAACAAACAAAAACAAGCAAATAAGCAAACAAACCCCATTGGATCTAAAGAGGAATATGAAGCACCTGAATCCAATCACTTGATAAAGCACTAATCATCTTTCTGTGAAGAGCAACTGTGCTGAACAACGTGATGGTTCCTATTGGCTATCAACATGGCAGGATCTATGATCACCCAGGAAGAAACTGTCAGGCATGTCTATGAGGTATTATCTTGATTAATCAAGGTGGGAATATTCATCCTAAATGTGGGCAGCACCATTATTCACCAGCCTTTGGGGAAGCTAGTTGAATACGAGCATTCACTACTCTCTGCTTCCTGATTATGTTCACTTGGTGAACCAAGAACTACCTCCAACTCTTGTGAGCATGTCATTTCAACATGACAGACTGTGCCCTTAAATCCTGAGCCACAATCCACCTTTCCTTTCTGAAGTTGCTTTTTTCTTGTTATGTTTATCAAATCACTAGGAAAGTTTACTAAAACATTTGGTCTATTTCTCACCCACCAAACCTTTTTTTTCTGTGAAATGCCCCCCATTTTCCAAGGGATTTTTCTCCAAGAGAAACAAACCCATATCCACTCAAAGATGTATCTGCAATAACTCATAGAAAATCAATTTAAAAACATTCAAAATAAAACGGATTATCAACTAACACTAGACTTGAAACAAATAACTTCATTATAAACACTTAACAGAAATAAAATTCAGCAATAAAAATTAGATATTCATACACACAAGTATAGGCATTTCTAAATAATTATGTTACTTGAATAATATTAAAAATACTCTGGGAGTAGGGATATGTAGACCTCCCTGGGAAGGGGAATGTTTTATGGGTAGACTGGGGGCAGGAAGGGATAGGTAGAGGAATGACCAGGTGTGCGTGTTAGGGGGAGCAGCATGAAGGGAAAGAGATATACAGCTGGAATTGGGGAACATTGCAAGTGTGCAGAAACAGTACAGTGGAAACTTCCTGGAATCTATGAGATCCTAGTGAGGAATCCTAGTAATGAAAGATACAGAGTCTGAAATGCCCATCTTTGGTAGCCAGGCAAGGCTTCCTGTGGTGGAATTGGGTTACATTTGGTTGAGTTGTTGGCTGAGAGGTTCCTGTGGAGATCTTGAAATAATCCAGGCTCATGCTACAATAAAAGATTTCTCTCTGATTATTTACAGAAGACCCTTGTTGCTGAGGACAATATCCACACAGCTCATTGAACACAAAGAGGTTGAGCTGGTGCCTGAATGGTGCCTTTGCCCCTACATTCTTGTCTCTTTGGTGTAGGAAGGTACTCTGCAGGCTATGGAAAGAGAAACCTGGACACCAACCCAGTCACAAAACCTTCCATCTATAATCTGTCCTGCCTCAAGATGTGCTGGGGTAGTGGAGGCACAGAATGTGTGGGAGTAGGCAACCAAACACGACTGGAAGAAAGAGAGAGAGAGAGAGAGAGAGAGAGAGAGAGAGAGAGAGAGAGAGAGAGAAAGAAAGAAAGAAATGAAAAGATAAGTCAGTGAAATGATTCCTAATGATATTCTGATAAGAGTCATGTCTAGTCATCATCTAAGAGGCTTTCTCTGGCAACAGATGGGAACAGATGCAGAGACCTTCAGCCAGCTAATATTCACAGAGAGAGACAGAGTCTAAATTGGAGGCTCTTTATCAGGTCTCTCCTCTTGGAGATAGGAGAATCCCACAGAAGAAGGGCAGAAAGATAGTAAGAGTCAGAGGGAATGGAGGACACTGAAGAACATGGCCCTCATAATCAACTAAGCAGAGGCTCACATGGATTCACAGAGACTAATGCAGCAAGCTGGTTTGGTTCTGCACCAGGTCCTCTGTGTATATGCTATGGCTGTTATCTTGGTATTTTTGTTGGAATCCTAACAGTGGGAATTGGGGTGTGTCTCTGACTCTTTGGCCTGCTCTTGGGACTCTTTTCCTCCTGTTGGGTTGCCTTGTCCAGGCTTGATATGAGGGCTTTCCCCTTGTTTTATTGTATCTTATTTTGTCTGTTTGGTAGTCTTATCTTGGAGGACTGCTCTTTGTGAAGGGAAACAGAGATGAGAGTGCATCTGGGAGAGAAGGGACCTGGGATGAGTGGACTGAAAATGAGGGCCTTCAACTTTGAACCCACTGGCAATTATAGACCACTCTTCATCTCAGCATTGTGATTACACCTTCTTCCTTCACATCCACACATTCTTAATTTTCCTTATGAAGTAATGTAGGATTTTATTTTTCTCATTTCTCAATCAGTGCTTCCTTCTCTCACCTAGAGCCTCCTCGATGTCTTTCTCCTTCTTCAGTGAGCACTCAACAATATGACAGTGGCATATAATAAATCTAGAATTTATTTAACATCAAACAGACCTGAGAAAGGATGTAGCCAGCACTCCATAAAGGCAGAACTGTTCTTCATTAAGGAAAAAGTATAAAAAGGAATCATGGATCTTGCCATGTTCACATTTTTTAAACATATATATTTTTCAACAATAGAAATATTTGAGCCAGCAAAATATATCATCCATCTAACCTTAAATGTTTAAATAAAACTTTCATTTATGTTGCTAAGAGTAAAAATCCCATTCACATTATTTTGTTCAAAATTTCAGAGCGGTTTTTTAAATCCCTGAACTTCCCCATCTCTGGTAATGGATATCACACTTACTACCTCTAGGGGACACATTTTTATATTTCACAAATAAAAGAAACCATGAGGTATTGGTCTCTCTGTGCCTAACTTACTTGGCTTAACTTACTGTTCCTAGCTTCACCTGTGTTGGTAAAGAGCAGAGACTCCCCTAAGTTTTCATTCCACTTGTCTCATTTCAGAATTCTACTCCAGATAGGAGAAAACATTCAGGAAGCTGGTGAGCAGCACAGTGACTACAGCAAATATATTGTTTTCTTTAGAAAAACTACAACAATAGGTATTAAGTGAGTGTTAATTGATAAAAGTAACCATGGGTGGCAAAAATGTAGGAAATGTGAATCATCTATGCAGCACAGTAAAATCCTGAATTACACATGATAAATACATAGTTTTCTGTAATTTTTAATAAGAGGGTTGAGGGAAAAGAAAGATAAAATGAAGGCCACATGACTCATACATTGAGATGAGTATACCAGATTTTTCATACAAATGATATGTATGTATACTGGTTTAGGTATACATACAATAGTCAAATCATCAAGACATAAATTTAATTTTTCATGGTACCTATTACATATAATATCTGGGAGTTAATTTAAAAAAATTTTGTCATATTTGATACTTAGTCTTTTACAAATATTCATAAGTTAACATTCTTCTCTCTACCTCCTTTCAACCCAATAATGTGCATTACTAATTATATATAGTGATGTGAGACTCATCAATATGTGCAGCTGAAATTTTTATGAATTGATTCTTAAGATACTTGCTCTATAATTGAGTCAACACTAAAAGACTATAATGACAGGCACTAAAACCACATCAAATTACAATTTTTATTTCATGAATGTAGACTACCATCTAAGACATGCCTGACAAATGCACCTTTTGTATATTCCCTCCTATTGTTGTGTATTTTGAAGATGTTGTAATCAGAGGATCAGAAACTGACAATTTGGTAAAAAGAAGTTAAATGTTTAATCTTGGTGTGTATGCTACATCCATAAAAACCCATTCAGGGAATTAGTATGGGCAGAGGAAGCTGAAAATGAGATCATTCTAACAATATGTAGTTTATACTGTTGTGCCAACACTAAATATTACATTCCTAGTAAGAGAATTAAAAAACCATACAATGTAACATGAAGCTTATCCGTTCTAACAGACATCTTGCATCAGTGAGTCTGGGCCTTACATGGTAAAGGTGTCACTGATGTAAGAGGCTTCTCCACATAGCCATTTAACATTGGCTTCACAAGCATAGTCTTACTTTCTTCATATTAGTATGAAATATACAGGGAAATTTTACTTCCTCACGTTAAGAATAATAAAATCCAAAGAAATCTAAGAAAATTGGAAAGTTAAAATTCAAAATAAAATGTACGAATTAATTTTATTCTACTCAGTGATCCCTAAGGTAAGAAAAAAACACACATACAGTCCATGTTTGGCTTTCTCCTTTCCAGTTCCACACACATTCTTAACCCCTTTGTTTATTCTCCTGACTCTTTAATAACAACATGGACAACAAGGCAGGATCACAAGTTCAATACTGCTAAGTGGTCTCCCTAATTTATAAAAAAAAAAAAAAAAAAAAACCCAAAACTCCTGAAACAACGCTGAAATGAGCTAAAATAACCTGTATGTTCACATTCAGAACTCCTAACTGTGGTTTGCTTTAAGGCAGATAGTTCAGTTTCACATCTTTGGTGAAAATTAAGGTAACAGTTTGAAAATGATTTGCTCCCCTGTGTTTGGCCCTGCAGTCCTTGAATGGGTTCTCACTGATAGTAACCATATGTGCCTCAGGAAACATAGACAGGGCAGGTTAGCCAAAGGGTTCTTCTGCATGACAATATGCCTACAGACCAGCTACCTCTTTTGGGAAGCCTCTGAGAAAAGTGGTCAACCTAGAGAAATTCTTAAGCATGAGGATCTATTAATCCTTTTATTAAAAAATAGTAGCAATCAACTTTCTGGTATTTATTCTAAAACTGAAATGTGACCTTCCTATAAAGTGTTTTCCTAAAATGTTGGAACTCTCTCAAATGTCAAAATCATTCCACAGAAGAGTATTTTGTGACAAAATGAAGTGCTCTTAACATAAAATGTACCTTCTAAATTACCCACAAAGATATATATCAGTATATCTAAATTTTTATGGCTAAGATCAAAAACACAGAAGACAGCTTATGCTGGAGAGGATGTGGAGTAAGGGGAACTCTCCTCCACTGCTGGTGGGAATGCAAGCTTGTACAGCCACTTTGGAAATCAATATGGCGCTTCCTTAGAAAATTGGGAATCCATCTCCCACAAGACCCAGCTGTAACACTCCTGGGTATGTACCCAAGGAATGCTCAATCATACCACAAGGGCATTTGCTCAGTTACATTCATATCAGCATTGTTTGTAATAGCCAGAACCTGGAAACAACCTAGATGCCCTTCAACTGAAGAATGGATAAAGAAAATATGGTGCATATACACAATGGAGTACTACTCAGCAGAGAAAAACAATGACATCATGAAGTTTGCAGGCAAGTGGATGGATCTAGAAAAAATCATCCTGAGTGAGGTAACCCAGACTCAGAATGACAAACATGGTATGTACTCACTCATAGGAGGATACTAGATATAAAACAAAGATGACTAGACTGCTACACAACTCCAGGGAAGCTACCTAGAAAATGGGACCCTAGGAAAGACACAGGGATCACCCAATGACAGAGATATGGATGAGATCTCATGAACAACCTGGGCGACAGTGGGAGTAATGAAGGGCAAGGTTCGAGGGAAAGAGAATTTTTAATATCCAAAAACATATATTTAAAAAGAATCTTACCTCCTTTACGTTCTTACTGCCAGAGAAACATCTCTTCAGTCCAACTTGTTATTTTAAGGACCTGAACATTTTAAGTGCCTACAAAAATAATATGATCATTGTTAGACTTCAGCCTAAATTCAACATTTAGGCATCTTAAGCAGAGATTTCTCAAAACCAAAAGTCACCTTTAAAGGCCTTGAACTCCTTCCATATCTTTACTAGAACAGTAAAATGGCGATACAGGAAAGGGCTTTAACTCTAGCACCATCTTTTCTGACTCCACAGAACAAGTCAACAATTTATAATTCACTAAGCATTCTGAGGACCCTTGAAATAATTTGTGTTTGGGGCTCTCTTAGAAGAAGCTGCAACCCTTACAAACTCTACTGCTTTGTCTTAATGCGATGATTTTCTCAGCATTGCATCAATGATGAGAGGCTCCAACTGACCACACAGCTACTGGCAGCAAGTAACTGGATTTCCCTTCAACACCAGCTTTTTATTCATTATCTATATTGTTATTCTGACTAAAGACAAAAGGTGAGGTAAGAGTCACAACTGAAATTTTTAAATAAAAGTTCAAAACAAACTTAAGCAATTTCATTTTACTATACCACACACTTTGTAAGAGTGACTAGATATCTATCACACTGAATAAATAATAAAAATCAACTTAGAAAACCAAATAAAAATAATTACAATATGATCCAAGATTTAGTAATTTATTTTTAGAAAGAATAAGTTGCTCAAAATAAAAAGAGGAGTAGAGAAATGGAGATTCAGAAGATTCAAAGATTTATCTTATTAAACTTAATGTTATCAAAGTTCAAAGAGCCAGTAGTGTATGTTATAAGTGCTAAACTAATAGCTACTTCATAGCTAGAACTATGTCTTTTGAACTATACAATTTTGAGAAATAAAGAGTATTTTATATTGCTGTATTTTGGAGATCTATATGCTATTATATTAGAGTCAATAGATATTTATTATTACTCTTGCTATGTGATAATATTAGAGAAAAAAGTAAGCCTTGATTTAAGCAAGAGGATAATTCTTTAATCTGTTTATGAAGACAAATGTCAATGGCACTTAAAACATCTCTTGGATATGTGTATTATAGGGCAGTGAGATCGTTTGAAGGAATTGATTGAGGGGAAAAAGGCCTTGTGGCAGGAGGGGTGTTTCTGAAGTCTCATCTATCTAGAGTTTTTAATTTTCCTGCTGCCATGGTTAGCAATCAAAGTCTCATATATGAGAGGCAACTATCACTGAAGCACATTCACAGTCTTCATCTGTGTACATATGGAATTCCTATAATACATAACAAGAAAAGAGTCTGAGGAAGTTAGATAGGTTAACTTAAAAGCTTAACTCTTAACAATGAGGGAAAGTGACATAACTGGGTGCAAGAATTAGGCTGAGCATACAGCATTTGCCTAGCACTCAGCCTGGAAAAGAAAAGAAACAGAGGATGGAGGAGGGATAGCAGCAGAGTACAAAGGCTATCTCTTCATGTCATGAGGACTTACCTTCAGGCTTTGGGAGAAGAAAAGAGACTCCTCAGGATGTGGGGCTGAGGAGCTAATAGAGCGCTATCTCACCTCCAATCTTAATGATGTAAGTGGTGTGAGGAGGAAATAGCTGCCTCTTGAAAGATGGTGTGAGAAGCAGTCAGGAGGCTTCAGGTGCAAAGAAGATAAGGGAGAATACACAGAAGTGTTTGAAGATAGAAAGGCTTTGTTGGTGAGTTCCAGAGAGCACCAGGAGACAGAAGTAGAGCATCAGGATTAGTTTTAGTGATGGGGAAGACATGAAAGTTCTGGGTTCGCTTTAGTGACTGACATAAAGCAAGAAAGTGGGCATGATAAGGTAAGTCCTGAGTTTCCCCAAACAGACAATAGTGATTAGTCTGAGTGTCAGTAGGATCAAAGGGATGTTATGATATTTTTGCTAGGAATTTTCAGGAATTAGGGGTATCCACTGCACTTTTGACCTGAAAATGGGTATCTTCTAAGACAGATCTTTCTAGGTTAGCATAAAGGCAGTCTTTCCTGCCTCTTCCACTGCTGGCCTGGAGGAGAAGGGTGTCTGTCATATGTGGACCTCTTTCTAGCATACACAGAGAATTGGGTAAGAGGAGCAAAGATGGTGGGCATGGTTAGGGATGTCCTCTTGGTGACATTTTATCTGTGATATGAAGTAAGAACCTTGTGAATATCTTGATAAAGTATTAGGAATAAAAAAGCAGCAATAAACAAGAGTGCTCTGAGGTTAGATCATATGCAGAATATTCAGAAACAGATGAAGTCATCAATAGTGAGAGAGCAGGGTGATGGGATGGAGGCAGTGGTGTGAGATGTAATTCAAGGACTGCTGTGACCAAATTCAAAACAAGAACTATAAATATTGTTGACACCTATCCCATAAACATAATTTCCTACTCTATAAAAATATACTAGTTAAGTGGAGATAGTGCAGAAAACACAGGCACACACACAATGTAAATACTATAACAAAAACAGACTATTTCCATAATAAAGGCCTCACAGTAAATCACAGTAAATATTGATAAATTATCACTCTACTAAACAGACTATACCTCAAAAAACTAGTTACAACTATAGTTAGATGTATTTATTTGGCAGGATATGCTGTCCACAACCTTGATAGCCCAGAGAACATCCTCCACACATGAGCTGGCCCACCTCGCTGGAGAAGATTAGATGTAACCGCAGACACACAGTAACTGTTCCAACCTGAAAGTTCTTTTTTATAATCCACACTGTATAATTTTTCTACAAAAGAAAAAAATCTGTCAAAAGGTGCTCCATTAGTGTCAGGTAAAGATTCCTAAGGAGCAAACTTTTTAAATTGCTGTAAAATGATAGTAACAAGGAAACTTAATGGGAAATTCCTAATGCAAATAGATTAAAATTCTTTATCTTATCTGTTTCTTCTCTTTGATCCTGGCATTCTCCTGGAAACTCTAAAGGGATTGTGACTTTGACAAATACAATGTCTGGTCATTCTTGCACTGAAGTACTATGAACAAATAAAGCATTCTACTCTCTGCTGAACCTGTTTTTATTAAGCAATGATTTACTAAGAGTTTTGAAAAATGAAACTGATACTGGCCATTTAATTTAAAAACCACAGTACATTTATTAGAAACACTGAAAACTGGCATTAATATTGGTAGGGAAGTTGATTTCAAATTTAAAACATCTTTCTCTTCCCCCATTTCTCATCTTTCTTTTCTTTCTCTTTCTTTTTTCTGTCTGTCTATCATAAGAAAAGGAAGATAAGACTTGGGCAAACACTTAGAATATGTAAAAAAATTATCAATTGGAATTTAATTTTATGTACAATGCAGGGTTCCAAATGGTTTTGATTCACAATAATAGACTGATAATATTTCTATAACACAAATATTTTAATATTTAAATTACATTCAAGTGTGTATAATTTATTAATTTTAAATCATATTATTTATCATTACTTTTATAATACTTATTAAACAAGTTTAATTACTTAGGACGTTTTTGCATTTTTGGGTTTTGACTGTGGCTTCACACATACTGGGAAAGCATTCCAATACAGAACTAACTGCTTGGTTGTCTTTTTGTTTTCATATTTTGCATTGGAAGATGGGGTCTTACTGAGTATACAGGCTGGTCTTCAATTCTCCAGTGCTTGTAGAGTAACTGGGATTTCAGGCCTGTACCACCAATAAGTCCTCTTCAGGAAATGTTTGAAGTGAGCAATTAAATTACACATTCGGTATTTGCATCAAGGGTATATTCTAATGCATTTGAAATGCTAGGTATGGGGCTCACCAAAACAAATTAGTGCCACATTGGAACTCAGAAGACCTAATACAGCTTCCAACATACATACTAATGCTCTTATTTACCAAAGAAGAAAAAAAAAAGTTTAATTTGCTCAACATACTTCTGTGGAATCTGTCATGTAATTGGTCATTCTTCATTTTAGAATATGATCATCTTTTAGTTTAGAATAGTCTTGAAACAAAACATTTCACTATTTTATTTTACACTAAGATTATATGTAAAAAAATGAATAATAAGACCTTCATAATAAATAGTGCCCCAAATTACCATTTTGGTTTTACAGCAGATGTTAACTTGACCTGAACAAATATTGGAGATAATCTGGGGCCCTTGACAGATCATAAAGGAAGCCACACTGATAATCAATGTTTGTTAAAATAATCATTTAAAATTAAAGGAAAATAATTTATATAAATGGTTTATATAAATTTTATAAATTGTTATTGAAATAATCATCTAACAAATCATTAAACTCATTTACTTGATAAGACTATTTTTAAAATTTTTATTCATATATATCATATGACAGCTACAAATTATTTTCATGTAAATGAATCTTATGAAATATATCCTATCACATGACTGCTAATGACTTTCTGTTACACACTTATGGATCAATGCCTTGCTCAGTCATCATCAGAGAAGCTGCCTCCTGCAACAGATGGGAACTAATACAGAGACCCACAGCCAGACATTATGCAGAGAGTGAGAGACCTTGGAATTCTTAGTGCTAGACAGGATGTCTTTGTCATACCCAATCCTCGGGGCTCAAGGAAACCAGTGGAAAAGGAGGCAGAAAGATTGTAATAGCCAGAAGGGTTGGAGGACATCAAGAAAACAAGGTCCTCTAAATCAATATGACCAAAGCTTATAGGAACTCACAGAGACTGAGGCAGCATGCACAGGGTCTTGCATGGTTTTGCACCAGTTATGGTCCTGGAGTTGAAAGCAGAAGTAGACAAATGTCCCCAGAAGCTTTCTCCAACTGATAACCACTTGCAAATGAAAATTAAGTTTCCTCCAAGGGAGTCTCACTAGGAAAACAAACTACTCTTAAGGGTGGGCTGAATGCCCAGCAGTAGATGGTTTACAGAAAATGATCTCAATGGAATCTTTGGAAGTACCTTGTCTCATAATGTCATGTCAGGGCACTTCCTTTTTTTAAAATCCTATTTATTTTATTTCACTTTTATATTTTTTTTCTCTTCTGTCTTCCAACTGTGCAGGTCCTTTGCACATATATCACGGCTTCCAGTTTAGTGTGGCTATGGAATTCCTGAGTGTGGGAATGAGTGGGCCTCTGTTTCTTTTGTCTTCTCTCCGGCTCTTTTCCTTCTGTATTTTTTGTGTTTGTTTGTTTTGTGGGTTTTTTTTTCCTTTTTTAAAAAATTTATTATATTTGTGTTTTACACATCAGCCATGGGTTCCCCTGTTCTCCCCCCTCCCACCCCGACCTTCCCCCCAGCCCCTCCCTTCCATTCCCATCTCCTCCAGGGCCAAGACTCCCCTGGGGATTCATTTAAACCTGGTGGATTCAGTACAGGCAGGTCCAGTCCCCTCCTTTCAGGCTGAGCAAAGTGTCCCTGTGTAAGCCCAAGGTTCCAAACAGCCAGCTCATGCACTAAGGACAGGTCCGGGTTCCACTGCCTGGATGCCTCCCAAACAGTTCAAGCTATTCAGTTGTCTCACTTATCCAGAGGGCCTGCTCAAACTGGGGGCTCCACAGCCTTTGGTTCATAATTCATGTGCTTCCATTCATTTGGCTATTTATCCCTGTGCTTTTCCAATCTTGGTCTCAACAATTCACACTCTTACAATCTCTCCTCTTTCTCGACAATTGGACTCCTAGAGCTCCACCTGGGGCCTGGCCGAGGATCTCTGCATCCACTTCCATCAGTTATTGGATGAGAGTTCCAGCACGACTGTTAGGGTGTTTGGCCATCTGATCACTTGTTTTGTGTTTTTTGTCCAAGTCCAATTTGTTAGTTTTTGTTTTAATTTATTTTATTATTATTCCAAAGAAGCCAGGTTGCTTTCTAATGAGACACAGAAAGGCGGTCGATGCAGATTTGAGGAGAAATGGGAAGAGACTGGGAGGAGTAAAAGAAGAATGAACCATAATAAGAATATGTTTTGTGAGCGAAACACCTATTTTCAATAAAAGCAAAATAGAGAAATATACCCTATCATATGTACAGCATGTAAACAATAGAAACAAATGCATAACCCTTCCTGTAAAATCCTTAGTCATGTTGTGTAGACTTTGTCATAATTCTAATTAAATAAAGTATCAGCTTCTCTCTCAGTTCAATCACAGCTAAAGACGTAATTGAAACACTGATTCTTCACGTTTGTGACACTATTCTAAAGGAGGCTTTCCAACATAATTTACTATTTTTATTTTTGAAACTTTATATAGTATTGATTCTCTTTTCACTAGCAAGTTGATTTTAATTCCATCATGCTTCAGAATTAGTTCATGGTTTAAAGTGCCAACTGTTAGATATTTAAGCATTTATTTTTTCTAAAGTTCTATTACCATCTGTATGAGAACAAACTCTGAGGACAAAACACTCAAAATCATGAGAAGAGTGAAGATTTTGAGTCTCTAGCACCAGATAGTAATTCCCTCAAAACACAGTTATTAATTTGTAATACTTTAGCAATAAAAAAAGCTAATTATGTTGTCTGTGGTTTTTCACACTTGATCTAAAGAATTCCATTTTCAACTAATTTCTTTAAACTGATATTTTCCCCTCTTATATTAGATGGTACCATTTAAATCTTTACTCTTGTAATAATTGGAGTTTTATGAGATACATTGGAACATCTTTGAGTCAGTTTGAAATAAGTCCTCAGAAATATGCTGTCTTCCTATATATTTGCCAAGAAGGAAAGCAGATAAATCTTTTTTTTTTATAATTCCCTACTATAAATTTTCTACCATAGCTTGTCATGCCCACTCAAAACCCAGTTCTTATTGTATGTACCACACATTCTCCTTCATGTATTGAATCATCAACTGTTGCTCTGAGGACATTAATGACAGCATAGGACACCAGCAGCTGGGGTGAAGAGATGAGAGGGGTGGATGAGTTGACCAATAGTTTACATTTGAGATGGAGCAAGAAGCTTGGGTTTGCTATTGCACAAAGGATGATTACAGAAAACGATAATGTACTGTCCATGTCAGAAACTCATAAGAACTCATTTTAAAAGTTTTCATCACAAAGAAATGATAAATGTATAAGGAGATAGGAATTTTGAACTTAATCTACACATCACATAATATATCCATAAGTTAAACATTAAGTTACTGTTTATATGTTTGTTTTTATGCTTTTAATTTTGTGTATAAACTTTTTAAAAATTTAATTTAAATATGAGTAATAGCCCATTTGTAAAGAACTTATTTACCTAACATTCTAGAACCCATAGGCCCCTCTTAGAACTCCCCTCCCCAAACAAACACCAAACTCAAAACTAATAGTTTGATGCCTATAAAACCTTACTAGAACTCAGGAGGTTTATAGTTGTGCAATTGACAAAATGTTAATCTATCGAGGAAAGCAATCTATAATTTGCTTTCCCGAGACATTATGAACATACAAACTACAGGAAAACACCACAGCACAAGGACAAACTTCCTGCATCATCATCTTTATGCATGGTGTTTTGACACTCATGAGACCGTGGCATGTGATTCCAGCCACTGGTGGAGCAGGAGCTTCAGTAGCCAGCTATGGTATGCCATTCTGCTTTTCCTTCCCTCAGGACACTAGTGTGTCTCAAGATGGGGATTTTTTTTTTTTTTTAAATTTTAGAATTATTGCATACAGCCTAAGCTGTCTTGTGATAGATATAGAACATGTGCAATATATAAACTTTATTATTTCTAGGAACACTGATGTTGAGGTCAACTTTTGTGTTTTTCTTTTCTTTCTTCCTTTTTTCTGTTTTTTGTTTGTTTGTTTGTTTTGTACAACCTAGTTTAGCCTAACTTATGGACCAATGCAACAGAAAGCACACAAAGGTGAAAGAAAGAAAGATGTTAAAACACACACACACACACACACACACACACACACACTACACAGTGTCAGAGATGATAGTCAACATTGCCTATCCAAGAACTATCCTTTAGACAGGACTCATTTTATGCTGTCTACACTAGCAAGAATTCCAGGGAGTTTGCAGCTAGGAATTGGTCTGACAATTATTTTCCTAAGAAAAGCTATTTCAGGTGGAGATTCATCAGCTCAGTAGTAAAATGCTTGCCTAGCATTCATGAGACCCCAGTTTTGATCCCCAGATCTAGAAATGAAAAAATCTATTTTTCTAAATATACAAAGAAGAAAAAATTAATAACAGAGAAGGTTGTTACATTTCCTTTAATCTCATAATAAATCTAACACTATATAATAGACTATGAATAGTAAATGAATATCAAGCTAACTGAAGAGAATATTATCAGGATAATTGATTGCTAGTTATAATCTTCTATGTACTTTATCTAATGGATTGGAGCAGGATGCCAATCATTCCCAATAAGGTAATCTCATCAAATAAAATTTCACAGAACAGTAAAAGAGCACATCACAGTGAAAGTCAAAATCTGCAAGTGCTAAGGACGGGTTTGAGAGTCCAGTGAACTGGTGTGCTATGTGAATACATGTGGTGAGAGGAAGGGCCGGAACTGCTCCTGACATTTGGTTTTGTAATGCCATCTGAATGCAGGCACAAACCCTTGAAACAAAGACTATAAGCTCTGAGAATTCCAGACTTTCAACATCTCCATGTCTGATATACTCAACAACATTATGATTTTAAGGACATTGTTTAAAATCTACTTAGATGAGGCAAAGGGGATGGGAAAGACCATGGGGCCTCGACCCTACATAGAGAACTACAGGTAACCAAGGAGTCCTGAGAGTGGGAGAGACAGGCTTCCCCAGAGAAGAGAAAAAAATTCGTTATACACTACCAAACCCTGAAAACACAAATAAAATTAACATTACACCAACTAACAAAACTTTATGTATTTTGGAATATATATAAAACTATGCATGTAATAACAATAAAAATATGCCATAAATTTGAAAGAGGGCAAGGAGATATGTATGGAAGTGTTTAGAGGGAGGACAGGAAAGGAAAAATAATGTAAATATATTATAATATCAACATAAATAAAAATGAGTAACAGAATTATTAAGGTATGAAATCATAATAAAAAGAATGAAAAGCTATGTAGATCACTTTTTATAGACTAGACATACATAATAGCTTAACCAATTCTTAAATAGTACACAAAAAATTTATTCTTCTTGTGAAAACAATAGTACATACTAATTTTTGGTGAATAATATCAAATTTACTCCTTCTAATAATAATTATTATTACAATTGGTATATATTAAAGGGATAAATGCAACAACCATACATTCTTACAAATTTCTGTTCTAAACAACTAAATTTAGCATTGTCTTTATTGCCTTATTTAAGAACTCTATCATAAACTTTTTCTATAATAACTTATTTTAATATATTCAAATTTATGTATTGTATCTTACATGAACATATTTTGATTCTATTGAATTTTAATTATTAATTGACTCAACAGTTTGAGAATTCAATGTAATGCTTACATTAAATAATCAGTTGTTTAAAATTTTTGTTCCTCTTTTTATTTGTTTGGCATTTTTAAAATTAAGTGGTCCTTGTTTTTGTTGTCTTCTACTTTTTCTTTTTTTAATGCTGATATGAAATTGTTCCAATTGAACGTAACTATTTTAATTTATATTTACATCTAGATTATACATGGACCTATCTGGAAACAAATTAGCTAACATTTTTAAATGTTAATAATACAAAACTAAAGAATGTAAAACCACGAATGAGCAGAGGACTTCACAGCACCTGGAGTGACAGCGTGCAAAGTAAGCCTGTCACGGGCTGCCATACAAACATCCCTGTCTTTGAATTCCACAAGTGCATTACTCTTCTACCAAGTAATTAACAAGATGAGAGCGGTGAACTAAGTCCATATATAAGTTATTATCAGAGGAGAGAGGGCTAGGGGGAGAGAGAGAGAGAGAGAGAGAGAGAGAGAGAGAGAGAGAGAGAGAGAGAGAGAGAGTGTTACCATGAGGTGCTCCTGTGAATCTTCCTTCTTATTACTTGCTGATGACTTCATGAAGCAGATTTTTTAATCTTCCAGAATCATATTTTTGTTTTAAAGCCAGAATCAGATATTTTCCCCCAAACAGCTAGTGTCCAAATGTAAAAAAGTACCGGGAGTGGCGGTAGGGTGCCCTCAATCGAGGTGATTAAATGCAGGCTCTGCACTGTGTCAAAACCCTTTTTGCTGCCTCACATTTTCTAAAAATGGAAAAGGTGAAGCTTTCACACATAGCGGGCTCCAAATAAACAGTGCGCCCAGCACACAGCTCGTGATACCAGCAAAAACATTTTCTCACACATCAGGAAATTCTTCTGCTAGCTGGTCCCTTCCATCCTAATAGGACATTTCTCCATATTAATGTGAAATTCAATGTAGGGACCCTGAAAATTCTGCATCCCTCAGGCTATGTGTGTCCCAAAGAAGCATTAGCCAAGTGTAGCCTTAAGGGACTTTTATATAAAATTTACTGGAGTAACATATAGTTTACTAGGAAGAGAAAATGAAAAGAAAACTGGGTCACTGTGGTGACTGCTGGTAACATAAACCTATTAAAGTTATTTTACTTTTCTGTTTTTTACCTTTCTATTTTATAGAGAGAAGCATTGTAATTAGAAAATGAAGCCTGAACTAGATGATAGTTACCCATGAAGTTGTTGATCAGTGGCTGCCTTAATTATCGTGCATTATTAACATTGTCCAGCCATCATGCTGAGAATGACAGGCTGGTGTTTGGTTATTGTTGTTGTTTCTGGCCTTGGTTTGTTGTTGTTTTTAGCCTTTTAGTTTTAACTCATGTGTGATATACATATTCTTTGCCTAAATAATACTATGTGTTTTCAGTTTGAAATCTGAAATTTAAACACCTCTAACGGCTCTTCTGTGTCTTGCTTTTTGCTCTTTCTATCCTGACGTTTGCAGTACATTTCACATTCGCTATACTTCACTACCCCTTGTCTCAACATATCCTGTCAGTTATTATGGTCTCTGAGTTGCTGATAAATTATTTAGCTTAAATAACTGTTCTCTGGTGGATAGCATTCTTAGGATGAACTCCTTGAAATGCAACCACCCCAGAAAATCATTCACTACAAAATTGAATTGGACACATCATATTTCTAAATAATCTTTGAAAAATGTGACTTAATAAAATGTATTTGTTTCTTAAAATTCAAACAATTAAGAAATGCTAATAACCATTTTATACTGGAAAAGAAATTGTATGAATGGTTAGATAAATGTGACATTTTTCAAAGAAAGTTGTCATAAAGTAGTTTTAGGTCATATCAGAGCCTCTGTTTTTTTCTTCATTGAAATGAATAAGCAATAATCATTTCTTAAGCAATTTAGCATGAAATTGCCACTTTTGAACTTATCAAATGAAAATATATGCATTTGAAGATAAAATAGGTATTTTTCTTATTTGACTCCATGGTTTTTAGCTTCTAAATGTTAATATCAAATTGATAATTACAAATTAGTTGGTAATTACTTTGAAACCCAGTTTTAAAAGAGAAATCACTTAAAAACCGTGGGCGGTTTTCATACTTAGTGTTTAGGCTTCATTTGCTTGTTAGAACTTTTGCTGTCAGCTACCATGAGGCATGTAAGAAATAAATCCTTGATCATAAGAACCCATTTTGAAAATAAAGCATCTTAACCTGATCATCGACAAGGAAAACAGAGGAAACCCCCCTTCTTTGAAGCTACTCTCGCTCACTGTTAGCCCCGCTTAGGGATCGTCCTTCCACGCCTACCTTTCCAACGTTGTCCATTCTTGACATTCACATCCTTCTTTAATTTCTTTGGGGGTTTCATTTTCATCATAAAGCTAGAACTGTGTTAGACATTTACAAAATTAGCTCATGCTTAACGTAACGGCAGTTATTCTTGTCAGTGATTTTATACCTTCCACCCTTTCTCTCACTCATGGCCTCCTGATGGCTGTGTGAAGACCGGCTTTCAGGCTTTCTGTAGTCTGAAGGAGCCATCTCTTCTTGGGGTTTTAATATCTCTTTCTGTGCCCTTCGTTTCACGTGGCATCTCTGCGGACTGCAGTGTTACTCCTAGAAAATTTTTCTTTGAGCATCATGCAGAGTTTCTCTCATCCTCTCTGGCTTTCTCTGTTTCCATCTGTTGTGAGGAGAATTAGGACTTTCCAATGTGTGTTTCCACTATGTCCGTTTTGCTCCATCTTCTCCTCTGTCTCAGATCTTCTCTTTATCTTCCATCTTTCAGGCCTCGATTAGAAGATGTTTTAGAGCGCAGGGGTTTGACTGAAATCTGACTTGGGATCTTTGGTTTTCCTGTTCTTGTATATTTGTAACCTTTTCTGTCTTTTGGAAGTATTCTACTACTACTTTTTTTAGATGAGATTTCTAGCTTATTAGCACTCTCAGACCCCTTTAGCTACAATATCCATCTAAAATGCTGTTCCAGATTCCCCAGTGCATTCCTTTATTACTCTTCATCTGTTTATCTCTCCTTTCTTCCAGTTGTGAATTTTTACATACCCAGTTTCTAAGACCAAATTTAACTGTTCTATATGATCTATGCTGCTATTGACATACCTCACACCAGTGCTCACCTCAAAGAATTGCTTTTGACTTTTAGAAATTGCTTCATCATGGTATTATTCTTCTGTTAGAGTACTATGTCTTAGCTCTCTCTTTTCTGGAAGCTCATTAATCTTATTTAAAGCAATGGTTTCAATTTCTCCACCTGAAAATGTGCATAGTTTCTGGCCAACAAATATCACAATATCTTGGCTAAAAGTTTTCTAAAACCTCCTAATGTGTGTGCATAAAACATTGAAGGGGTTCCATCCAGACCATGTGATTGGTCAGTGTTTGTTTGTCCTTGCCTTTCTAGGAATTCTGTGTGGGCTTTGAACCTATATTCAATTCTTGCTGTGGATACCGCTCTGTGTAAATAAAGTTCTGATTGGCCAATGGCCAGGCAGGAAGTATAGGCGGGACAAGAGAGAAGAGGATTCTGGGAATTAGAAGGCTGGGGAGAGACACCACCAGCTGCTGCTATGAAAAGCAAAATGTAAAGACACTGGTAAGCCACAAGCCATGTGGCAAAGTATAGATAAGCAGAAATGGGTTAATTTAAGATAGAAAAAGTAAATAACAAGAAGCCTACCACAGCCATACAGTTTGTAAACAATGTAAGTTTCTGTGTGCTTTCTTGGTTGGGTCTGAGCAACTGTGGGACTGGCGGGTAAGAGAGATTTGTCCTGACTGGGCCAGGCAGGAAAACTCTAACTACAAATGGCGCCCAACGTGGGGCAAGAATTTCCACCTAAAACCTAAAAAAAAAGATTCTAAGAGGGAGCTAAAAACAGCTTCCTAATTGTCTCTCTCAAGTTAGCAGCAGCCTGCCGGTTTGAACTACTATGGCGGGTTCCTGGCATGTGCGTCTGACCTGCAGTGTGGCGGGAATGAGGAATCTACAAGCGGCACTTTACTCTGCTGCGTGGTAGATTTAGCCTTTGCTAGTTTAAAAAAAAAGGTATCTGGGCTATGCACTGCTTTGATAGAACTGCTTCTGATAGTTGATGGTACACATGGCTCAAGACCCAGAGCTGGTGGTAAACTGTACCACCGCCATGTTGGGAAGCTGAGGTGGGTGGAGCCAACAGCCACAGCGGAGTTTCAGTCTTACAAAGATGGATATTACACAGAGAATCTGGTTTATGTTGTCTTTGGGATTTTTAACTACAGAAAAAGATTTGATCATAAAAGCTGTTGAGTTAAACAAATATGTAAATTTTAAAGGTACCTTGACTTCAAAATTTGGATATAAGGATATGATGCTTTGGAAAAGAGTCTCTGCTTTTGTTTCCACAGAAAGCCAGAGGCTATGGATTTGTTCCAGATTAAGATACATCAGGTTTGATCAGCCAAGACTACCTGAAAGGTCTCCAATGACACCATAGCCCAGATGATCCGACAGACATCCAGAATGGTTTCAAGACAACTGGCTCAGAGGTTCACCCTAATGGACTACTCCATAATCCTAAAATTTTCTTTGTGTCCCCATAAGATACAGTGCCCCCCTCCAGCAGGAAGTAGTAAAAAAAACTACGCCCACATTCCCAAAATTATCAAGCTGGCTTTGGAGATGGAATTGGCTCACTCCTTCTCTAAACGCAGACATATTGCTAAAAGAAAAGGTTAAGAGATTCTTGTGTCCCAAATCAGAAGAGCCCTCTGGTGTGGGACAGAGAAAAACCAATATTTTTCTTTAAAGCAGGTTGATTATAAATGTGATCTCTTTCTAAAGAAGAAAAGGGGATATGATATAGATATAATAGGATGAAAGGGTAGATTAAGGAAGGAACTTACTTCTAAAGAGCAACAACTTGTGTAAAATGTTTTACATTGGTATAGATTTTAGTCTATTGATACAAACTTAAAGTTAATTTTGTTATACTATGTATATATTTCTACTCGTGTTTAAGGTGTTATGTTTGTATAGCTCATTTTAAATTGAAATGGATAATTAAAAATAGATTAATAATTAATCATCTGTGATAATCATACTCATAGCCATGTTAGTTAAGTCTTCTGGGTATACATAGAGATATTTCAGATAGATAGGTAATCTTCAAATACTTCAAAGACCTTCAAAATATGGCATTTAAAATATTTTTAAAATTTAGACTTTCTGGACAGTGAGACATGTCTGCTCCTGGCAACACCTATTTACTTCAGAGACAACGATGGGCATTAAAGACACTTCATATCTTATCTTCACCTTGGCAAAAATAGCCATTTGGGCAAGAAACTGTTCTTGCCTGGACTGCTTGATCGACTGGACATGCAGGACCCATAAAAAGGTGACCAATAAACTTTGCTTGACAGAATGGTCCTTCAGGTTCCTGCTTCACAGAGGAAAATGCCAGACATTCTACAGGACACTGAGAGAAGTGACCAAGAGACTCTAGCCCTGTGGGCTGAGAACAGATGCCCCAACTTTACAAAGGAACATTAGGTGACTGTTCAGGCTTCCAGCTGTCTCTGTCTACTCTTGCAAGACTCCTGAAAAATGTTTACATCCTTCTCCCGGTTCTTAGGTAATATTATATCCTTCTGAGCTCTTTGATGTGGCTGAAGACTAGATACTTATAATTTCCTCAGTTATGATACAAGATAAGTTAGATATAAAACCTTAGACTCACAAATATAAGATAGATAGGATATCTTCTTTAATATTGTAACTGTAATTCTTGCTAGATAATTGTTTTGTTATATGTAATTTTACTATGTAAAAGTTAAAACCTTTCTTAAAAAAAAAAAAAAGAAAAGGGGAAGTGCTGTGGATACCGCTCTGTGTAAATAAAGTTCTGATTGGCCAATGGCCAGGCAGGAAGTATAGGCGGGACAAGAGAGAAGAGGATTCTGGGAATTAGAAGGCTGGGGAGAGACACCACCAGCTGCCGCCATGAAAAGCAAAATGTAAAGACACTGGTAAGCCACAAGCCATGTGGCAAAGTATAAATAAGCAGAAATGGGTTAATTTAAGATAGAAAAAGTAAATAACAAGAAGCCTACCACAGCCATACAGTTTGTAAACAATGTAAGTTTCTGTGTGCTTTCTTGGTTGGGTCTGAGCAACTGTGGGACTGGCGGGTAAGAGAGATTTGTCCTGACTGGGCCAGGCAGGAAAACTCTAACTACAAATTCTACCTTAGCTCTGGATGACATCTCCACTCAAAGTACACTTCAGATCTGCTTTTTATGTCCTGTCACAGCTTTGACACCAGAGCCTTTTTATCCCTAATCCAAATTTCATCATTCATCACAAACATGTAAAGTACCTATGAGGTGATCACATCCTCCCCAGCCTCTTCCGTGGAGACTAGGGGAAGCTCACATGCCTCTTTGAAAGCCACTACTGTGTCTGTGCAAACACACTCAGAATACTCTATTATAAACACAGTATGTGAAGAATTTCTTACATTATCAAAAAAACTTAAAATGAAATAAATTAAAATGATCATTACAATGTAGCAAGAGACAAACACTATAGAAGGGTGGGGCTGAAAACACACAGCGTGGGAGGGAATGGTGAGGTATTTTTGAATTTATTAGCATAGTTTAGAATAATGTGTTATATTTGGTTTCACTTTCTTTATGGTCATGTTAATTTGAAATCATTCAAGGTAGCAAGTTATGATAAAATACATTCTTCTGTAAGCTTTACAGTAAGCATAAAACAAAAATTTAGAAACATCAAACCTAAATAATCATCCAGGAATCAGAACACATTGCAAGAATAAATCCTTAACCACAAGAAATACTATTAGGTAGGGAGAAAAAAAGAAATGAGCTACAAGAAAGCTAGAAAGTAGTATTCTACCTTAGCCCTGGATGACATCTCCACTCGAAATTCACCTCAGATCTGCTTTTTATGTCCTGTCACAGCTCTGACACCAGAGAGTGACCAAAATCCCTTTTTATCCCTAATCCAAATAGTTTAAAAAATACTACATTAAGAACTTATCTATGCATAATTATCTTTTAAAGATCACAATGGATTAAATTATTCAGTTGAAAGACATATAGTGATGAAATGCGTAAAGTTAACAACAAACAAGTGTGGTTGACCTACGACACTTATTCCACATCTCAGGGCATGTCACACTCACTAGCTGTGTGACAGTTTTCACACCAGTAAAGCGACAATCACAGCACTGCCTACCTGTTAGAATAAACAGTTTAATACTGGCATAAAATAATGAGTGTCAAAATAGCTGTGGATTACAGATCATTACTTCAATATTATCTTCCTTATCACCATTAGCTCTACCTATTTTTAATATATTCAAGGGAATATTCTACTTGAAGAATGACAAAATGATTTTGATGATTTTATAAAAAGAGGAAATCAGATTAGTCACATTTAGACTCATTTTGAGCTTTTTTCTCTTTTAAGTAGTAAATAGTTCTCTCTTCCCAGATGTCTTTAACCTATGTTAAGTTGACAAAATACCTAACAATTACTAACAGAATAAAACTAAACTAGTTGTGTTCTTCTCTCTGTAATACTATTTATCAAAGCCCATAATCAGCAAGAGTATTCAACTCCTTTTGCAAAAATGCAATTCTCTGGAGTTTGTTTGCTGTAGTGAGCACATTTTCTCTTTAGTAAACCTCTTAGTCTGTGTTCTTTTGGCACTAACCACTGCACAATGAAACATGCCACCAATGACAGACAGACCTCCTTCAGCTAAATCAGAGTGAAAGTACTATTCCCTTCTTATAAAGAAACCATTTTTATGATGAAGAGACATCGTATCATTTCCTGAGTAGACATTCACAAGAGGGTATTTAAAGCATGTGAATTAAAAATAAATAAATAAATAAAAAGAATTTGGGGAAGAATAAAATCTTGCAGA
The DNA here is from genome assembly GCF_903995425.1 of Onychomys torridus. NCBI lineage: Eukaryota > Metazoa > Chordata > Mammalia > Rodentia > Cricetidae > Onychomys > Onychomys torridus. The sequence goes on along the minus strand of NC_050445.1, from coordinate 73,195,608 downwards.
AATTAAATAAATAAAAATAAAACCTTCGTTGCTTCCAGGCTAGGCACAACCCCTTATGTATAATGAACTCTAGGTCTCTAAACAAATGGAGAGCTTATTTTTTGATTATATTCCTTCATAAACCTTATGGACAGATGTGGCCTTAGTCATGCATCATGGTTGATTACTATCATTTCAGTTTATGCAACACAGACTAAGGATTTTATTTTGTAATTTAACATTTAATTTCTTTGGTATTACAGTAGACAAAAAGCAATATCCCATGATTTTTTTCTTTGTTATAGCACATCTGCACAATAAAAATATTTATGCAAAAAATGTTATGTCAAAAATATTTACAATGTGACTTTACAATCATGTATGTCTGTTTATTCTCTTTCAGAATGTTATCCATTTTTTAAAATGTGGTTTTCAAGATAGTGTTTTAAAGTTTCTTACTATGAATTGTTTCCTGAGGTATTTTAGAAAGTGGAAGAATCAACACCATATGAAAATATGTAAATAAAATTATCTGAAGAATCATAGTTTGTGATCATGATAACTGAACTTATGTTCCTGGCACCATGAGCCAAAGAGTTTTTAAATTACAGGACAGTGAATACCTTTCAAATATCACTCAGCTACAGCAGTTTGAATTTATTCGGTGGGGTGTATCTTTAGGGTGGCTTCTCAGAAGAGCAAGTGCTACAGGATGACAGAAATCAACTCAGCTTTCCAGTCAAGTCACTTTCATTAGTACGGGAGCTGGTAATAGGGACAATTAACAGCAGATCACTCCACAGTTTCTGAGCTCCCAGTTGACAGTGGTCATGGATATAAAGTTAATGTTGAATTGACTGAGGAATTCAAACCCTATGCTAATCTCCCAGCTCTAATGAAGGAACAGGAATGGGACTGTTGTAGAACAAAGAGACAAGAACATGTGCTTGAAACAAGCAAAGCATGCTTCCAGATGACAGAAAAAAACAACAAAATGGATATATATACACTTGCTTTAGAAATCACTTCTTACTAGATGAGAATTCTGTATAGCAAATTTTCAAAAATTCTTTTGATTGTTAAGAGGAAAATTCACAATAATTTCAGAGTTCATTTTTTTCTAACTAAAATTATTATGAAATCTCATTAATAAATAAATGACATCGATCTATTTATTTATGAGTGTATATATATATATATATATATATATATATATATATATATATATGTATGTTAGTGTACATCTGCCATGGTACGTATGTGGAGGTCAGAGAACAATTTGTTGGAATTTTTTCTATTCTGCTTTTTGGATCACAGAGATCAAACTCAGGTCATTAGGCCTTTACCCACTGAACCATCTCACCAGCTTTATAAAAATAAATACATATAAAATATGCTTAATTAAAAAGACTATAAAATATGGATTGAATTGTATGCAAAAATTTATAATTCACCTGCATGTATAATAATTGTCAATGAAAACTGTCATTATTTTAGCAATCAACATTTATTGATTGATAAAATGTATATGTCTCATGAAAAAATAGAAAAACTGAAGGTTTAGTAGCCACAAGAATTTAGTTTGCCAAAAAACTGTATCTAAACTGAATAAAGAGATGCATACTACTGAAACAATACAGAATCAAATGTTATAACAAATGCTATGTGTTCAATAATTCATATTTGCTTATATTTATAGAAGAGGTGTAGTTAGAGTTTTCCTGCCTGGCCCACAATCATGACAAATCTCTCTCACCCACCAGGCCCATAGACACTCAGACCCAACCAAGTAAACACACAGAAACTTATATTGCTTACAAACTATATGGCCGTAGCAAGCTTCTTGCTATCTTAAATTAACCCATTTCTGTTAGTCTGTAAGTTGCCACATGGCTTATGGCTTACCAGTACCTTACATCTCGCTTGTCACAGTGGCAGCTGGCAGTATCTCTCTGCCTCCACCTTCCACTTCCCAGAATTCTCTTCTCTGCTTGTCCCATCTATACTTCCTGCCTGACTACTGGCCAATCAGTGTTTTATTTCAACCAATCCCAGAGCAAAGAGGTTTATGGATTTATAAGAATATAATACTATATACATTTATCTATTTATTATCTACCTATTAATCTATGATCTGCTTATCTGTTTTCAATAAATATTTAGTTCATATCATGAGAGAGTGAGAGTGAATATAGTTCTGAATTTTGGATTTAAGGCATTGAACAAGCAAACATCTCCCCTTTCAGAGATTACATTGTAAGAGGAGATAGAAATAAAATCTGTGATTTTAGAATCAACATGAGTAGTGCACAGGAAGAAAGTGAGTGATGTGCATTGCTATTTTAATCTAGAGGAGTGGCAAGAGCTTCTCTAGAGTTTTATTTGCAAATGGCATGAAGGAAGGAAGCGGGCCGGCCACAGGGTAACTAACCTGAGGAAGAAATTAGAAATAGCAAGGCACCATGTATGCCTCAAGTCGCCTAAGTCAGGGCAACAAACATAGGTCCCATAAGAGAGGCAAGAACCTGTCTGACAAAAGCCATGTAGATATTGAGGAAATAAGCAGGCCATGTACTGCATTGATAAGTAGTTGGAGGGCACTCAACAGAGAAATGAATGATTAACTCATTCTATCTATACTTTTGATATTTACATAATTTTTAAAGATTAACTCTAATGTACAACAACACATTATTAACATACACATCACTACTCATACTGTAAAGTTTATTCTGAGACTAGATCATCTACTACTGAACATGTATACCCTGTGAAAAGACCTGCGTATTTCCCCCTGACCACATGATTCATAACCAATACTCTGCAACTGTCTATAAATGAAGCATTAATTTACACTCAAGACATTATGAGATCCTGTGGTACTTGCCAGTCATATCTTGATAAAATGGTTAATATTTAATGTGATATCTTCCGCACTCACCAATGCTGTTCCATTTTAAGTGGCTGAATAATATTGCATCATGATATGTCATTTTAGCTTAAAGTTTTGTGAGATTATAATATAATCATATCTTTCCCTTGTGGTGAAGTATTGTATCCCCTAAAATATTGTGCACCCTAATAAAGTTTATCTGAGCATAAGAGGAAAAAGCCAACCACTATAGTAAATACAGAGGTCAGGCAATGGTAGCACATGCCTTTAATCCTATCACATCGGGATGCAGAGATCCATCTGCATCTCTTTGAGTTCAAGGCAACACTGGGAACAGAGCCAGGCATGGTGGCACACGCCTTTAATTCCAGCACTAACCATAAATGTCTGGAGGTCTGTACTGACATAAAGGAAGTAACACAGCTGGGCAGGAAGAGGAAGTGATGTAGCTGGGCAGAGAGAGGAAATGAGTGGCAGAACAAAAAGGCATAAAAGGAAGTAGGTCTCTTTGGAGACTGAGGTGTTGATGAGGTGAGGTTATCTGTGATTTGTCCTATTCCTTTGGTCTCTCAGTTTTCACCCCACTTAGGATTTTTTTTTTTTTAATTAATATGACCGCTTAGCAATTCGTCTTACATTCTCTTTTCCATTTCCTCCCTTTAAACTCTTCCATGTACATCTCCTTGCTCTTTATTGATTTCTTCGTCTTTAATTATGTTACATAGTATATGTACCTTTTTAAGAAACCACCCTGTAAAATGAAAAGAAGGTGAACTTTTGGAGTTTCTTGTTCAAACTGGCAAATCAATCATACAGGCACACAGCTTTCACCATAGTCATGGGAAACACACTGGTTTCCCTTGCAGGATATTAATAGTTTTATTGTTTAGATACGATCTTCTGGCTAAGTATTACAATCTACACAAAACATAGAAATACAAATTCTACATTTCTAGAATAAAACATTGTAAACCAAAACTAAGTGTTTTATAATCCACAAACACGAGATATTTTCTGAAAATATTTGCTTTTAACTTATTTCAGTTTTGAGTCTACAAGTTTATATATATAATAGAAAGTGATTCACTTTTATTTTTTATTTATATCATGTGTGTGCTTGCACATGTGGAGGCCTGAGAGTGTGTCAGATTACTTGAAGCTGTGAGCATCCCATGGGTGCAGGGATACAAAAACCTGGTCCTCATGCTACAGCAGCAAGTCTTTACAACAAGCCATACCTCCAGATCTAATGAATTACTTTATTTTGTAAAATTTTATATTAAAAAAGGGAACTTGTAGTAAGATGTAACTGTCAAATCTTTTACTCATATATTTATTGGAGTATAAATTTCATAAAAATTTATGACCATTTTAAATAATGAGAAAGTTTTGAGCAGAGGAATGGTATAAGCTGGCCTACTCATATACAGAAAATAGTTTCAGAATCTATGTTCTGAAATATATAAAATTACAACACTAGATCTCTCATTTTAGTAGGATTTGCAATATTTCAAGTAAGCTAAAACTTACATATGGAGAGAATTTCAAGAGATCTTTCAAAGTAAAATATCTAAAATAGTTTTTTCTCCAGACCACAATACATATCTTCTGACAGCAAAGAAGTAATTAATTTTAATTGGAATAATCTTGAAACACTTCATTCAGAAGTAGCTAAAAAGAAAAAAATAAAGAGACAGAAAAATAGGGGTAGAGAAGAAAAAGCAGTAATGAAAAGAAAATTTGAAACTTGGTTGTATATCAAGAATTAAACTGGGAATTAAAGTTCTTGTCATATGGGTCCTTCACATGAATAGTTAGAGTAACCCCAAGGTATTTTATATCATTTGTGTCTATTGTAAAGGGTGACGTATCTCTGATTTCCTTCTCAGCCTGTTTGCCTATTGTATATAGGAGGGCTACTGATTTTTTTTTAGTTGATCTTGTATCCTGCTATGTTGCTGAAGGTTTTTATTAGCTGTATCAGTTCCTTGGTTGAATTTTTGGGGTCACTCATGTATACTATCATGTCATCTGCAAATAGGGAGAGCTTGACTTCTTCCTTTCAAATTTGTATCCCCTTAATCTCTTTATGTTGTCTTATAGCTCTGGCTAGAACTTCAAGTACTATATTGAATAAGTATGGGGAGAGGGGACAGCCTTGCCTTGTTCCTGATTTTAGTGGTATTGCTTTGAGTTTCTCTCCATTTAATTTGATGTTGGCTGTTGGCTTGCTGTAGATTGCCTTTATTATGTTTAGGTATGTTCCCTGTGGAGCAAGGGGAACTCTCCTCCACTGCTGGTGGGAATGCAAGCTTGTACAGCCACTTTGGAAATCAATATGGCGCTTCCTTAGAAAATTGGGAATCCATCTCCCCCAAGCCCCAGCTGTAGCACTCCTGAGCATATACCCAAGGAATGCTCAATCATACAAGGGCATTTGCTCAGCTATGTTCATATCAGCATTGTTTGTAATAGCCAGAACCTGGAAACAACCTAGATGCCCTTCAACTGAAGAAAGGATAAAGAGAATATGGTACATATACACAATGGAATACTACTCAGCAGAGAAAAACAATGACATCATGAGGTTTGCAGGCAAATGGATGGATCTAGAAAAAATCATCCTGAGTGAGGTAACCCAGACTCAGAATAACAAACATGGTATGTACTCACTCATAGTAGGATACTAGATGTAAAACAAAGATGACTAGACTGCTACACAACTCCAGGGAAGCTACCTAGAAAATGGGACCCTAGGAAAGACACAGGGATCGCCCAATGCCAGAGAAATGGATGAGATCTACATGAACAACCTGGACGACAGTGGAAGTAATGAAGGGCAAGGTTTGAGGAAAAGAAAGCTTAGGGCAGCGGGAGATCCCAGCTGGATCAAGAACAGAAAGGGAGAACAAGGAACAACAGACCACATGAGAACAGGAATAGGCAGAGTGCTGGAGGGTTCCCTGAAATCCACAATGATACATCCTCTGTAGACTCCTGGCAATGGTGGAGAGAAAGCCTGATCTGGCCTAGTCTGGTGATCAGATGGCCAAATACCCTAACAGTCAAGTTGGAACTCTCATCCAACAACTGATGGAAGTGGATGCAGAGATCCTCAGCCAGGCCCCCGGTGGAGCTCCAGGTGTCCAATTGTGGAGAAAAAGGAGGGACTGTAAGAGTGTGAATTGTTGAGACCAAGATTGGAAAAACCACAGGGACAAATAACCAAATGAATGGAAGCACATGAATTATGAACCAACGGCTGTGGAGCCCCCAGCTGGATCAGGCCCTCTGGATAAGTGAGACAACTGAATAGCTTGAACTGTTTGGGAGGCATCCAGGCTGTGGGACCAGGACCTGTCCTTAGTGCATGAGCTGGCTGTTTGGAACCTTGGGCTTACACAGGGACACTTTGCTCAGCCTGGAAGGAGGGGACTGGATCTGCCTGTACTGAATCCACCAGGTTAAATGAATCTCCAGGGGAGTCTTGGCCCTGGAGGAGATAGGAATGGAAGGGGAGGGGCTGAGGGAAGGTGGAGGTGGGGGCGGGAGGGGGGATGACAGGGGAACCCATGGCCGATGTATAAAATTATAACACAAATATAATAATAATAATAATAATAATAATAAAAAAAAAGCACAAAAAAATTAAAAAAGAGAATTTACTGGGATCCTTTATACAGAGTCAAATCAGTATCACTGAGATGTTCAGTTCATAACAGAAAGCAAGAGAGTATGGACAGTATTCTTGATCCTTATGTATTAGATAACTCTGAGACCCTTTAAATAAAATGCCTAGGGTATTACTATAGGCATAAAGATATATGCATTTAATTTTTCAAAGTATCATTAATTTGAATGAGCTCCAAGTTTATAACTTTCCCCACTTCTAACTCACACAAAAATGTGGCATTTAATCACACATTTCAAGGCTAAAAGCATGCAAATGGAGGAAACTTCAATAAAGGCCAGCAGCTAGCGAAAATGATCTGTTTGATGAATGGACAACCCTTGAGACTGTCTTTTTATTTAGGACTTTTAGCATGAGATAAAATGCAAACTAGGATTAATGATACCATGCATGCATTTACCAGAAAATAAATAAGGCACAAAGACAATTATAGCATCTTCTAGTGTATTAGGATGATAGCTGATTTATTACTGTTTTGAGTTTATGAATTAAATCTTTGTAGCAGCTCCATTTATCTTTAAATAGCCTGTTTTTATTAGCTGGCATATAATTCCCTTTGTGGTTATAAATGTATTTTAAACTATAAAGGAATAAAAGAATAGGTATAATCATTAGGAATATTAATCATGGAACCAAACTCAGTGAATAGGATTTAAATAAAGAGGCTGGTTAATTTTTATTGGCAGCATGTGTGGAAAAAAATATCTAGTGTCTCACTTTTACATTTCCAAAATTTGATTTGTACCACCACAAGGGAGTTTGTTAACCATAAATATGCATTAATGATCCATTTAACAACATGTCTTAGAGAAGGTTCAGACACAAATAAAATGCTCAGTAACTGTAAGAAAGAAAGGAGAAAAGGTTATAGAAAAAGGAAAAGATACATGTGTTTTGAATGAGCAATGTTCCCCGTAGGCTCGTGTGTTTGAACACTCATTTCCCAGTTGGTGGCGCTGTTTGGGAAGGTTATAACCTTTAGGAGGTGGAGTCGTCCAGGAGGAGTACATCATTAAGGGTGGGCTCTGAGGTTGTATAGCTTGTCCTCGCTTTCTCTTCTCTTCCTCTGCTTCCTCTGTGTGGATGGAAATGATCAGCCAGTTTCCTGAATGGCTGGCTGACCCCAGGCTCCTGTTGCCATGCTGTGACAGGCTGTATCCCCACAGTGTTTGTAAGCCTCCCAAACCCTCTCTTCCCTCCCATTCATTTTGTCTAGGTATTGTATTACACCAACAGGAAAAGAACTGATGCAGTAATTTGGGGGACAGGAAGCTGATAAGGAAACATGATGCAAAAAACAGAATGGAACAGGCAAAGAGGGCATAGAAAATGGAGTACAGAATTCCAAGTCAATAACTATGAGTGATTCACAGATCACTCAGTCAAGTGTAATTCAGATCACTAGGAAAGGTGTGAGTGCATCCAGTAGAGAAGGACATAGTGAACGGGGCTCAGAGAATTCTAAGGAGCATTTAGGCACAGGTTACATTTGAATGAAGGCTTAGTGGAAGTGAAACCTTGAATTGCATGTAATTTTTAAATACCAGAACATACCCTTCAATGGATCATTAAGATATATTATAAGTTTTAACGGAAGGTTTTAGTTTAAAAAGGATTTGAAGGGAATCCTAGTCAGAGGATAAATTTGGTCATAGCACAATGGATACTTTTGGGAACCTAGATGGCATATGTAGTATTGGAAATAAATTCAAGAACAAAACAAAGCAAATCTAACATAGGATAAGGCCAAAGGTCTGTTCATCAAACTCCTGAAAGAAGTTATAGTTAAGACATTTAAATTCAGTGTGTAAAGTGCATGATTTCTGCTCTAAGTGGGTTATGTTATCTGCTTTCTCCTTTGATTTTATGTAAAAGTGGGATACTTGTGGTCTTGAAGAAAATTTTATACTACACTGCATCAAAGTTATTTTTCAAGAAAAGTTGGGATTTGCTACTACTGGATTAATAAATGAATCTCATCATAGACTTGGGGCCAATCCTAATAGTCAGTAGAAGATGTTGATACACTTACCCTAAGGCCATAAAAAGAAGCATTCATAGAGACAACAAGTGAAGTAAGAGAGACCAAAGTAACAGCCAATGTATTTTAGTACATCACTGTTTCATAAGAGCCAGGCGTAATATAATACATATTTAATGTCATGGAAATATATCTCATTGCTCGTTTTGTTATAGTTTTATTAAAATATTTTGAAAATTAATATAATTGATTCTTGAATAGTATTAATATGATTTTAATAGTTTTCATAAATATTATATATTAGAATTTTAAAGAATAACAAGAAAGACAGAATATTTTAACATTACAATATTATTTGAAAGAATATTATAATATTGTAAGTGTATCATGGAACAAATGATAAATCTAATAGTAAATTTTTGAAGATATTTTAAAACATCTCATCATGACATGTTTTTATGATTAAACATTATACCCACTTAAGTAACAAAATATATGTTTTCAATGAAGATTAAGGCTTAGGTAAATATCATTACAAGACATTTTGAAATATCAGTAACAGAGTTTGTGGAGATATCTTGGGAAGAAACATGGATGTTTTCTCTGTTTGGATATTGAAATGACATTTATTATGTGTTTTGTTTTCCAATTATTCCCTCAAACTCGTCTGCCATGGTTGCATTCTCTTTTTCCTGCTCTCTCCCCTATGGTTTCAGTGGTATTATATCAGTAACTTGGGTGATTATTTTGCACACTTAAATGGTTAGATAAGTCACTGAGGATGAAAATGTATAGAAATAGGGCACTTCCTGCCTCTATATCCTTTTTATTCACATCTGAGGGTGGTTATCCAAGGCATCTAAGATGTAAGCCAGTGACTCCACACACAGAAAGAAAGGGCAGATGCATAAACTTTTGGATTTATAGATCAAAGGCCCTCCCTCAGCTTTTCTCTTCTTCCTTTTTCCTCATTTTTGAAAGCCATGACCTGTGCAGAAATTTGTGGAATAGGATTTCAACTAGTCAATATTTGTACCAGATATCATTCCTTTGCAAACTATGAATTGATTTTATGAATAATCTCCAAATCCTACTTTGTAGTCAGTCAATATGGAGCTCAAAAAGGCATCAGGAACATCAGGACATAGGGGAAAAATATCTAAAATGGTGAATAAATTTAGTAGGAGTATTTGGGAAAAAATTGGCTTTCCTCCAAATGTCTTTGGGCTTGAAACTAGGCTTAATATTTTCTGACAGGAACCTTCGACCTTAGATAAAGTCTGTCCAGTTTCTGTTTCCAACCTGAGCTCACAATTTCATAATAAAATTTGAAAATGAGACTCAGGTGACTGTTGTTTTTCACTGCTGGTTTTAAATTTGCTTCAACTTCTAGTTACAGTTTCATGATTTCATATGCTCAGTGCATTGAACGCATTCTTTATTACCAGAAGTTTGTGGTTTTATACTTTTCTAAATAAGCATTGTTCATATACCAGAAGAATCAGATTTCCATGTACGGGTTGATGTCATTGTGTATGGACCGGCTGTCCCCAGGTGCCTGGAAGCCACAAAGCAAATGAAGGAAAGCAGCCAAGATTAAAGTTTCACAGGTCCAGATGTTGCTGCTGCTGCTGCTGTTTGTAAAGTCTTAGACCTTGGCATTTCAGTATTACAGCTGGGAAGTAACAAGAGAGAGTGAAGTGTGTGTGGCATGTACGTGCCCTGTTAGTGGTAGGAAAAGGAGAGAGAAGCAAGGAAAAAGTCCCCTGCCTGAATAAACTAGGAATGTTCTTGAGAGTTAGCTACACTCGATTGGCAACGAGGCATTTCCTATTATTAGAGAAATGTTCTGGCACATTGAGAAAATACAATTTATATAGATAAATATACAAAACTCAGAGAATGGATGCTCATAATGCCTGGGGTTTCCTTTCAGACTATTCATGTTATGACATTCGGGATTGTTGTTCTGTGCGCCATTACCTTATTTTACCATTGTTTAGCCATTATTCCCTTTAAAAGGATCCCACAAAGGAGTTAGACACCGCACAGGTCATTGAAGTATGCAATATGTTAATATCAAATAATTTATAGCATATGTTCTTATTAGGATATTCCAAGTACACCCAGAAGTCCATTCCCAATAACTCACTTCCAGATAGAATATTAAAGTGGCAACTAATGAGGCAATTATACACAGTTTATCTGAGAGTCAAAGAGGTTTAGTTTGGTATGACTTACAAATAGCAAAGGGATAAGTGAAAGGTGAGGTGCAGTCTAATGTGGTTCTCTGGAGAACTCTGACTTGGTCTCCAGTCCAGCAACCAGCATCCAGGATCCAGCATCCAGGATCATGAGGCAGCCAAGAGAGGGCGGGAATGTACACATCCCTGGTCTTAAGGGGAGCCTGCTTTGGTCATGCCCCAGGGGTAGGTCATAGGCAGGTGTGGCAGTTACCTGCTGCCTCACTAGGGGCAGTGCTTCAAGGTCAAAGCTGGAACAGCTACCCTCTACAAATGATGTCACATATGTTGCAGAAAAATGTGTGAGCCATGTGACTGAAAATTCTTATGGCTTATTATTCATGGCAGTATAATCTACCATTTATTGTTTATAGTACTCACTACCTCATGGGAAGAAGTTGTCTTAATTGTATGCCAGGGCATCCTCATTCTAGTCGTCCACAGAAATCAGAGCATCCAGACTAATTACAGACTTTCAGCATCTCACATGAGCAAATAGATGTTAGACCTAAGGCAAAATTATAAGTCTTCACTCAAAATGAAAGCTGACATTTATAAGATAAAATTAAAACAATTATCCAAATGTCAAAAACCTAATTTCTGTTTTCTAGCCACAATCCAGTATAGTTCTTTAAACAACATACTCTAAGCATAGGAAAGATCCCGTGTGTGTGTGTGTGTGTGTGTGTGTGTGTGTGAATTTGTGTTCAGAGAAAGACGAAAGTAATTATATACTAGTTTTTATCATTCATTAAATACTCTGCTTCTTGAATAAAGTGAACATCAAGTAATCTAAATGTCCTATATTTCACAAGTTATGAGCAGTGATCTTCACTCTAGTCATGTTATAACATCGTTTAGGGCCAAGAATCACTGTAGTAGTTAATACACATGAAATAATTCAGGTTTATCAAACCTATGATTTAAGGTAAACCTGTTGTCTTGAATAAGATTTCATCTGACTTAGGAAATGCCCTACTGTACTTACCTTCATTAATACTACATTTTGGGGTTTAAAAAAAGGAGGTCTTTAAAAAGAATGCTTCTTGTGAAAAGTGAAAAGTGGGTTCACTCTACCCCTCATTTAGAAATTTTAGGAAAATTAAAGAATTATAATCCTCAAAATTTTCAGTTGAATCTTTCTTAAGTCCTAAAGGACTTTTTTTTTTTTTTAATTAAAACTCTCCCTCAACATTCTCCAATTGGATGCTTACATTTCCCCAACTGTGACACATGGAACACTGGGAGAGTGCCCCTATTAGAAATATCCACTTTCAGCAATGTCTGACCTTTATATCAACTGCATTCACAATTCTCCAGAACACTGATGCCATGCCTCATGGGCTTTTTTTCCCCTTTTTTTTGCCATAATTCTCAGATCTATAGAGAAATTACAGCAAACAGATAAGACACTGAGCTTATAGAGAGTTCTTGCTTCTTCCTGGCTTCCTTAAGAGAGTCGCTAAATTTCAAACATTCTTGCCTGTCCCAATATGCCCATGCTCCACAAAACTGAAATGAACAGAGTACAGCCCAGAGACCAGAAAGCCAGAAAGTAATCTGGTGTGTGTGCTGCTTTTAAATGTTTTTGAGACAGGAAAATCTCAAAGGCAGAATGCCTATGAACAGTGACATTTCTTCCCTTTGGTTTTCATTTTGAAACTTTCATTCAAGACATACACCGTAAATACAGTGTGCCGGGCTATCTGCTATAATTTACATGAATTCTAGGGCAAGGGGAATCCACAAAAGTACTTCTGTTGTGGTTAAAGGAACGAACTCTTTAATTTCCCCCAATGCATTTTATTTAACTGCCAGAATTTTAAACTTAGAGCTTGAAGAGAAAATGACTAAATTCAGACTCCACTCTCTAAACAGGTATTGGAATATAACTACACTCCACCATTGATCTGGCAATGACACTTCTATATAACACTTCTAAAAATTTATCAAATTTTAGAAGCAACCATTTCAAAGGCCACTCTGGGATCACTGACACTTTAGGTATGCAGGATCCAAAATTATTGGCACTTTATGGGAGCAAGAATATGGCATTCAATTTGTCATAGGATGCTATTACATAATTTTACATTAATATACTGTTAATAGATTTTATGTGATAAGGATTTCAATGTAGTGCAGAAGTGCTATCAAATCCTTTCATAATTGACTATAGAGAAACTCAGTGTAATAACCACTTGACGGGAGGTTGTATGGGTAATATAAGCTTTCCAGAAACCTTTATTTAAAATACTTAATAAGTAATAGAATAGCACAAATATTAAGTGAATTAGATAAAAAATATGCATTGTAATAGAGGTTTATAATAAAGTAATACATGGTAGTGATTTTTTTCACTGAAAGAATTTTCAAAGCAGGCTGGAAAAATATTAGTAGTAGAAAATATTTATCAATATTAGATATTTATTATAATTAATATTTTCCATTACTAATAAATTCTTATTTCCTCACTGACAAAGACTCATTCTGAAAATTTTCAGTTATTTGATATAATTTGGACCTATTCTATGGATAAAGTGAGATGATGAATTAAAGGTCTCAATTACTAGGATTTTCTGGCAATTCATTCATGGCCCTATTAATTTTGATGAATGATGGGTACATTTGAAACTCAAAGTAATAAGCCTATAGAGAAGATATCCTCACATTTATGCATTGCTTTTAAGATGGGCACTCTGTTTTTATAAGAAACATAAGTTTTATGTCTACATCCTTGAGCTTCTGCATGCCTTTGGCTGATAAAAATTTATTTATTGTTAAAAATTTTACTATTACAATGGTAAATGTATATTATATTTATTTAAGACATCATTTCATTAGCTCTAGCAAAAAACCACTTTATTTACATCTGTGTATTTTGAGAAATGGAGAGAAAGAGATCTACAACTATCATATCTTAATATTATCTAATCATTTGCACACAATACCATCATTTTTTGAAAATAGAGATGATAATGTAATTAACACATTTTTGGGAGAAATACAGCTGTGATATATTTGGATGATTAGTATTTTTGAACTGTGCAGAGATTCATGGAAGCAGAGACATAATAGTTGACAATAAGAATTCATATATAAACCAAACTAATGAGTATATGATTTCCTATTATTTATTTACTGGCATCCCAATCATTATAAATAGTCTTAAAGTATCCCTATAAAATGAGAATAATGTGGACTATGTAATTGTTTTCTAGTCTTCAGATTTATATTTAAAAGGCATAATTTTAATGATTTATTTTATAAAACAAATATTTTAATTTGTAGTAATATAAAATATTGTTATATGTTACATCACTTTTTTCTTATTAAATATTTATATGAAGTATATTATATATGTGTGTGTGTGTATGTGTGTGTGTGTGTGTGTGTGTGTGTGTGTGTGTGTGTCAGATTATCACAAATTTAGAACTCAATTTCTGCACATAGTCCCTGGTTATGTATCAGAGTGGACAGCACAGGTCAGTGGGATGGCTCAGGTTGAGAAGCTTATGATCTTCATTTTGCTATCTGAGGCATCATCTTCCTAAACAACATATTTAGAGGAATATAAGCAGGCAACAGTCACATTTAAATATCACAGTGACACTAGAAACAAATCCTATATGAGTGCAATTAAGGGGAAACTTTTCAAGACAGAGAGGGTAATTAAGTAGAAAATGTGTGGTTAAATCCACACAAAAATGTTGGATGGAAAGATCCCTTTGCACACAGAAGAACACCAAATATGAAAGGAAAGGGGAAGGGTGGAAACTCAGCATAGAAAAAATTACCATATTCACTGAATAGAAGGCCAGTTTGGCTCTGGAAAACTTTCCTTTCTTCCCCCAAAGAGAGGATGGCTACAAGCCAATAGATACAGACCTAAAATAGAGCATATACCATGGTAACCATAGTAATGAGTAGATGGAACTAAAAAAGCTGGCCTTGGGTGAGCAGATGTTCAGTCAAAGCAAGAGTGAAAACATGAACTGCAATTCACAGTCTCCATTTCCCCCATACAGTAAGACAGTGTTCCTAAAGCCTGTGGGAGAAATGTGTCTAAGGAAGAGAAGGTGCCAGAAAGCCAGAGGTACATAACATATCAAGGACACAGGCACCTGGTCCCTAAGCAGGTTCATGAAGAGATAATTACATATTTATACAAGTTCATTAAATAGAATATTGACTTAAAGTGTTATGAAATACCCCCTCCACATTATTTTGAAGATTATGTACTGCCACAATAAGCTTCAGGAATTCTAATCTAAATATATTTTTGCTAAGAATAGCAGAGTAGTTATCTATATTATGCCAACACCTTCTCTAGATCTCAAACTGTCTTTGCAACAGTAGTAAAATCACTGTGGTTAGGAACAAGGGTACTAGGCAGACAGTCTGGGTTTAAATCTGGCTCCTTAGGTGACTTTGGACAAGTAATTTCAATTTCTCAAGACTCAATTAGTTTACCTAGAAAATGGGATTATACTGTGAAAACCCTTTAGCACTAATATTTTGATCAAAATAAACTAGAAGTGTATGGTGGATAGTTAGCATTAGTTTATTTTTATTACTTTTTACTATTATTCAATCCAATAAAATATTTTAAAATATACACAATAAATTGAAAAATAACTGTCAAGAAAAATGCTGAAAAGTACATTTTATTTGGCCCAGCACATTGTGTTGATATATGAGTAGTAGATACACAGTCATAAAATACTAAAGGCACATGTCCACCTTGTCTTATTTCCCCTCATTAAGACAGATGTCTTAAAAGAAAAACAGAAGTCATACAGAGATGACATGCAGCTCTCATCCTATCTTCTGAAACATTATCGGGCAATGGACCTTCAGCATGCCACCCTCTTCTATTTCACTGGCAGTGCTTTCAAATGCAGCTTGAACCTCCTGGAAGTCCTGAACTCAAGGATTACTCAATCAGTATTAGCTCAAGATTAAAGTTTGAGGGAAAGCTTCAAACTCAGTTGAACCTGAAATGGGTTGGGTGGGAGGGTCACTGTTTTGAGAATGCAGTGAAGCAAGCATGCATTCTTGATCACTGGAAACTCCTAGGTAGAGAATTAGCCTAGATCCTGAAGTGCCCTACACAGATGGGCCTGAGGTCATTCTCCTGCATTCCGTATGGGAAGAAGGGCAGGCAGATGCTCTTGATCTACATGCAGTGGTAGGTATTCCCAAGGAAAGAACAAACAAATGTGTACTTAATTAATTACCTAGAAAGCAATGTTCACTGAAAGTGAATTTCAGTGAGTAGTGATCTACCTGTCTTGGGGAAGAAAATCAGAAGCAAAAATGTGTTGTAGAATATTATTTTTAAGGTGTCTTACTTTTGTTTATGTTGCATTTGTTTAACTCTGTGAAGCTGTGTTACTGTGCCTGTGTAAAACATCTGATGGTCTAATACAGAACTGAACAGCCAATAGTGAGGCAGGAGAAAGAAATAGACAGGGTTGGAGGAGAGAAAGAAGGAGCAAGAAAAGGAGAAGGATACTAGGGGTCAGCCACCCAGCTACACAACAAGCCACTGAGTAAGAGTAAGATTTACAGAAGTAAGAGAACTGGAAAAGCCCAGAGGCAGAAGGTAAATGAGATCATTTAAGTTAAGGAAAGCTGGCAAGAAGACCTGCATGGGACCAGACCAGGCCCTCTGCATACGGGAGAGAGTTGTGTAACTTAGTCTGTTTGAGGGGCCCCTGGCAGCGGGATCAGGATCTATTCCTGATGCATGAGCTGGCTTTCTGGAGTCCATTCCCTATGGTCAGATGCCTTGCTCACCAGTGATGTAGGGGGGCGGGGCTTGGTCTTGCCTCAACTAAATGTACTTTGCTGACTCCCCATGGGAGAATTTACCCTTTCGGAGGATGGGATGGGGGTGGGTCTGTGGGGGGGTAAGCTGTGGTGGGGGGAGGAGAGATGAGAGGGGGATCTGTGGTTGGTATGCAAAAGGAAATTTTATTTTTCAAATAAAGAAAAGAAAAAAACATGATAAGGCTGGGCATTTATAAGAATGAGTAAGTCTTCGAGAGTGATTTATTGGGGAGCTGGGTGGCAGGCCCCCCAAATAAACACCAAAGACTGACCAACAACAAGAGAGAAACATGAGCTTTCCTGGGGAGGAATTGTGACTTCTATCCAAAGTCTGATTGATGTTTTATTCATACTAACATTCATAATAATCCTGGACACACACATATGTAACACAGAGTAAAATGTGCATATATAAGTGGAAATGTTCTACATATCTCAATGGTATGCAAGTAAATAAGATATAAACAAGAGTTCTGCACTCTCATAGATAAAAAAGAAACGGATATTTGGTGTTATATTGAATTAAGATTTATAAGTTCCTTTAGTCACTAGGACTACAAAGTTTATGTAGAAGAGGGAATTAAACCATAAATCAAATAATCATTTACGTTTTCCTTTCCTTTCAGCTTTCACATCATGTCTCTTGCATAGCAAGATGCAATAAGCATTTTGATTATACAGATGTTGATATGCTTTGCATTATATAAATTAATACTTACAATATCCAAGCACCTTACTATGGCTTGGCATTTCAGTTGCTCCCATAAATCACTTGTTTAAAACTCCATGATCATTGTTTGCCGCCAAATAGGACTTGAAAAAATGAGAAGTTGGGTGAAACTGGGGAGACTGAATCTAGCATAATGGGACTAACAGACCGAGCCATGGATTCAAGTTGACTCATCTCCATGACAGCAATGAAGATCTTTAAATGCCAGTTCTGCCCTCACATGGTGCTGGCCAATAATATTCATTCATCTGTAAAAAGTTGGAAGTTTCAGTAACAGAATGGCAATTTGCAGATGTCCAAGTTTCACACATCCTTAAAAGAAAGGGGAAGAGTTTGAATATATTACCTGAATTTGCTTTGATCATTGATTGGAACAAATCTAATTTTGATCTAGATTGTGGCCAAAATTGCTTTAAAAATTGAGAGAATAATATGCTTTAGGTTATTTACATCAGATGTGGAGTTTCACTTGAATTTGTTCTTGCTTTTAATAGAGTTGAGTTCTTGTGTCAGTGGAAGGTTCTTTCTCTCTCTTTATATAAAACATTTGTTATAAATATTATACAATATATAAACATATATTATATAAATATATATAACATTTGTTGAATTCCTAGTAAAAGTTTGATGCATGAGACTTTTCAGGAATTAAGTATTTAAGTAGCCCTCCTTTGCAAAATCACCATTCAGAAACAAGGCACTCACTAACCAATGTAATTGCCTCTATTTGGTGTGGGTTTGTGTGTTGAAAGAATATGTAATTCTAACAAAAGTAAATGATTTGGAGAGTAATGGAAGAACAATGTGGAGATCATACTTTCCCTGTAAGATCAATTAGATTCTGCTGGCACAATTTCCCTCTTGCCTAATGGCCTTAACATAACTACATATTTGTAATATGGCTCTAAAGTTATTGAACATATGTAATCTGTGTATCTGCCTTTGTGGATCCTTTCAATAGTTCGACTCAGGCAGCTGTACTTGAAGCTTAAGGGTTTGCAGCTGTTGGAAGCTGTATCAGGAAAGTGAGGGTTTTCATAGTTCCTACTGTGTAGAAGTTTGGCAGCAACAGTGGAAAGGGTTTGGTGACTTAAATAATGCTCATAAAATGCATCTCCACAGTTGTGGTTCTGAGCACATGCAGTGTGGAGTTGGGGAAACATATAGGGTCATTATTTTGATTTGGCATTTGGGCCCCATTCACATCATTATCATGAGGGTAAATACTCTGATATTCCTTTTTGCTTTGGTTTTCTTTGATAAATGGAGTAAAGAAAATAATTTTAGGACATTGATTAGAATGTTCTATTTTTTTCAACTTCAGCAGCACTGTTCCAAGCTTTTAGACAAACTTTTATTCTTATAATATCTTTAAACTAAATAATAATGTTCCTGAAAACTTAAAACATAGAAAAAACGACTATAAAATTGATTTTGTAAAACCTCGTGGTGATGTTTTGTTTGTGGTCTAACAAATAAAGCTTGCCTAAAGATCTGCATGTGGAGCTCAGCCATTGGATAACAATAGGGGCCAGGCAGTGGTGGCACACACCTTCAATGCCAGCACTTGGTGTCTCATGCCTTGTTCCCAGTACTTGGGAGGTACACATGCCCTTAATCCCAGCACTGGGGAGGCTGAGACAGGAAGTGATAGGGCTGGGTGGAGAAAGGAATGTAAGGCAGAAGAAAAAGGAGTTAGGTCCCATTAAGGTTGATGATTTGGTAGAGGTAAGAACTTTAGTGGGTGGTTGCTCGGCTTCTCTGATTTTTCAGCTTTCAACCTGATATCTAAATCCATGCTTTTATTAGTAAGAACAATTAGGAATCATGTTACAAAATATAACTTTCAAATAATTAAATAGGAGTTGTGAGGTCACTTGGGGGAGAAATAGATCATGAGTGATTAAATTATTTTGGAGAGTAATTCAAGAAATTTCACCTTGGCTCTTTAAAAGATATTTTAATTTTGTCAAGGGCTTTTTCAGCACCTAATGAGATGATCATATGGTAAAGTAACCATACTTCAATCCACAGGCCCAAAGAAGCTAAGTAACAAAGAGGGCTCAAGGGAGAACACGTGGATCTTACTGTATAGAGGAAATAGAACAGACATCACAAGTGGATGGGGAGGGAAGGAATCTAGACGGGGGTTTGGGCATAGGAACAGGAGGGAGCAGCAGGTCAGGGAGGATGGAGGGAGAGCACTGGGAAAGACAACTGGAATCAGGGGCATCTCTGGAATGAACTAGAAACCTAGTGCAGTGGAAACTCCCAGGACTCTATGAGGGTGAGCCTAGCTCTTAGCAATAGGAGATACAGAGCCTGAACCTGTCATCTCCTGTAAGGTAAGACTTCCAGTGGAGGGATTAGGACCCCAACTCAGTAACAAAACTTTGGACCTACAATTTGCTCTGCCTACAAGATATGCTGAGGTTAAGGTGGGGCAGAAATTGTAGGAGTGGTCAACCAGTGACTGGTGCATCTTGAGCCCATACCAAGAGAGAGAGAGCTCACCACTGACATTTCCTGGAGGGCCAAGACCGAGAGGAGGGACATTCCAGAGACCTAGGATAAAACCAAACTGATTCAAAAAAAAAAATCAATGCAATGATGCCTAATAATATTCTACTATACTCCTAGATCATTGTCTAGCCATATTGCCCTCAGAGAGGCTTCACCCAGCAACTTTATGGAAACTGATACAGATTCCCACAGCCAAACATTAGGCATAACTCTAGGAATCCTGTTGAAGAAGGAAAGGAAGGGTTGTAGGAGCCAGAGTGGCCAAGGACACCTCAAGAAAACCCACAGAATCAACTAACATGGTTCAGAGACTGAACTGCTGATCAGACAGTTTCATGGGACTGACCTAGGCCCTCTGCACATATGTTACAGTTGTGTAACTTGGTCTTGCTGTGGGACTCTTAAAAGTGGGAGCAGGGGCTGTCTACCTGCTTTGGGGCCCCTTGCCTCCTGCTGGGCTCCCGGCTCCTCCTGCCTTAACAGGGGAGGAGGTGCCTAGTCTCACTGCAGCTTGATATATCATGGCTGGCTGATAGACTTGGGAAGCCTGCCCTTTCTGAAGAAAAGGGAGGAGGAGTGGATGGGGAGAGGAAGAGGGAAGGCTGCAGGGAAGGAATGGGACTAGAGAAGGGAGGGAGGGGAAGCTGTGATCCGGCTGAGAAAAATTAACTAAGTTTTAAAAAATTAAAAAGATATATTTAAAAAACCCTAGTGATGATTTTTTTAAATAATTTTAGTTATTTCACTTACATCTTAAAAAGGAAAAGAAATATTTAGTTAATCTAGTAATATAATTATAGATATACAGTTATATAATTACAAAGAATTAAAACATAATTCTTGAACTTGAGATGAGCATTGAAGTGAATCGTTAAAATGACTAATAGCATATTTATTTGCCTGTAATTATAAGCTACGTATTTTCAATTGTCTTGAGGGGATTTTAAGAAGGTACTATTTTCTGGCACAGATTTTAAACAATACAACTTAATGATCTGTTGAGATCTCCATTCCTTAATTAATAATAGGATTAGTCTTTAAGAGATACTTTTCTACTATATAAACATAAAGTCCTACAAACAGTTCATTTTGTAAGGCAAAGAATTATATTAAATTCAAGAACAGTTTATCAAGCTAAATTTACAAAGATATAAATATATTGAGAGTATCTGAGCCAAACATATTATTAATAAATTTATAATTGCCTTAGAAATCCTGGCAAATACCTTGTATACACATTTTTTCAGAGTAAGTGCTTGAGTTTTATATCAGCATCTTGTAAGAATAAACTATGAATGTTTTAAATTATAAAATTTGAAATACAAAGGAGAAACAAATTCTCACAATTTTTTAGCAATCTTTATGATTATATATCTGAGTCCAAAGCAAACAAGACAATAAGAAAATAAAGAAAAGACCATTTGAAAACAGTGATCCTTTGCAGTATGTTATTGGGATAAAGTGGTGGCAATGTTTCCATTTCCTTTCATGTATGAAGGAGTTTCCACAGTATCTCTGAATATGGAAGTCATGCACTCTCTGACTGCCTGAGTGATTTATGCAGGCTCTAATCTGACTTTGAATGTATCCAGCACCCCACTCAAGCACTTCCTAAGTATAAAGTGTCATAGGTTTCAGTATCATTGCTGAACAATTTATATGTTTTGTTTTTTCAGTTTTCAAAGAGAGGCAAGATTTAATCCTTGGTTAAAAAAAAAAAAGCACTGGGTCCAGTATTAAATCTTATTTGTTTTCAATTCAAGTATATAAATCATGAAATACTTACCAACATTCTGAGAATTGTTAGACTGGTTAAAAAATCTAGTGGTCTGAGACCAGAACTCATTTTTTTCCATTGTTATCTTTTTAAAAATTTTATAATTAATTTAATTTTATATATCAGCCATGGATTCCCCTGTCCTCCCTTCTCCCACCCCCCATTCCCCCCCATCCTCTCCCCATTCCCACCTCCTCCAAGGCAAGGTCTCTTCTGGGATTCAGCTCGGCCTGGTAGATTCAGTTGAGGCAGATCCAGTCCTCTCCCCACTACACCAAGGTTGAGCAAAATGTCTCAGCATAGGCCCTAGGTTCCAGAAAGCCAGTTCATGCACTAAGGACAGGTCCTGGTCCCCACTGCCTGGGGCCTCGCAAGCAGTTCAAGCTAATCGACTGCCAGAACTCATACTTCACACTCTTACTCTCTGCATATCCATTCCAACAGCAGCTTCTACAGACAACAGCTTCTGAATAGTTCTGATACCCTTGCCTCCCTGCACACACAGCGAAAGCATCTAAGCTAGCCTCCCACCACAGTCAACAGGGATGATTAAAGCAATTTCTAGCATCCTTGAGTGTGACCTCCACTCTGTTTGCTGTTAAAGTGCAATGGGAAATGACAATCTAGTCATCATAGACATCCATCTGAGCCTGTCCCCTGTTTAAGTATTTGAAACTGGCAGTGTAACTCTGGATAGTATCCTTGATCGAGAAGCTTCAGCTACTTCTTCTGAGAACTGATGCTCTATCACCCATTACTTATGTCCACAGTGCTTTCCGTAAATCATGTTTTTGATTTATACTCATTCTCACATGAGACCCTATAGCTCATCACAGGAAGGAAGCCTTTTGTAAATTCTCAAATATGATTATTTTATTCTCCATAGCCACAGAAGATTTATTTACTCTCAAAGTTTGGTATTTAATTTTTTGGGATTCTTTATCTAATATTTACTCAGGAAATGCTAGAAAAAAGAAGCCAGTCTGTTTGAATACAAGAAATTGAAATTAAAGAAGTACAAATGCATCAGAAAGAGTACCCGACTTCATATCTTATTTTTCATCTAAATCAATATTTGGGAGGAAAATTGGGTTCAAATATAGAGATAAAGAAACCTTTACACATGTATGCATATGTTTATCTACATGTGATATTGTCAATGGACTTTTTCAGTTGTAAATTTCCCACATTTCACGAATGAATACACTAAGCAGTGAGTAAATTACAAGTCCATAGTTAACAATGTCATTCTTTTTGAGTTACTGATATGCAATAAAACAAAATAACCCTACCTATAGAAATGAATGAGGAATTACAGTGTATGCGCATTGGGACTCAGACTGAGGATAACAAAAAGTCTAGTAAGAACAAGAATTTCAGCAGATTTCACAGACGATGGAAAATAACGAGTAAATCATGACCTTTTACTGCTGCTTTTGAAACTCAGCTCATTGTTAATGAAATACAAGGAATAAGTATTTAATAATTGATTACTTTCCAAGTGACAAATCTAGTATGTTTGGAAATATATGATCACTTAATCATTATGAGCATATAACACAGGCACTAATATTATCACTTAAATTTATTTACCTAAAAGGTCCAAATATACAAAAAAGCACTTTGATAAATTTTGTGTAAATGAACAATTAAGGTATTAAAATATCTAGCTTCACAGTCTACAAACCTAAGAGTTAGAGAGATTTGAAAATAGAATGATAAACTCTTGCAAAATTGTTAATTTAATACCACATTTAAGAGTTGACTGTAAAGGATAGAAAAATGGGATTATCTGTAAATATAATTACAATACAATGTAACTGTCAGAAAGATTCCTATGGGCCAGATACTGGGTTAATGAAGGTGGTTTGATTAAATAGCCCATGGCTCTATTAAATTTGCCATAACTGAGTTACTCAGACTGAAAATTAAAAAAAAATAATTTAATTTTGTCAATGCCTCGTCTAATGTACAGCCTACTATGGGTAAGGTCCTATGTCAAATGATTAGAATTACAAGAAAAAGAAAAGCAAATATATAATCAACTCATTGTTGACTAATATCTCAATCTTATCCAAATTATAGTTCTCTAAAAAATAATAATGCTGAGTTAGATGAGAATAATCTGGCACTGAATGGTGGATAAGTACACCTATTGGACAGTTGATTTAGAATAATGAGGACAAATTGGCAATATAAGGGAGATACATTGGTGAGTAAAATGCTTGCCATGGAAACTTGAGGACCTGGGTTCAGAGCCCTGGAACTCACATGTGGTCTCACACAGTAATACATATGTATAATTTAAGGTGGGCATCAGAGGCAATGAGAACCCAGGAAGTTTGCAAACCACCTATCATGGCACATGCAACAGAAAATACAAGAGATCCTGCCTCAAACAAGGTAGAAAATGAGGATCTGCACTCAAGGTTGTTCTCTGACTTACACACACATGCCCACAAACAGACACAGCACACTTATACACGCAAAAACATGAAAAAAAAATTAAGAAGGCTTGTTCAGTATTTTGATGTCTACTTTTTTGGGTTCTTTATATTTTAGAGATCAGCCCTTTGTCAAATGTGGGGTTGGTGAAGATCTTTTCCCATTCTGTAGGCTGTTGTTTTGTCTTATTGACCGTGTCCTTTGCTCTAGAAAAGCTTCTCAGTTTCAGGAGGTCCCATTTATTAATTGTTGCTCTCAGTGTCTGTGCTACTAGTGTTATATTTAGGAAGTGGTCTCCTGTACAAATGTATTTAAGAGTACTTCCTATTTTCTCTTCTATCAAGTTCAGTGTAACTGGATTTATGTTGAGGTCTTTGATCCACTTGGACTTGAGTTTTGTGCATGATGACAGTTATGGATCTATTTGCAATCCTCTACATGTTGACATCCAGTTATGCCAGCACCATTTGTTGAAGATGCTTTCTTTTTTTCATGGTACAGTTTTGGCTTCTTTGTCGAAAATCATATGTTGTTCATAGGTGTGTGGATTAATGTCAGGGTATTCTCTTCGATTTCATTGGTCCACATGTTGGTTTTTATGCCAGTACCAAGCTGTTTTTTATTACTATAGCTCTATAGTAGAGCTTGAGGTCAGGGATCATGATGCCTCCAGACGTTGCTTTATTATATAGGATTCCATTAGCTATCCTAGTTTGTTTTTGTTTTTTGGTTTTTTTTTCATATAAAGTTTTGTTCTTTCCAAGGCTGTGAAGAATTTTGTTGGGATTTTGATGGGGTTTGTATTGAATCTGTAGATTGATTTTGGTAAGATTGCCATTTTTACTGTTAATTCTACCTATCCATGAGCATGAGTGATCTTTCCATTTTTTGATACCTTCTTCAATTTCCTTCTTCAGAGACTTAAAGTTCTTATTATACAGGTCTTTCACTTGCTTAGTTAGAGTTACCCCAAGTTATATATATTATTTGTGGCTATTGCAAAGGGTGATGTTTCTCTGATTTCTTTCTCAGCCCATTTATCATTTGTATATAAGAGGGCTACTGACTTTTTTGAGTTAATCTTGTATCCTGCCAGCTTACAGAATGAGTTTAACAGCTGTAGAAGTTCCATGGTAGAATTTGGGGGGTAACTTATGTATACTATCCTATCATCTTCAAATAGTGAAAGTTTGACTTCTTCCTTTCCAATTTGTATCCCTTGGTCTCCTTTTGTTGTATTATTGCTCTAGTTAGAACTTCAAGTATTATGTTGAGTAAGTATGGGGAGAGCGGACAAGCCTTGTCTTGTTCCTGATTTTAGTGGACTCGCTCTGAGTTTCTCTCCATTTAATTTGATGGTGGCTGTGGCTTGCTGTAAATTGCCTTTATTATGTTTAGGTATGTTCCTTGTATTCCTGATCTCTCTAGAAACTTTATCATGAAGAGATGTTGGATTTTTGTCAGAGGCTCTTTCAGCATCTAATGAGATGATCATGTGTTTTTTTTTTCTTTCAGTTTGTTTATATGATGTATTACATTGACAGATTTTTATATGTTGAACCATCCTTGCATCACTGGGATAAAGCCTACTTGGTCATGGTGGATAAATTTTTTGATGTGTTCCTGGATTTGGTTAGTCAGTATTTTAAAATGGGCTACAGAGCTTAACCAAGAATTCTCAACAGAAGAATCTCTAATGGCTAAAAGACATTTAAGGAATTGCTCAACATCCTTAGTCATCAGGGAAATGCAAATCAAAATGGCTCTGAGATACCATCTTACACCTGTCAGAATGGCTAAGAACAAAAACACTGAAGACAGCTTATGTTGGAGAGGATGTGGAGAAAGGGAAACACTCCTCCACTGCTGGTGGGAATGCAACTTGTACAGCCACTCTGGAAATCAGTATGGCAGTTTCTCAGAAAATTGAGAATAAGTCTTCCTCAAGACCCAGTTATACCACTCTTGGGTATATACCCAAAGAATGCCCAATCTTACCACAAGGACACATGATCAACTATGTTCATATCAGCATTATTCATAATAGCAAGAACATGGAAACAACCTAGATGACCCCCACCCGAAGACTGGATAAAAAAAATATGTGGCACATATATGCAATAGACTACTACTAATCAGCAGTAAAAAACAATGATATCATGAAATTTGCAGGCAAATGGATGGAACTAGAAAATATCATCCTAAGTGAGGTAATCCAGACTCAGGAAGACAAACATCATATGTACTCACTCAAAAGTGGATACTAGATGTAAGGCAAAGGATAACCAGACTACAACCGACAGATCCAGAGAAGCTAGCTAACAAGGAGGGATCCTAAGAGAGACACATAGATAGACCAGTGAAGGAGAAATAGATGAGATCTACATGAGAAAACTGGGATTTGGGGGAGGGGTAGTGTATGGCAAAGAATGGGGATGAGAACATAAGGAAATGGGAGGGTCAAGCAGGAACAGGGTCAGACTGTCAGAGCAAGGAAAGAGATACCATGATAAATAAAGTCATCATGGGAATATGAAGAAGCAGGGTGCTGGGGAAGCTCTCAGGAACCCACAAGAATGACCCCACCTTAGACTATGGGCAAATGGTCCAGAGGGTGCCTAGACTGGTATACTCTGGTAATTGGTCTGGTGAATACCCTAACTGTCATCATAGAGCCTTTGTCCAGTGACTGATGGAAGCAGATGCAAAGATCCACAGCAGGGCACCAGGCTGAGCTCCAAGAATCCAATCAATGAGATAGAGGAGGGATTCTGTGGGCAGGGGATATTGAGATCATGATGAGAAAATGTGCAGAGATGACAAGCCACACTACTGGAAACCCATGAACTGTGGACTAATAGCTATGGAGTCCACATGGGACTAGAGTTGGCCCTCTGGACATGGGAGACAGTTGTTTAGCTTGAACTGTTTGGGGGTGGGGTCCCAGGCAGGAGGATTGGGATCCATCCTTGGTGCGTAGGCAGGCTTTTTTGAGCCCAGTGCCTAGGGTGTGATATCTTGCACAGCTTTGGTGTGGGGGGGAGGGGCTTGGATCTGCTTTGCTGACTCCCCATGGGAGACCTTGATTTGGAAAATGTAGGGATGGGGAGTGGGTTGGGGGAAAGGCTAGAGGATCGCAAGAGTGAAGAGGGGGGAATCTGAGGTTGTTATATAAAATGAATAGAAAATTTCTTAATACAAAAATGAAAAAAGAAAAATATTTTAAAATTAAGAAGACATCAACTACAAGAATGGAGTAGAAAATTATGAGTCTTCACATAGTACTTTTAAAAATAAGAAATAATATATCACTATGAACAATGCAAATATTTCATAAAATATATTGAACCTTGGAACTTACTGATATTAGTACTAATGTGAACCACTGCCTGGATTTTTTTAAGATACTTTGAATATTATAGAAAATAAAATCTAGTGTTTCTCACCAATTAGGCATAACTAAATCATTCTGCTTTGGGTAACAAGGAACAAAAATACAGCTTCATAAACATATTGCAAAATATATGGTAGGACTGTTTTCTCAGAGAGGAGAATGCATAAGTGAGTTTTACAATGACACTAACTTGCTGCTCAGGAGCCAAGCCTAGACAGTATGCACAAATCAAAGAATAAAAGACAACATTCTCATTGAGTGAAAATCAAGCTTTTAAAAGCTCAGTACTGCTAGAGTCTATATAGATTACTATAGGAGACAGGAAGAGTGAGGTGATAACTTGCAGAGAAGTCTCCACCATCTTTGTTGACATCTTTCCCATTCTTATGTGAGTGTAGACGCTCTTAAAGTTTAGGAATCTGGACACAAAGGCTCACTCCTCTGGATGGTAACCCTAGGAGCAGATGTAATAGCTAGAATTCTTAGACTTACTGAAAACCTACAACTTTTGATCTGAGAAGGCAATTTTAAGAAAACAAAAAGGCAAAGGACAGAGTGGAAGAAAACCTTTTCAAAACACATGTCTGATGAACTTGTATCCACAATACATATGTGGTTTCTACAATTCAAGAATATAGAGAAAGCAACTCTGTTTATACAATGTGAAAAACATTTACACAGACATTTGCCTAAATACAAACTGTCAAGTCCACACATAAATGAAGGCCAACATGCTTAGACATTTTAAAATATCATTAAATATCAACACTATGAGCCTCCAATAGAAACTTTATTTTATGGCTGACACTAAAAGTATTGATGATCCCAAGTGCTAGTGAGGATGTGTAAGCATTGCACAGACCTTAGCATTGTGGCTTAGCAATTAAAGCACTATTTACCCCAAAGAAAAGCACACTTTCACTAAAATAATTAATTGGAAAACTTCTAAGAGCCTTATACACAAATGGCAAAACTAAAATGAAGGAAAAGAAAAGGCATCTTGACTACTGACTGAACAAATTATGGTATAGCCATGTTTTCCACACAGTGAAATATTACTTTAACAAAAGAGGAGTAACTTAGGACAAGAATGACTCAGAAACATTTTTCTAAGTGGAAAATCAAGTCAAATGTGTGTACATTCTCTGGGATTTCATGTAGTTCTAAAAAATATACATCTTCCTATTAAAAATTGGTAATGTAGCAACAAGAAGAGAAGAGACTATGGAAAGATCATGAGGAGGCTGGGAGGGTGTTCCAGGGCATGGCTCTCACAGTGGCTAGATGATTACATAAACCTGTCCAGGCTCATCAAACTGTGCACTCCCAGCAGGATGTCTCAGCAGGGGGAAAGCATTGCTGCCATGCTTGATGAACTGAATCTGTCACCAGGTCACACATGGTAAAATGACAGACCTGAATACCCAAAGTTATTCTCTAACCTCTACACACATTCTATTGCACATGTGCATGCACACACAAATTAAATAAATATAAAAAATTAAGTTCATCATCTATACCATGATGTCCTTCTTAATGAATAAAGCTGATTAAAGTTACACAACAGTGTTGACCAAAGAGAGGCTGAATCCATGTAGGGGAACAGGGACTAATGGAAACTGGGGAATTTGAATCCAATTTTTTTTTTCAAACATAAATTATTCTAAAAAATAAAATCTATTAAAGAATAAAATATATTGATTAAAAGTTAATATCACCATGACAGAATTAATAAGAATAAAACAGAATTGATGAAAGTAAAACAATAAACTGAGAACAAGACATAAGATATTAATGTGACTTTGTTGTCTCTATAAGTTAATATTATAAAAGAAGTAGTTAAATAAAATATAGGCACTTTAATTAGAGAATTGTTATGAAAAAATTAAATGTCATGGTTTGAATGAATATTTTTTTTCTAGAAGTTCAACATTATGAAGATACATCCACCATGGAAAAGGCAGAAGACATGTACGGCCTGAAAGGATCCTGGATGTTTCTTAGAACGTTCTTTCCTTATCATGTCACTAGCTTCGGAGGAGGTGCATGTCTGTGTGTCACACAAGTTATTCTTAGTCCATGCATGATGTACATGTATTTGTAATTTTGAGGCAATTATTCTTTTTAACAGAGTCAGAAAATTTATTTCATATTTTCAGACAATCTATGACCATGGCTTCTTGATCCCGTATCTCTTATGATTTCTGTTTGTTTGTTTGAATAATGCATATCTTCTCATCTCCTCATATTTTCCTGTTCCCAGCTCCTTGACTCTACAAACAGGTCTCCAGCTTTTGCCACTAGTATATTGAAGAAAAATGGATAAATATTAGGGAAGTTAAATAAAAAATAGACTGAGGAAGGGTAATTCATTCTATAAAACCCTTTCTTTAGCTTGGCTGTGGAGTGTGACACATGGTATGCACCAGAGGGACAATATAAACATAAGGGAAAACTCTACTGTTACTACAGTAACATCTTCTGTGCTTACCCCCTGCCTGCATATTGGTAATGCCAACTGAAGTTTAAAAGCATGCTCTTACTTGATATCTTGTCAGCTTTAGAGCTTATTACTACTTTTTTCCTAGGATGTATAGGTATTCTTTCCTTTATTTTCTTTTTTCTTTCTTTTTTTAACTACAAATGGACAACTACATAAAGGCAGTGCTAAGTTTGTAACAATTTGAGTTAGCAATCTCTGCTTTCTATTTACAGACAGACTTACAGGTTTCCATGCTCACTTTTTATCACATCATTCCTTAAATAGACCTATGAAAGACAACTCTAAAAACCAGTTCATTTTCTCGAAAACTACATTAGAAGTTGAGTTTTTGATGATTAATATATATCTAGTATATTCAGTATTTACATATATAGAGATAATTAATGTATCAATATACATTCAGTATATATAGATCCAGTATAATTTTTAAGTCCCATATTGTAGAAGATGAAAAGTCCTTCAAAAAGTTCAACCAGGCTGGGCAGTAGTGGCGCACACCTTTATTCCCAGCACTCAGGAGGCAGAGCCAGGCAGATCTCTGTGAGGTCAAGGCCAGCCTGGTCTACAGAGGGAGATCCAGGACAAACACCAAACTACACAGAGAAACTCTGACTTGGAAAACAAAAAACAAAAAATATTCAACCAGATTCTTCAGTTGGAATATTTTGTATAATGATGCAAAAAAATATTTCTAAGATAGGTAGTATATTAAGGGCCAAGACTGAAGATGAGACATGGAATGCCTATGGATTTGTTTCTTGTCAAGGACCAAGCTAGCCTCAAACTCACAGAGATCTGCTTGCCTCTGTCTCCAGAATGCTAGGATTAAAGGCTTGTGTCACTACCCTGCAAGGAATATATTTTGTTAATAAAAACCTGTTATATTCTAAAATATTACTTCAGATTATCAAAAGTAACAAGGATAGAGGTAGGCTGCTCTGTCATTCATTTCTTTTTATTATGTCTAAAGGTGATTATCAAAATCAAATAAAAAGGCTAGATATGCCACTTGGGCAAAAGCCATGGAAAAAGGTTTGGGTTTGTAAGGAGAAACATCAAATTAATCTGTACTAAAATTTACTCTAAGTGTGCAACATAGTTGCATACATGGATACTTCTTCCTTTCTCTTTTTGTACCAACTGTTGTACCAGATCTCAGAATACACTGAAATAAAATAAAAAGTAAACTTGACAGAAGTTTTAACATGAGAAAATCTTCTCTGTGAGGCTAATGATTCCACTTTTTTTCGAGGGTGGGGGGGTTCGAGACAGGGTTTCTCTGTGTAGCTTTGTGCTTTTCCTGGAACTTGCTTTGGAGACCAGGCTGGCCTCCAACTCATAGAGATCTGCCTGCCTCTGCCTCCAGAGTGCTGGGATTAAAGGCATGTGCCACCACTGCCCAACCCACTGTATCTTTTGTAGCTGGGGTTATTTTCTGGTTCTGCCTAGCCCATGGTCAGGACAAATCTCTCTTACCCACCAATTCTGCAGCTGCTCAGACCCAAATAAACACACAGATGCTTATATTATTTATAAACTCTATGGCCATGTGGCTCAGGCTTCTTGCTATCTAGTTCTTATATCTTAAATTAACCCATTTCTATAAATCTATACCTTGTCATGTGGCTCATGGCTTACCGGTACTTTACATCCTGCTCCTCATGGAAGTGGCTGGCAGCATCCCCTGACTCAGCCTTCCAATTCCCAGAATTCTCCTATCTCCCTTTCCAGCCTACACTCTACTTCCTGCCTTGCTATTGGTCAATCAGCATTATATTTATCAATCAATCAATCAATCAATCAATCAGAGCAATACATTCACAGCATTCCCAACAATCTTTTCCAGATTCCCAATGTATTTTCATAACCCTACCTACTATATATTATACAGAGGATAAAAAACTTCAAACGGGCAAATCAGAGTTCAATATAGATAAATAAAATTAACAAGGAACATGAAGAAATTTATTTCAATTTCACTGCCATATAAAAACAGAAACTGGTATTCTATGCTATTTAAAGAATCTGAAATCAAATTTCACAATGCTGTTTTTTCCCCAAAAGTGAATATTGGAGAAAGGCTAAGATAGCATTGATAATCACAACATTAAGATGTCATAAAACCTGGGGTCTAGCTTGAAGTAATTTTGTGCATGAGCATTTATGTCACTTTTTGATTGGGGATTATATATTATTGTTAAACCATATGTTAAGCTGTAAGTACTGAAACTGCATCATTAAATCACATTTTTCTTCCTTTATGTGTCAGATATCTATTGAGAACTTATGTTATCTCTACACATTAATGCTTACCTTCTTTATTTACTATAAGCTTAATGTACTAAAAAATAGAGAAGTAAAAATGTCACTGTAATCTATTGCAAAATAAAATCTTATCAAAAAGGTATTGTGAGTATTTAAGAAATGAATTGACATTAATAGTGGTATAAATCCACAGGATTCCTGGACATCAAGGGACATACTAAAAGTCACTGGTCATAGCTCCCTCAGGGTGAAGACACAGCTTTTCTGTGGTTCTATGTACAGCTACCTTACCTTAGAGCAATATTTGTATTCAGTTCATCTCATACACCTTCTTCAAGTAGTAGATAGAGAAACAAGTATTTTAATATACATTTTATTACTGATTCTCACATGAATATCTGGGCCATTTTGTTTCTCTTTTATTTTCCATTTATCCTTCCATTCCTTTTCTTAGATCCTTCTCTTAAATTGCCAGAAACCAAGATATTTTCTTTGAAGAAATAGTTTTTAAATTAAAAGAAAACTTAAGGTCCTGCTTTATGTGAAATCATATATACCATAGGTTGTACCTTTGCATACATTGACAGGGAGAAAACACCACTGCCAGAATATTTGTGTTTGATAAGGCAGAGAATATGGATTCCACCAACTCATCATTTTTTCTTGGTGGTCTATGAAAGAAAAATTTGAAACTAGGATTTTTACATGTGTTCCTTTCAAATGTTCTATATTCTGAGCTTATAATATGCAAATATCCCACAAGGAGCAAGTGAATTTATAGTTGGTAGTTGTTATGAAAAATGGGTAAATACAAAACACTCAGAATGAACAAGTACAAATCAGCTAATTCCTTCAAAATTGAAACAAATATACTGTTACTATTCCATTTAATAGGTATATTTTCCTCTCAAAACAGTTACAAAATAGTATTTTCTCCTACTGTGATTGTTTTCAGAGTGAAAGAGTGTATAACATCTGCATAGCAGCCCTTCATGGCCAGACAAGAACATCACAGATCATTTCCAGTAAAGATTCCCAGGGAAATTAGGTTTGCTGAATGGAATCTGTCAGAAGAGCCACAATATCAGAGCAGGAACTTCTCTGACCAGAAACCAGACATTCAGTGTTTCACAAGCTTATTATGAGAACAACAATGCTGCTTTGAAGTTTGAGGCACATTTTGTACAATAGTTGATTTTCATTCATGTGGTGACATAAAATTATAATTTATATTCATATACATATGTGGATTTCATTCTTACAAAATGTATGTTCTTTTTACTTTGCTTTGGGCTCTAACTGAGAAATGGTGGCTGTCTCCAGATTATATGCCTTCACTATACTATTGCATTCAGTTATTCATTATGTGTCTACTATAAATTAGAGACACAGAAAAGTCTTTAATTATATGATATGCTTTTAATAAGGAAAACCATAACCAATAGAGAGAACACATTCTTATTGTAAATTTTAAAATACCAATTGCATAAAAAGAAACTAAATAATTTATTCTCTAAATTAAGACAGTAATGAATGGTTAGAAAAGCAAGATGTTGAAGCATAATGTTGATAAATTAACTCCTCTAAATAATTAAAAAGCCATAATTCATCGTCAAAAACCAGTTTTTACATTGTTGTTATTAGTAATTTCTCAGAAAATTATAATTTGCAATTATTTTAGAGTCAACATCATGTTGTTCCTATTGAGGAAAATTTTTTGTATTGCATGCAGATAATCAAGTTAAGGATGAAATCTGAGACTATTGCTTAAAACGTTTAAGAAAAAAGAACATAACAAATACCTATTTAGAAGTGCTTGAGAATGTGATTTCTCAATCTATATTACCCAACCAGTATAATGTAAATGAAAAACAATTTAATAGTAGTAATATTTGCCTGGTCTTAAGAATATTATCAGTGGAAGCAATGGAAACAATGTACATTAAAATCAAATATGTTTAAAAATTCTCCAGAAATGCTATAAGAGGTGATAAAATTACAGTGATCTTTTGTTTCATTTCAAATTGATGCACTGTGTCTACAGATCCCACTTCCTCATTGTGCACAATAAATGCCATGGATATTTTATGTTTGAGTATTAAATGTATTACAATTTCCTCTTGAGAATTATTTTAGGGATTCCAAATCTTTACCACCACTATAATTTTCAAGAGAAAATTACATTAGTGGGTCATAGTGATATAGTTATTTAATGTATTTAACATAACTTCCCCATTATATTCCTAATTAATTAATTAATTTGAGAGAGTCTTGCTTTATAACTCTATGTGGCCTAGCACTTACTTTGTTGACTATGTTTGCCTCAAAGACATGGTGATCCATCTGTCCCTATTTCAGGCGTGCTGAGCTCATAGAACTATGCTATCATGGCTCCCTAACTTCCCCTTTCAGAATGATGCTTTTTAAGAAATATAGCCCTTTAACAATCATATCTCAATACTGAATAATTTTACTCCTAAAATATATCTAAGAATCAAATCCAAAACAGGCCTTATTAATTTACTCTAATTATAACAGTATCCATAGTTCTCTTCTCCATAACTTATGACTTTCTTGTAAGAAAATGGCCTGCACTTGACAAGGTGAACTTAG
Organism: Onychomys torridus; assembly: GCF_903995425.1. Classification (NCBI taxonomy): domain Eukaryota; kingdom Metazoa; phylum Chordata; class Mammalia; order Rodentia; family Cricetidae; genus Onychomys; species Onychomys torridus. Next base: position 73,160,739 of record NC_050445.1, on the reverse strand, counting down.
ATATATCTTTAAACATAAAAGTTCCTGAAATGTGTTTTTTAAATTATAACTGTGGCTTTACTAGAAATTTCTTAAAGACTAGAAATTGAACTCCATAAGACAAAAAAAACAGAACATCATGAAATCAAGACCTTATAATGTGCATTTTAATAAGAACACACAGCTTGAACAACTGCTGATTGCTTAAATAGGTAAATCTGACACCTAGCAGGAAGTGTAAATACAAAAGGATTTCAATTAGGTCATTCAATTTTACTATTGCCATTGTTCAATTACCTTTAATTTAAATGGACACAAGTAACAGACTTGTCTTACTATGAATCATCTTAAATGTTCAAAATTATTTCCTAGGCTTTCAAAATGACATTCAGGTTTTGAATTATTTTTACCATTTTTATCAGTGTGGGGAGTTCTGAAATTCTAGGTATGGATGATGCCCTACACATCAGACAGAAGACAATAAAAATTGTCCTCTGCCTGTGATGAATGCCAAAGCTGCTGTAAATTCAAATTTCACATTAAAAATTCATTCTCAAAGGACCAACAACTTCTAAGGTCTTTCTTGCTAGATTTATAAGGTGTTATACTAAAAGAGACTATATTTACAAAAGTATCACAGTATTTCTCATTGTCTTTCTTGGGGCACATTGGCATCATTCAAGACTTCACTGCTGTAGAATAATTCTTTTGTACACTGTGAAAATTTGTCACTTGGAATGGTTTAATAAAAGCCTGATTGGCCGGACGCCAGGCAGACAGTGTAGACAGGAAAACCAAACTAAGGATGCTGGGAAGAAGAAGGGTGGAATCAGAGGAGCGGCCAGGCAGACACAGAAGAAACAGGATGTGTATGAAGTGAGGTAACAAGTCATGAGCCATGTGATAGAGCTTAGATAAGAAATATGGGTTAATTTAAGTTGTAAGAGCTAGTTAGTAATAAGCCTGAGCTATTGGCCAGGCATTTATAATTAATATTTAGTCTTCATAATGGTTATATGGGAACTAATGGGCAGGAAAGTAAAATCCACCTACACTACACAGTTAATTAGCTGATACAGTGCTAACATGCTCAACTTCCAAGGAAAATAGTCAAAATGACACATTTAAGTCAGATACTCAAATCAATAGCAGTTTTTCCAAATTACAAGTGTAAAAATATATGGAAAGGAATTGCTTTAAAAAATATAAGGAACTAAATTTTGGCACAATATTTCATTTCTGCATTTTTCTTCTATTGAATATTGTAAGCATTTTAAAACAAATTTTAATTATATATTACTATAAGAACCAGGTTAAGAATTTTCATTAATCCATGTAAATTAAGTTTAATTAAGCTACAAGAAAACTGATGGTAAGCCACAAGGAAAAGAAAACAGGATATGTTAAGACAGGTTGCTATTACTCAACAGAAATAAAATGAAATTAAATTGCTATAAACAAAGGTATAACTTGGTGATTGTCATTGTTCCCAATGTGAAATTTAACTGACAACTTTTCCAATATAAAGTAAACAAACATATAACCAACTTGAAAACTGAGGAAAGACAGTAGAATGGGATGTAACATAAATGACAAGGTATCAGCTACACAAAAATGTCAGGAAGGTCAAATCGGGTTACTTGTACAAATACTGAATAAGTTAATACTGCATTAACTAGACATGGTAGGACAGAGAGGTAATTGTGAAACAGCTTATTGGCAACAGATATGAAAAATTAAACAGGAAATTGGTATGTTTTATCATCCCATAAAGGAAAAGTCAATTTCTTTGAGAAGATAAGCAACTTGAGTTTCTCCCCCCAAAACCCTAAGGATTTCACATCTTGCTCATCAGATTCTTGCTCAGCCATGTTCATTGGTACCCTATTCACAATAACTAGGAAAGAGAAACAATAAATATTCTTCAACTGGTGAATAGATAATGAAAATGTGGATTATCTACACAGTGGATTCTATTCAGCTGTAGAAAAATGTAATTTTCAGGTAAGTGAATGAAACTAAAAATATACTGGGTGAAGTAACCCTGACCCAGAAAGACACAAGCTGTGTGCTCTTTACCATCTACATGTTTCAGCTTTTAATCTTAAGATGTGAATACACAGCCTGGAGTCATGGCAGAAACCAGGAAAGTAAAAAGGAACCATGGGCAGGGAACAGAAGAAATCCTAGAGGAGGAGATAGTAGGCTGCAGTTGCTATGAAGTGGAAAATGTGAAGATGGGAGGGACTTTACCTGAGAAGAAGGAGGGGGCTACTGCCTTAGAGTGGGGAGGAGAGATAAAGAGTGCCAGAGATGATTGAAAAACTCATAGGGCAACATTGTATGTTCACAATATTGTATGTGTGTATATGTATATTTATATGTGTATACAAATATAAAACGTTTAGATGAAATCCCACCACTTGGGATACTCCCCCAACAGTCCCTGCCTGTCTAAAAATGTGAATCACTACCTAGGCCCAGTGGTTAAGCCATAGATATAAGAAGACAATGGAAGATCTCTCTTCCTAAGAATCTCAAAGTATTTGGCTAGAACAAAGTGTTGTTTTGTTTTGTTTTCCATAAAAGGTGAATTTAATTAACTTTGCATAATCCTGGAAGCTCTTGTAATTCGAGCATGTTTTACAATTAGCTGACTTTGAAATCTGATTTTAATTCACTATAAATTGGTTCCCTGTAGATCTCAAGAAAGGTTGAAAAGCAACAAATAAGAGTCCAAGCAAAGCTTTTCAAGTTTGGCATGTAAAAATAAGCTGTTTTTGTTTTTTTTGTTTTTTTGTTTTTTTGTTTTTTTTTTTCAGTTGAAACACTCACAAGCTAATGGAGTCCTGCTGAAGACTATTCTGAAGTAGAAATAACTGACACTGAAGCATGTTCTGGTGAGCAGCCTGGAGCCCAGCCAGTGGACATTAGACATCCCTAACACTTGGGAGACTTGTATTAAATGAACAGAATGACAGGGCAATAAAAAAAAATGACTAGAATGTTACTACACAATCAGAGGGATAATTAAAAAAACAAAAACAAAAATGAAAAGCTAATACCAGGAAATTCTATAACAGTAACTGAAGTATGCATGTGTACAAGGAAACATATCTATTTTTACTGAACAAGGGACTTAATATGTTTTAAGTACAAATTAAAGATGTATTAAAATAGATAAATGGGAACAATTTGGGAGAAGAATGAAATAAATAGTTAAAGAATTATTTCTACTAATGATATCCATGTTACAGCGAGTCTTATGAGATGGCCTGACAAAGTCCAGCCTTCTGGAAACAGGCATGAACAGCAAGGAGAATCTCACAAGTATCCCCTATTATAAATCCTTGTGGACTGAATGGCACACACGTCAAAGAAGCACCTAGTGCAGGTCTGAGCAGTCGACAAGAGGATGCAAGAGGAAGCTGTGCTGTGTCTGTCCATCATCCCTGCTTCCAATAGTCAGTCTTGGTAGAACTGAGGGATAACTTGGTCCTTGGTATTATCCTACTTTCTGTTTCATATTCACCTGTAATTCACTTGTTCCTTTCACTTTCTGCTTGCCTTGAGTACAGATTTTAATGCTTCTTGTATAATTCCATATATGGCATTTACTGGCAAGAATGCAAAGTCTGAATCCCATCTCTCTGAGAGAGCAGCTCTTTTGTCATATCAGTGTGATAAGTACCTATCTTTAAGACTGAGTTACTAGGGAAAACAACATCAACACTTTCCTCCTATCTGTATTGAATGAATGCATAGGCAAAATGAAAGAACCCTCTGAGTTCTAAACACAATATATACTTGGCAAGTGTTACCTTCTCATTATCATTCAAGACTGAGATGGCCACGAATATTGGAAGGTAATTTAAGAACTTCTGAAACTTTCAGTGAGGACAAGCTCCCTGTTTGTCAAAGTTGGGTAACAGTTTCTGATGGCCCATGGCAGATAAATGTCTGCAGATAATACTTATTATGCTTGCTCATATTCCCCTGAAGTTATAGTGTCTTATTTTAAAGACATGTAATATAGAATCCTATCCTGTATGTATAGAATTCTATTAGCTACTGTTATTTACATATTGATATAGTATTTTATTCTTTTTCCCCAGTAGCTAACATGGATATCCTTGTCCATCATTTGATTGTTGGGTAAACACATTCATTAGTATGAAACTGCCTTTCAAACAACAAATATAAAGTGGGAATTATCACATGTGAATTCTACTCAGGGCTCCTTGAAGTTAGGGCTATTCAGACTTAGTGTTGTTCTTGCACAGTGGCTGTACCAGAGAAGTGCTCACTCTTTAGGAAACATGGTATTGACGAAGTAGATGGGGAAAATGAAAACGGTACCCAGCAAGTCACAGTGTAGGTAGGTTCTCTGAGCAACCAGCTGGTGGGAGAAAATAGATGATGTGTTTTGACACAGATCACCAAGCTGCCTCAGAAGTCCAACCAAGTAGCAAGGCCTTTGAGTCCATGCACATCTGTTGAAATCCTCTTTCAGCAATGCCACATCATCTGACAAATTCCCCAAAACACATTATTGAAAATTCCATTTGTCAAAGATAAAGGAAATGAATGATTTGAGAAGCAGCTATTCTGGACCTAATTTTAAGCTAACACAATTGATTCATTAAGTGTGAGAAATAAGAATCTCAGAAGAAAACAGTTCAGTGAACTCAAATCCCACTATACCTCATGAGACCGATTGTGTTTTCACGATTGGATATTTGAAAAAGGACATACGTAGCCCCAGGCAATCACTGATAAATGTTTTCTTCCATTTTGTAAAACAAAGTAATAGTTTTATTCAGCTCAAATTCTAAGTAATTTAAATATACAAGCACAAGTATTTTAATTACTTGCATGAAAATATAGTTTATATTCTTGGGTCAATTTTTTTTAAAATAAACATGATTCCTTCTAATGTGGTCTACAGAAGGTGAATGGATACACAACAATAAAGCTTTCGGTTCATAGACTATTGTGATTGTCCCTTCCACATTGTACTATTCCTTGCTCATATGCAGCTATGTTGTCTGGTGTATATTGTCATTAATCCCAGATACTGACATGGCCCTGTGTGTTCTGGGACAATTTTTCTCAGTGTGTAATCTAATCTAGTGAGACCTGGACTTACTCTAAATCATTTTAGGGTATGGACATCAAAATTCCTTAAAAAAAAACAAAAACAAACAAACAAAAAAACAACTAGCCGGGTGGTGGTGTACGCCTGTAATCCCAGCACTTGGGAGGCAGAGGCAGGTGGATCTCTGTGAGTTCGAGGCCAGCCTGGGCTACAGAGTGAGTTCCAGGAACAGCACAAAGCTACACAGAGAAACCCTGTCTCAAAACAAAACAAAAGAAAACAAAACAAGAAAAAAAAAAAAACAACAACAACCCTAGGATAATAATTCCCTCTTCATTCTCATCATAGTGTATGTATGTATGTATGTATGTATGTATGTATGTATGCTTTCCTATGTGTGAGTGTGTGTGTGTGCATGCATATGTGTGTGTGTGTGTGTGTGTGTGTGTGTGTGTTGTGTATCATGTGTTTACAATGCCTTCTGGGACCAGAAAAGTCTTATCCAATCCACTGTAGCTGGAGTTATAGGCAGTTGTGAGTCTTTCAATGGGTATGCTTGGTACAAAACTGTGATCTCCCATAAGAGTAACTTCTGACAGTTTACCTACGTGTGACAGCTTCAATGCAAGCTTTTCAAAAGTCAAAGAAAGGAAGTTTAGGGGCTGGACTACATATGTCTTGGTCGTTAGGATCATGTAAAAGACATATCTTGATAGAGTGAGACATGATGGGGTTAGGGAGAAACCTTTGGTACTAGGGACATTCCCAGGAGCCCACAAGGATGACTCCAGCTGAGACTGCTAGCAGTGGTGGAGAGGGTCCCTGGACTGGCCTTCCCTGGTAATCAGATTGGTAACTACCCTAACTGTCATCATAGAGCCTTACATCCATAGCTGACACAAGCAGATCCACAACCAAGCACTGGGCCAAGCTCTGAGAGTACAGTTGAAGAGAGGAAGGAGGGGTTATATGAGCAAGGCGGGGGGTCAAGATCATGATGGGGAAAACCCCAGAGACAGCTGACTCAAGCTGGTGGGAGCTCATGGACACTGGCCTGTCAGCTAGGGAACATGCATGGAACCAAACTAGGCCCTCTGAATGTGGGTGTCAGTTATATGGCTAGATCTGTTTGGGGAGCCCCTGGCAGTGGGACCAGGACTTTTCCTGGGTGCATGAAATGGGTTTTGTGAACATATTACGGGTTGTGGGATACCTTGCTCAGCCTTGATACAGCAGGGAGGGGGTTGGTCTTGCCTGAAATTGGTATGCCAGACTTTGTTGACTTCTCAAGGGAGGCCTTATCCCCTATGAGGAGTGGATGGGGTGGGTGGCCAGAGGTGGGGGGGGGCAAAAAGGAAGGGAGGGGGAACTGTGATTGGTATGTAAAATGAAAAAAAAAATCTCAGAGATTCTTGTACTTATTATGAAAGAGACCTTCCCATTACTTTTTACTTGATTCATCCTCATGATTTAATTCTACCAGTAATCCAAAGAAGCATATTATAGTGCTTCAGCAATGAAATTTTCCTGCGAGTCTTGTGGGGTTCACACATATAAGACAGACCATGGAATACAGGCTTAAATACAGCCATCTCTACCATCTTATGGTGAAGCTGGTCATGTAGTAACAAAACAACGCCCCTACCCAAATGATTCCAAGGACAATAAGTAGCACAAAAGTGCAATTACATAATGAAAAATAATGTCATGAATGTTTGATCTTTACAAATATATTTAAATACATGTCTTTCTTCATGTACTATAATCAGTTACATCCCTGAGCAAACTATAATAGTAGAAAACAAATCCATGTTGTCCAATTTTCACATCCCTTTTAAGACTTAGTAGTCTACACTGAGCATTCACAGTCTATCAAGCAAGATTATAGGACACAATTTTTCCTGCCTGAGTTAATTAGCACAACATTGCAAAATTACTACAAATTTCCCCAATAGATTAATGCAGTTCATCTACAAACATCTACAAAAAGGTGAAGGGCTTTCTGTGCATTAAAAATCCATATGCTCTTTTCTGAAACACTTTAGGGCCTACCAAGACAGAACTTGTTACATAGCTCACCATAAGAAAGAGATATTTCAAATTTAGTTACTTGATTCTACAGGTTTTTCCTGATAGATAAAGACAGAAAGATCATCTGAATAAAATGAAACAGGAAAACATTGAATTAAATGACAACCTAAATCAAATGAACCTAACAAACATCTATAGAACATTTCACACAAACACTCAAGAATACACATTCTTCTCAGCAGCCCAAAGAAATTTCTCCAAAACTGAATTTTGACCACAATAGAATGAAGGTAGGTATCAACAACCCCATATATACAGAAAGTATATAAACTCCTTGAGTTTAAACAATACACTGTTTGGTGCTTAATTGAGTGAGTAAAGAAATCAAGAAGAACACATATTTTAAAAATTGAATGAAAAGAAAAACAACATAGAAAATCTTTGAAACACAAGGAAGATAGTCTTAAGGATGATAGCACTAAGTACCTACAACCAAAATTTTAAGAGACATCCAATCAATAATATAATGATGTATCCAATGGGCTTGAAGAAAAAAAAAAAAACCAAAATACTAGACAAGAACAGAAAGGCTTCATCCAGCAACTGGGTGGACACAGATGCAGACTTCAGACAAACACTAGGCAGAGCTCAGGGAATCCTGTGGAAAAGAGGCAGGGGGAGATTGTAGGGGCCAGAGGGGTCAAGGGCACCACAAGAAAACCCACAGAATCAACTAACTCATAGGGGCTCACAGAGACTGAACCGACAACCAGAAGCCTGCATGGAACTGACCTGGGCTCTTTGCATATTACTACGGTTGTGCAGCTTGGTCTTCTTGTGGGGCTGCTAACAGTGAGAGCAGGGGCTGTCTCTGACCCTCTTACTTGCTTTGGGTCCCTTTCCTCCTACCTGTTGCCACATCCAGCCTCAATAGGAGAGGAGGTGCCTAGTCTTACTGCAACTTGATATGCCATGGTAGTGCTCTTAGGAGGCTTACCCTCATCTGAAGAGAAAAAAAAGGAGTGGGTGAGGGCAGAGGGGAGGAACTTGGGGGAGAAGAGGGAGAGGAAACTGCTATTGGGATTTAAAAATAAAAAAATATTAAACAGGAAGAGATTTCCAAAATTAGGCTTAAGATTACTTCAATACAAATAAGCAAGCAACAATAAAGCATATGAGGTATAAATGAAATAGTTGGTTTATTGAAAAGATGATTGATAAACCATGATCTAAACTTAGCAGACTCAAATCAAAAAAATTAGAATGCAGAGGGAAACATTACAACAGATACTGGTAAAATTCAGGAAATCATAAGAACATACTTTAAAAATCCACATTCCACAAATTTGGAAAATACACAAAAAAGGATGAATTTCTAGATGCATACAACACAACAAAATTAAACTAAGACAATACAAGTAATTTAAGCAGAATAATAACCAACAACAAAATTTAAGTAGTAATAAAAATTTTACTAACTAAAAATACCCTGGATGGGTTTATTACTGAATTCTACCCAAACTTCAAAGAAGAACTGACACCAATATTAATCCAATTATCCCAAGAAGGAAGACAGTCACACTCTTTTTATGAAACTGATGTTACCCTGATCTAAAAAGCAGATAAAGACACAGCAAACAAAACTATAGAGTTATCTCACTGATGAAGACATATGCAAAACTACAGTCCCAATATATGAACAACATGAAGTGGACTCAGTAGGTGCTGTGTGCATCTGTGTGTGTTTGTGTGTACTAAAAAGAGATCAGGAAGCCCAGATGGATGGGATGCAAACACAGTAGGAGCTACAGTTGAGAGGGATGTACGGAAATGATATTAAGATATTAAGATACTATATTCATGTATACAATTCTCAAAAACATTTCAAAACTGAAAACATTACAGAGTTTCAACAGCAGCAACACAAAAAAAGATACTGGCAACCTAATTTTGAGCTCATCTCAGAAAGATCATTTGTCAGCACCATGTTGTTTGAATTCCATAGATGGTTAAACACATGTAAATCAATGGATATAATGCATCACACAAATAGACTCATAATAGAAACAACACATTTCATTAGACACAGAATAGCCTTTGACAAAAGCCAATATCCCTTGTGCTAAGAGTTGTGGAAAGGCTGGTAAGAGAAGGAGCATGACAAGGCAATATAGGCCTAACCTATAACCAAATATACTGAACAGAGGAAACTCAAGAGTTCCCACTAAGATGAAGAACAAGTCAAGCTTATCATTGTCTCCACTGCTCTTCAATATGTACAGCAGTAATACAAGAGAAGGAAATAATAGGAACACAATTATGAAAGACGTAAATGTATCCTACTGCAGATGATACGATTCTTCACATAAAAGACTCTAAAGACTCCATCAAAATAGTCTTAGAGCTGATGAGGAATTTCAGGAAATTGACAAGATACAAAAAATCAGTAGCTTTTCTATGAAGAAATGGACTGAAAACAAAATCAGAGAAATAATCCCATTTTCAAAAGACACACACACACACACACACACACCAGAAAAACAACACATAAATATTTCTAAGTAAATAAAAGACATCTTCAATGAAAATTTTAGTACACTTAAGAAAAAACTTGAGTGAGACACTAGAAGATGGAAAGCCTTCCCATGCTCAGGGATTGATAGAATTAATATAGTAAAAATGATAATATTTCAAAAATCAATGTAACCCCAAGCAAAATTCCAGTGCCATTCTTCACAGACATAGAAAAGCAAGAAAAGCAATCCAGAAATGTACATACCCAAAGCAATCCTGAACAAAAATATACTGCAGGAGGTACCAACAAATCTGACTCCACTTTATACTATAGGGCGATAGTAATAAAAACAACCTGGAACTGGTACAAATATAAGTGTACAATATGACAGTTTCCCAATTCTTACAAAGAAGAAAAAATTCATTGGAGAACAGTGAGCATCTCTAACAAATGTGTTAGGAAGATTGGGATTCAAAGTGAGAAGAAAGAAACTAGATCCTTCCCTTCCAGAACTGGAGTCTAAATAGACCAGAGACCTGAACCTAAGACCTGATAGACCGGAACTGTTACTGGAAACATAGAGGAAGTTTCAACTTGTAGGTACAGGTAAAGATGTTCTGAATGAGACCCCAGGGACACAGGAAATAAGAGCAACAGTCAGCCAGCAGTATATCACTATAAATATCTCTGTACAGCAGCATAAATTACAAAGTGAGTTATTGGGAATAATAGAGAATGGAAAAATGTTTGCTGACAGAGGATTCATGTCTAGAAAATACAAAAACCCCCAAAAATACACACTAAGAAAACAAACAACCCAATTAAAAGATGAGCTATGGGACTGATCAGAATATTCTCAAAAAGAAATACAAATGGCTAGGAATACATTAAGAATACTAAAAAGTGTAAGAGGGCTGGGGATTTAGCTCAGTGGTAGAGTGTTTGCCTAGCAAGCACAAGGCCCTGGGTTCGATCCTCAGCTAAAAAAACAAAACAAAACAAAACAAAAAACCAACAACAAATGTGTAAGAGTGTGAATTGTTGAGACCAAGATTGGAAAAGCACAGGGACAAATAGCCAAACTAATGGAAGCACATGAATTATGAACCAAAAGCTGTGGAGCCCCCAGCTGTATCAGGCCCTCTGGATAAGTGAGACAATTGAATAGCTTGAACTGTTTGGGAGGCACCCAGGCAGTGGGACCAGGATCTGTCCTTAGTGCATGAACTGGCTGTTTGGAACCTTGGGCTTACACAGAGACACTTTGCTCAGCCTGGAAGGAGGGGACTGGACCTACCTGTACTGAATCCACCAGGTTTAAATGAATCCTCAGGGGAGTCTTGGCCCTGGAGGAGATGGGAATGGAGGGGAGGGGAGAGGAGGGGGGAGGGGAGGGTGGGGGAACCCATGGCTGATGTGCAAAATTAAAACACAAATATAATAAATTAAAATTAAAAAAAGGAAGAAAAGTCCTAGCTATCAGGGAAGTACAAATTAAAACACAAGGGAAACAGGTATAACAATTAATATGACAGCCTACTATCACACACAACCAACTTAAAAATGTAAGGGGGGCAGGTAGAAGAACACAAGTTAATGGAAAAATGTGGGGCAATACTGAGCATTAATGGAAATCCAATAGTTTTTAAGTTAATTGCAAAACACAACTTTAAAAAATAACTTGATTGGAATTATCCATCATGTATCCACAGTTCTTCTCTCACATGACATGATTTATTAAGTGAACATCACAGGACAAAGCATGGGTTACTGCCTCTGTATTGCCAAGAGACCCAGAAGCAACCAAAGTAACAGGGATTATTGCCATGGCCTTTAGCTGCCCTTAACTACATAGCAAAACCCTCTTGCTGAGCCCTTAACATGCATCATATGGAGAAATCAGTCTCCAACTGATAGGGAAGTTCCTCCATGACGTTCAGATTACACAGTACTGGGAGAGTTAGACAGGTTCAAATAGGAGAAAAGACATCCACAGTTTGACTCAGCACTGGGCCCTGAATGCTGAATACCAACCTGCAGGGCAAGTTATGGTCCTGATGCAGTAATAGCATGGGTATAATGGGCAACTAAGCACAGGAAAGAATTTCATGCCTGATGCAGTAAGTAATCTTCATCAAAAGCTGGTGGCTGGGAAGATTGTAGGCCCTGGGTAGAACTTGCTATTGTTATTTTACTAAAACACCACACTTTCAAAATGTTCATATTTATTATTGTGAATGCTGGCTGACCACAGCCTTGGTCAGAGAAACGTCTTTGGCCCTGGATAGCAGTCAATGGTGAAAAGCAGAACTGGTTAAAAGTTAAGAATAGGAGACTGAGTGTTCAGCTCTAAACCAGACATCTATATTCACCCCACTATCATTAATGCTCAGAGAGTGCAGAGGAAAAGGAGTAAGAAGGAGGAACTGGAGGAGGGGAAGGCATGCTGAAGGTGCTGTAGTCTAGACACAACACAGCTGTCATGATAACAAACTGATAGCAGTTGGGGTTACTACTATAAGACATGCGCAATATCAAGCAGGCCAAACCCAGTGCAGATGTGGGAGGGCTGATTGTTCTCTTTTGAAGGTGTGACTACTGGTAGGTTCCTCAAGTTCCAGTACGTATCCCCTTACCTTTGTTCATGTGGGCATCATGAACTGGCCCTCATAATAGACATATAATACTGGAAAGTGCATGTCAGGGCAAATGTGGGAAAAGTTAGAGGGAGGAAATATGAGATAGATGGGATTGTAGTTCATTGCATGAAGTATGAAATTCTCAAAAATAAAGAAAAAATAAAAAATAAATTAAATTTTAAAAGGAAATATAAAACAGAATTGTTATAGATATTTAATTTATTATTCCAAAGTGTGTTCCACAGTCAAGAAACAATATTCCATGCAATAGGAATTTGAAAAATTGGTTATGTTTTGATTTTCCTCTCAAACTGCTTTCCTCTAACTTTGGCTATAAGGACATAAAGGAGTTAAGAATCTCTTTAAAGAGGTATGGGTTTCACTTGCTGTCAAACGCAAGCTGGGGAGCCCATGCCTTGTAGAGAATGTTTCCTCTCCCCTACCTGCAGAAGTGAAGGTACTCCTTGATGACTTCTTCCTGTCGTCACCTGACAGGCTGTGGCATGGATCATGCTTCAAAACTGCCTGGAATACAGAGCCAAGGAACAAAACTTGAATTCTGACCTTTATAAAAACCCCAACTTTCTTTGAAAACACCTTGAAACCATTCTGAACTGTCTCCAGCCAGGCCAACTTCTCTGCTCTCATCACCAGCCACTCAGGTCAAGCTTATCTCCCTACTTCTTCCCAAATTGGATCCTAGGAGATCATGTCCATCCCGGGTGTGTTAAATTTGGCTCATGTCTTCTCACTCTCCATTTAGCTGGCTTATCTTTTTAGACAAAATCTGTTCACCCTTCAGCCTCTAGAGACATTTCCTGTCCTCCGTCTTCACAGTGTTTCCGGAGTCAATCTTTCCTCTCATTTCTGCTGAACTCACTGGGGTGAGCACTAGTCCCACCAAGATCTGGTTCCCTGGCAAGCATGCAATTTTTCTTGCACACAATTATTTACAAATGGTCTTTTAAAAACCTTATGGCATGCTTTTCTGGAACAAGTTGAATAAGAATTCTGGGTTCTGGTTGTCACGCTTGTGTGACACAGCAGGCCCGGCTTTGGTCTCTGTGGCATGAGGGTGAGGGGGTGGGTAGAGTGGTGACTGGTTTAATGAGTCACTCACAGAGAGGTTGTAGCCCTGGAAACTGAATCCACAAAGACACATGAGAGAAAGCAACCCTTAGAAAAGAGAAGCAAAATAATTTCATACCAAGTAACTACCTGACAGAAATTCAATGGTATCCTTCCTTCCCTTGGGAAATTAAAATATCTCCTCTTGGCCATTGATCAAATAGGACTATGGGTTTATATCTTAGTTGGGAAACAATATATTTTCAAACAAAAGCTAGTTGCTTCGGTGGATCTTTGAGCCACATGACATTACACCCATTCTCACAGACAGGGGTGGTTGTATCAGCCAGTCCTTGGCTATGCATTTGGAAATGAGATGTTGTTTTAGAAACAGAATGAAATGAAAGTGATAGTGTATCTGTTCCAAGCAAGAACCCAAGAAATACATTGCTATTTGGTTTCTTGTGGTTTCCATTTGCCAGAAGATAGACACATCTGGCTAACCTGTGTTGCCAGAAAACAACAACAGCAGCAACAACAACAACAACAAAATGATGAGAAACCTGTACAACAGAAAAGCATGGCCAAGGTGCTCAGTCCAGTCCACTAAGTCACCGACACTAGTCAACCTTCAGGAGCTACAGTGAGCTTGAATCTGGTGATCCCATATGTCTGATCTCAGGATTGCTGACCTCATGATGGATATCAAATTTATCCTGGTCTTTTCTAGTGTATTTTAATGCACATTCAATACAATAGTTTCTCAGAAAAGAATAGAAGTTATTTACCTACAAGCTACGTTCCATTCCATCTTCTTCTTTATTATGTAAATAGTTTTTCAACTAGAAAAAAAGGTTGATTTTTTTTTTCATAATGAAAAAGATAAATCTGAATGATGGCCTTTCCTCAAAGAATGAAGTAACAGGATTATACTAAAAATATAAAATCAGCACAGGCATTTTCAGATCTAAGTTTCTATTTCTTGCCTCATAGTAATGCATCAGTAGACTCCTTTCCAAGAATCATGCTCTGATTTCCTAGAAAAGCCCTACATTTGTGTCTGTCTCCCAGTGTGAGCATCATGTGACAGTCCTTAAGAGGAGAAGAGAGACAGTATAAATACAGACAAATTGCAGACCTGTTATGCAGAAGCTGTTTGCCCTTAGAAAAATGATTAAGGTTTTTTAGAATTTTTTCAAATTTTTCTGAGCTGCAGGGTTTTATTGCAAAGAAGATATTAGGAGTAGCATTTAATAATTTGTATAACATGCAGTAGTCCTTCACCAAGTATATGGCAAACAGAAGTGAGCAGTACTATTTGAAAGCAGAAGTTATACTTGTTAACCTCTAATATGTATTCTTACATTCCACTACATCTTTTAACAGTAGTTATTAAAATTTAACATGATATTAGTTTAAGGGGTAGAAAGGGCCCAAAAGAAGTCCCACTGTACAAGCATCAACAAGGTCTAAGTGGGAAGCCAGGGGGAGTTTGAAGTGGTTCAGACAGCCTTTCCAGGGCAGCAGCAGGGAAGAGAATCAGGATAAATGGGCACGGATGTGCATAACTTCAAGACATTGCTGTACTGCTGGAAAATCAACAGTAGACTCATGAAAGACTGAGTTTGTTAATATACGCATCATTAGCTAACAATTCTGTTCAGGGAAATGAATTCAAACAGTAGCAATAAATTCTGGAGAAAGATGCTTTCACAAAAATACACATAAAAGTGGAAACAGAAAACATCCATGTCCTTTTAAAAGGAACATACTCACATTATACACCACACTGAAGATGCCTATTTGTTAGACACATGTTTCATGGATATGGTTTATGGTAATAAACATGAGCATGTTTTTGTAGAACTGTGAACTTCTTCAGTGATAATATATAAACATATCTTATTGTTGCATGGTGAAAGAAAAAAATACGTGCTTGTCCTAAGTATGGGACAGAATACCTGTATCTGTGTATACAGGTATAAATATATGCATGATAGGATGTTTAAAAAGTCAATGGTCTATTTATTAAAAATGCCTTTGACTTATTTATTGGTATTTCACTAATTTTATAATTTCTGTATTTTGTTGTATGTATTTATAATAATAGAAAAATAATTTCCTAGAATGACTTAAACAGAACAAACACAGTGATCTCTTTAGTGTTTCTCTATACATATTATACATAGAATAAACATATACACAATTTAGAAAAGTAAGCTTCCAGTAATATAATTAGTTTAATGAATTGAGAACTCTGTATTGATGATGCTTGATATTTATAGTGAGGGATTTAATTGGTTTTAAAATAGATGATTATCAAATACATAGGGAATCATAAGATTAATGCATTTCTCAGATAGACACAACTGGGAAATATATTCATTAATAATTGTGCATGACAACAGCTCATGGCTAGACCCCTGGGAAAATATATGGTTGGATTAAATATGCTGTGGTCCCTTTAAATGGACATTTCTAAGGACAAAGCACCATCATTGAGGACATTATGTGTCCAAACTCCATAGAGATGTTGTTCACATATACCATTTCTTCCTACTCTTCTGATACCCTATGTCATACCATCTTCTTCTCAGTACAGATTTCCTTAGTGTTGACTAGAGGGCCCTGAAGATCAGTTCACAAACTTATCCCCAAACAGTAAACTTATTAGATTCTCATTCTTGTTTTGTGGACAGAGAATAACCTCTGAGAAGTAAGAGGTCTTTTCTGAGTTTGTTTATGGAGTTTTAGGATGACATGTGGTATGCCCACACTTTTATTCACTCGTCTGTTACTCGTCTCTCAAACTAGAACTTTCTGTCATATGGAGACAGATCTTGTCAGGAAGGTAAGGTTCCATCATTAATTCAAATTTGGAGAACCAACCAGACTTCACCTGTAACTCTCCCCCCCCCCCCCCCCACATGATTGAGTTTCATCTAGAGAACGTTTATCTTCCTTATGCTAGACCTGGCTACTACTGATGGGAAGGTATTCATCTGAACAAGGTTTTGCTACCTAAGAGGAGGCATCCTGCCTTAGATACCATAATTTACACAAGAGCTTTGGTGCCCTCCTATCACTCTTCCAGGATCCTTTCTCTGCAAGCCCAAAACAGTCCCCTGTTCTTAGGAAATTTCCAGTGATGTTAATTTCTGTCCTACAGTGGCAAGCATAATCATTCAGCTGCAAAATACCTTTCTATAACTTACAGCAAGCTTATTTAATTTGATACTCATTTATACAATTCTCAAAAACATAAAAATGAAAGTGTATATATAAAAAGAAGACACGGGGGCTGGAGAGATACTCAGTGGTTAAGAACATTGGCTGTTCTTCCAGAGGATCTGAGTTCGATTCCCAGCACCCAGATGGCAGTTTACAACTGTCTGTATCTCCATTTCCAGGGATCTGACCCCCTCACACAAACACATATGGTGGCAAAACACCAATGTGTATTAACTGAAAACAAATACATTATTTTTAAAAAGAGGACATGAATTTAGAAGGGGTGTGGAAATGGAAGATAGATCTTGGAGGAATTAGGCAGGAGGAGTTGGGAATGAATATGATCAAAATATATTGCTGAGATATTTGAAAGATTAAAAAATATTATATCAAAAACCAATTGAATGTAGAAAATAATATATGAGACTTACATGTGTTTAATTTCTTTTGCCTGATGAATTGATAACTTATAATGAATTACTCTGGGAATCTTGCGCTTCTTTTTAGTGGTTAAAGAATTCTTTATTAATCTTGGAGGTCATTCACAGTTCCACAGTTAGTGTCTCCAGAACTTGTCCAATACATGTCAGCACATGCATGCAATATGAAATATATGTTTATGAGAAAAAAGTATTGTCAACAAGAAAAATCATATTCAGACTGAATTGTCTCTATTCATTGGATTCAAGAGTGAAGTTCCAAAGAACTGAGAAAACTGCTCATTCAGTTCTACAAGCACGCTATTGGATTCATCTACCAAACATATGAATACAATTGAGTCTATTTATAAGAACAAAGTTCAATTTCAGAAAGAGGTCTGGTATTGAAAAAATTTCTCAAATCACCAGTGTATTCCATAACAAGAATGAAGTGGAGACAAAATTAAACTCTATGCTCATCACAATTAAAATGAGGAAATCCAACCAATTTTGTAGACAATAAACTTCAAAGTATTGGTGGCTTTTCTCTTCCTATTTTAATGCTCACAATATTTTCCAGTTATGGATAATTTGTGAGAAGTAAGGCAAAACACTGGAGTATGACTCACACACAGTTACTAAAAACATAAATTAGATTTCTGTGGCAACTAGTTTGGGACATTTTGACTCAACCAGAGCAATGGCTCAGTGCTTGAGAGCACCAGCTGTTCTAGCAGAGGACTCAGTTTGATCCCCAACGAACCCAGAGCTTGTAATTGTCTATGACTCCAGTTCCATGGGATCTGAAACCATCTTCCGACTCCCATGAGTGCCATGTGTCTACATATTGCACAAACATACATTCAGGCAAAGCACTAATACAGATAAAATAAAAACGAAAAAGTGTACATATATATGGACTTTATGCTATGAGTTGGGACTAAGTTCCAAATAGTAGATATTGTCAATTCTTCTTTTAAGATTTTTATGACTTTTTATTTGTGTGTGTGTGTGTGTGTGTGTGTTTGTGTGTGTGTCTGTGAGGGTTTATGTATGTGAGTTCAGGTGCCTGCAGAGGTTGGAGGTAATGAATTACCCAGGAGCTGGAGTGACAGACTGTTCTGAGTTGCCCATGGTGAGTGACAGGATCAGGGCTTGGATCTTGGGTAAGAGTAGCAAGCCTCTTAACCATTCAGTTATCTCTTACCTTGTCTCTCTCTCTATTCTCTGGAAATCTTGTTTCAGCGAAGCTCATGGCAACTTGAGGGCTTCCATGGGAGGGTTTTTGTATTTATTAAAAGTATCTAGCTCTTCTGAAGTGAAGGGAGAGGGGATGAATGATGGGGGAAGTTGGGGCAGGGACTTGGGGGAGAAGAGGGAGGGAGGGAAAACTGAGATTGAGCTGGGAAAAAATAATTAATGAATTAATAAAATATATTTAGCTCAACATATGTTACCAAGGAAATGAGACTTATCTTCTGAAATATATTATCTTGATTATTTTCATCTTATTGAATATCACTGTGACAGAATGCAGGACAAGGAGGATATGCTTTCCTACCTTAAACATTTTCTCTCTCTCTCTCTCTCTCTCTCTCTCTCTCTCTCTCTCTCTCTCTCTAACTCTCTCTATCTATCTATCAAATTTTAATTAAATAATTAATTAATCTACATCCCAACCAGAGTTTCCCCTCCCTCTTCTCCTCCACCTCCTCCTTAGACATTTTAAAATGGGACATGGGGTGTGGCCCAATGTGTCAGGCATGTACTGCATGCCATAGCTTTGGCTTTCAACTTGACATGAACAGAGAGAGAAAGCCTCAGTGGAGGAACAACTTCCATTGGATTTGCCCGTGGGCCTGTCTATGAAGCATTTTCTTGATTAATGTTTGACTTGGACTCAGCACACTGTGTGCAGTGCCTTCCCTGTATAGGTGGTCCTGGGTCATATGAAAAAGCAAGATGAGCAAGCCAAAGATGAGCAACCCAAAAATAAAGAGACTCCTTGGTTTCTGCTGCTGATGCTTTGTTCGGGTTATTCCCTTGACTTCCCTCAGTGATGGACTGTGATGTTCTGGAGTGTAAGGTGAAATAAAACTTTTGTTCTCTGAGTTTCTCTTCATCCTTGTCTTATCACAGCCAACAGAGACACATACTGGGACACTGTGTATATGTGGGAACTTGAGTTCTGATCCTCAGAACCCACTGAAGTTGCATGTGGTTTTACCATAGCAGAGTTTCTACAATGAAATTGGAGATGGAGTTATAAGAGTTATGGGTTAAATAACCTGGTGAATGAATGAATGAGAGACTCATTCATTCATTGAATGAGAGACTCATTCATTCATTGAATGAGAGACTCATTCATTCATTGAATGAGAGACTCATTCATTCATTGAATGAGAGATCCTGTCTGAGTCAAGGCTAAAAGCAAGGATCACACTTGAGGTTGCCATATGACGTCCATGTGCTTCTAGTACATGTATGTCCCCCAAAGCACATACATTTACATACATATGTATTCACAAAGACAAATCTAAATGCATGTATTTATAAATCAATTACTGTATATCTGCAAGTGATCTAAGAGTAATTAAAAACATCCATTGTCCAGAAGCACTAAAAACACAAAGATCACTGTGAATCACCCCTATGAAATGGTCACAAAATGTTTTGGAAGCATAATTGAACAAACATCCATGGCTTTTCATGATTCTGGTTTATGGTATGAGCTAACTACTGTAAGAAAACTATATTCACAGATGACCAAGGTTTTCTCAATCTCTAATTCACAGATGATTTTGAGACAGACAATGGGAGAAAGAGGACATTTTGAAATAAATCCTACCCAGATTCATTGACCTGGCCTGGATATGAGGGTATGTTTTACTGCTGTGAAAAAATTAACATGAAGGTAGTGACTAGAAGCAACCTCTATTTAGTAAATTACAATTAGCATGGTGTACTTCCTGGCTGGAGGCTCTCTGAGAAAACCCACTATTTTGCATTTTCTAATTTCTGCAAACCTCTCTGGTCCCTGCACGAAGACTTTCCATTTCAGGAGACATAAGACACAGAACCACCCACTGGAAACTGCCAATAAATATAGTCTGCTTTTAAGACCTTATGGCATTAATTTGGATTTGCCTGGAGAATCCAGTATGTCCAGTCCACCACCATAAACAGTTACATTATTCATGAACTACAACAAGTGTGCTAAGTACTGTGATATTAATGTCGTTTTAAAATCACTTTGCCATCTTATTGCAAACCTATAACAGAAACAAATTCTTGTTTGTCAAAGTGAGAACTCACTCACTGATGCGAATAATGTCCTTGGGCAAAATGAGAAGTGATCTAATTATAGCTTATGCAAATGAGCTACATATTGGGATCAAATAGCACAGATTGTCATTCAACATTGCATGGTGTAGATGGGATCTGAGCATAGAATCAAAAATACATACTCCTAAACCATTTTGCAGAATGCAGTGCATTTGTAGAAAGAACATTTCTACCATGAAAAAAGTTAAAAGATTTTACATTTTCCATCTAAACAATACAATTTAGATCAATTTACAATATTTTTTATAAATTTAACCATTTATTGACCTAGAATGGTAAGTTTTTTAAGAAAAATAATTATGTTTTGAAATGCTAAATATTTGACTCTGTCATGAATTATTTAAGAGATGTATCCTTTTTTGCCTGGGCCTCCCTGGAAAAACGGCTAAAGCAGATTCTCCTCCCTTTGTGTCAGTCAATTTAGAGTGCTGGGAAGCCTCGTAAATCATCCTTGGAGGGGACATCTAGGACACAACTGTCTCAGTTACAAATAGGGTCATATGAAAGTTAATGAGTCCTTTAAATAACTCATTGGTTCCTTGTTCCATTTATTTTTTGTGAAGATGTTAGAGCTGGGATCACTTTTCTATGACCCTGGAAAGTTTAAAAATAATCACCTGCCGTTTTCACATCGTTAGGACTTTGTCTAATGTGTTAAATTTTATTTTAGGTCTCTGAATTACAGAGCCTCAAGGAGAGAAAACAATTCTAACAAGGTAACATTTCATAATAATAATACATTAAAATAAAATTGAACAAGTGTGCATCCATTAAAATATTATTCCAACATGTTTTTCCTAACCACAAACAATGTAGTACTGTTTAAAGATATATAAACATGTTTACAATAGTGTATGAGTCAAGAAAGGTAAGTTGATGTAAGGTAATAATATCTCAGAGTTTTAATACAGGTTTATTTCTTATTTTCAAAAGTGAACTGTTGAGAAAAAGCATGCCCTTAAACCATGATTTTCTGGGTAACTCATTTGTCCAGACTGATTCCACTTTGGGGCTATTTTTCTATCCCTCTGTCTCTTTCCTCAGCTAAGGCTTCCTGTCTCCCAGGCTGCATGGGACTCTCTTTATAACAGAGGATAACCTTGAACTCTGATCTCTCTGCCTCTGCCTCCCAAGTTCTGGTGTTATAGGTTCACACCACCCTAGAGAATTTTATTAGTGCTGGAGTTGGAACCCAGGGTTGTCTCCATACTAGGCATGCACTGCAACAGGCCTCTGTGTTCCAGCCTTCACTGTTGCTAACTTAGATATTTTGAAAATCAAAGAAGACCAAACTCTCTTGCTCTGAAAGTTCTATGTGTCACTTTATTGACAAAGAAAAAGCTATGGTCCCTGCTAACCCCTGAGACAAGCAAATACAGAGGCTCAATAGATTTGGGAAATGCTTGAGTCATCAAATAACCTATATTCTTATTAATATGCAACAAAATACATTTATTTTCTCTAATACTACAACAACAACAGCAAAAGATTGAGACACTTGGTGCTTATGGGTCTTCCAGCACTAGCCAGCAGCTGTGCACTTATATAACAGGTTTAGAAATCACTGGTTTACACTGGATCATAGACATCTTAAAGACAAGGGAAAGAAAACTCTGTCTCCAACACACAAGCATATAGCTACACAAACCCTCATTCAAAGAATGAGAACCATAAAATGTCACTGGTCTGTAGACATGTTGGTACTATGAATAAGTAGGTGATCTTGGGATGCTAACCTGAGATGCAGGGGTTTGCTTTCCTTGCAATGGATTCTCTCTGCTAAC
Source organism: Onychomys torridus (assembly GCF_903995425.1). Taxonomy (NCBI): domain Eukaryota; kingdom Metazoa; phylum Chordata; class Mammalia; order Rodentia; family Cricetidae; genus Onychomys; species Onychomys torridus. Next base: position 73,138,630 of record NC_050445.1, on the reverse strand, counting down.
TTCCATAAAATGTTCTCTGTGCTCCCAGCTCCATTCATAGGAATCTTGTTCCTGTTTCCTTGTATTTCTTGAGGACTGGGGAGTGGGAGTGAAGAAATGTCTTAATTGGGCTTACTATTACTATGCTGAGGCACCGTGACCAAAATCAAGTTGGGGAGGAAAGAGTTTATTTGGTCTATACTTTCACATAATTGTCCATTATCAAAGGAAGTCTGGAGAGGAACTCAACAGGGCAAAAACCTGGAGGCAGGAGCTGATGCAAAAGTCATGGAAAGGTGCTGCTTAATGGCTTGCTGCACATGGCTTGCTCAGCCTGCTTTCTTATAGAACCCAGGACTACCAGCCCTAGAGTGACCCCATCACACACAATGGGCTGGGCCCTCCTACATCAGCTTTTGAGGGGTTCAAACTCGGTTTTGTTTCTGTTTTAACTTTTAACACCATTTAAGCATTAATTTCAGACGTTTCCATATGTACAGATCCTAACACATTCTAGCATTTATATATCTAATCCCCTATTCCATTAACTCATTTTTGTTCAGTCTGACAGACTTATAAAAGCTGTTTGAACTTCTCAGAAAAGCCATGTTTGTAATGAGATTTTTGTTCTGTGCCTTCACACACAATAATTTAGAGGCACCTCCATATTTTGTTTTTTGCTTTGGGGCAATTTGTCTATTTGGAATAATTAGATATTTATCTGTAAAAGTTTCTTTATTCTTAGCATTTATTAGAGTAACAAAATAGCTGTTTCACACAATTGAAAGGCTCAATGTTGAGAGATTTTTTCTCATTTGATTTCTGCTTGCAACCTAGCCAATTATATTCTGAATTTATTTCTTTTATATATTGTCATAAGAATTTATAGAAAATCACACATATTATTGGCATCAAGCTTTCAAATCAGAACCAAAGATTTGCGAAGCACATTGTCTGTCACTCAACTTTTTCTAATGACTTGAATCCCATATATTCAAAGGCCCCAAACCCAGTGACTTTCTGCTTATTCACAGTCAACAGCTAATACATTAGGTTTATAAAAATAAAATGTAAGTTTAGTAATATTTTCAGTACTCAAGATAAGCTAGATTAGTGAAGTGAAACAGAAAGTACTCTCAATCCAGTGTCCAATGCTTATTATTGAGTTCTCTAAATCCTGGGCATGACCGAGGAGCTTCTGACACTGCTCTCCTCCGACAACGCAGCACATGCTCCTGGTACATATCACAAGCTCCATAAGTCACTACAGAGGGGAAGAGAGAAACTGGACAAATGAGCCTGAGATTTTTCTTTTTTATCCCAGAGAGGAAAAGTATGACACTTCTCATATCTTAGCTACTAAAGTAGTTGTTAAAATAATTACAAATGTAACCAGGAATAGAGGGGACATTGGTACCATTTAGTGAGTTTGATGCTTTGCAACAACGGTTGCTCCCCACCAATAATGATTCTCTCAGATCTTTATAGAAATATACTAGAGTGTATAGTGTAGTTGAAAATGTGACTAATTCTATCACAAATGAAAATAACTAATATATTCCAATAATTATGAAGGTAATCTGTCTTGGTTTCCTAGTTACATAATCTGGGTCTCAGAAAGGTTAGACAGAATAATTAAAAGAAAACATCAAATATCTGTGAAGTATTAGATCAACATTAGCTTCACTTTAAGGGACTTATTTATGTTATGAGTGTGTTCCTACATGAAGTTAAGTGTGCTATGTATGTGTGTGTGTGCCTGCAGAAGACACAAGAGAATGTTGGATCCCTTGAAACTGCACTGACAGGCAATTATGAGCCACCTGACACCCCTGCTGGAAATTGAACTCAGGTTCTTTGCAAGTATAGTAAGTGCTTTAAAACAGTAAGCCCTCTTTCCCACCCAGCTACAATTTTAAAATGTATTGTATTAGCATTTCTTTCTCCTTCTACAACAATGAAATGAATTCAGATGCTAAAAAAAAATGATCATGATATCCACGGGTAAATGAATGGAGCTACGAGAAACCATCATTCTGAATGAGGTAACCCAGACTCCAAAAGACAAATATTGTGTATATTTTCTTAAATGTTGATGTTAGCTCTACACCTTCAATAGGTATGCTACAATCCATATAATCACAGAGGTTAGGTATGGAGTAAGGGCCTGGTGGGGATCTGCTACAGCAGGGGAAATAGAATATATAGTTATTGAGAGATAAGGAAAGTCTGGGACAGGAAGATTAAATGGGGAGGGGAAGGAAGATAGGATAAGCAAGAGAATAGGGGAGGGACAATGAACATCAAGGGGCCACATGGAAATTTACTATTGTAGAGATTCTTAAAATGCATACATGTGTGAAACAAAGCAAAATGAAGTCACCAAATAGTGAGAGACAATACCTCAACTAAACATCTTTAACCACCAAAAGAAACGTCAGTTGCCAGGAAATGGTGACATGTAATTAATTTGTTAGTAAAAGAGGAACCCCCTCAAAGAACTCAGGTTTGCCAAGGCTATTGGTTGCTCTCCACAAACTGATGGCAAGGCCCCATTGCTTAAAACAATGTTTACATATTTCATTGAACACAGAGAAGTGAAGCTGGTGTTATCTAGAGCCTTTACCCCTACACTAGTGTTCATGGTACTAGAGGGTACTCTGCATCCTATCACAGGAGAAAGGTAATGACCAACCCATCTACAAACCCTGCAGTCCATAATGGTGACTTGCTTTGCATGATGCACTTGCACAATTGTGGCACAAACGTGGGAGTAACTAAACAGTACTTGATTGGATTTTAGGTTGGATGTAGGTCCACTCTACAAAATGGAACCCAAGCCCAGGACAGCATGGGAATCCTATTTAAAGAAATGTTCTATATGCTAAGTGCTAAGCAGATATGAAACGGAACTCAGTTGATGCCCTATGCTGAATCATTCTGCAAAAAGCCAAATATTTGTGAAGTAGCAATAATTGAACTCCAAATTAAAAAAAAAATAACAGTAAAAATCATAGCTTCAATGAACAGAGATTTACTGATCTCCATCCATTGATTTGAGTCTGTAAAAATCTGTTAGTGGGGCCTTTGCTCACACAAGAAGTCTAAGTTTGATAAGCTTTTCCAAATCAATTACCTGACTTCTAAGCTGTCCTGGATTTAGTTGTTTTGGGGAAAGTTGGTGACTAAGTAGCCATAACCACAGTTTCTTCTCTTTTAAAAAAAGTAGGAATAGTTGCACACTTTGCAAAATTTAAAGAATTACAGGGTGATTTCTTTTGAATCCGTACTGTTTTTAAAGCATTCTTTCTTTAGCTAAGAGCTTGCACAAATATTCCAGTCAAGTCATTATTGAATGACTCCAGAATTCTTTAAATATCCAATATATTAATTTTATATAATTTCTGTATTTACAGATAACCAAATTATTATTATAACCAGCTTCTGTAGAATCATTTATGCAACCTCATATATTAATAGGAAAAAAGAAAAGTGTTAACAATTTTCACATATTAAGTTCTTTCTCTAGGTTTGAAACTCCACTAGGGAAAACTTACACAAATACATAGTTGGGACACCAACAAAGAACTATTGAGTTATTAAAAGAGTTGCATTCTTTTAGGAGATTTAAGCATTGTATAACATGGATTTCACCATGTTTCTCCTGAAGATTTGTGACTCTAGGAAACCTCCATATTCCTTAGATGCTCCTGAGGGCTGGGTCAAGCAAAGCTTCATTAATATCATGAGAAAAAACAAAGTTCATTCATTCTTCTCCACAGTCAATATCATCTGGAATAATTGGAAAAGATCAAAGCAAAAGTCTGTCATTGGTGTGAGAAAGATGCCTGAGCATCCGAGAGTGTATACTGGGTTTGCAGAGTGCCAGAGTTTTCAGTGCTCATGCACATGACTTACAACCTTTTGTAACTCAGCAGCAAGAGACTCTACAGCTTCTTCTGAACATAACATGGATCTGCACTAACATGCACATTTCCACACAGACATACACACAAACATGTAAGGTTGTTAAGAGCTAGAGGAATAAACCGTCACTGTGAGATAGTATCATCATACACGACAAGAAAAGCTCCCATGAAATCTCAGCAATATAACTGCTGAAACAAGATCTTCACAATGCCAACACTAGTTGACTAGTTAATATGGATGTGCCAGGCCCCACCTCAAGATGGAGTGCTATAGACAACTGATAGCTTCTGAAAGAGGGAAAATCAATCTTCTCCAGGGACAAGCCTCCTGATAGGTTATATCTTCTCCAGGGACAAGCTTCTGATAGGTTATATCTTCTCCAGGGACAAGCTTATGATAGATTATACCTTCTCCAGGGACAAGCTCCTGATAGGTTATAAAACCCAAGCAGTTAATGCTAAACATATGCACATATGAGGAACACCAAATAGACTCAGCAGGATATATAACTATACAAATATGTACTAATATATATACAAATATGTATAAATACAAATATATATTTAATAATAATAATTAAACAAGAAGGCATACATTTTGTAAAGACTAAATGGAGACATATTAGGAGTTGGAGGAAGGAGAGGGATGGGTGATAATTATATGCATATAGTACTCATTTTTAAAAATTCAAATAAATATATTATTTTTTAAAAAGACTTAAGTACAATGGAAAGTGGAAAGTGGAAAATTTATATAATCATGAAAAACTTTGCCATCATTTTATAGCTAAAGAGTGTTCTTATTGACATATATTAAGAAGTATTCATTAGAAAATTATCTAACAATAAATAGTTTATATAAGGAAGAAACACAAATTAAATCTTTAAAAATTATGCCCTTTTCATATAGCCATAGATGTTTATCTTACTTTAAAAAATTCAAGTGTGAACATATTCTTCAAAATCAAGCAGTAACTGTAGCACAGTCATTGAGTAAGTAGAGTGTAAACACTTTGCACAGTAGACATCTGTTTAACAAGTATGACACACATGTTTCCGCCATGTCCCAGTGCAAACCTGAGATGAGGCCTCGGAAGGCAATTACTTTAAGGGACATGCATTTTCAAGGGGGCATTTTGTGCTATTATCAGACAGGAAGACAGCGAGAAAACAAGCATTCATTCTACCACAGTAGCCAAATATAGACTCAGTCTGAGAACTCAGAAATCTGTGACTTCTCTTACACTTTCCAGGCCAAACCTTTTTTTTATTTTCTGAGACAGGTTCTTTCCACATAACCCAGGCTCAACTTGATCCTCTTGCCTCATCTTTCTGAGTGATTAGATATTAGGTATGTGCTCAACCAATCTGTCTAGTTTGTTAATTTCTTTATGAAAAGAATAGAATTTTATGAGAGTGAAGTAGTGTAATTACAGTGGGACAAACACAGGAGACCACTTATGAAAAGGAGACATCATGAGGAGAGAGACAGATTAATGGACCCATTCCTATGTCTTGGGTTACAGGTTTCAAAATATTGGTAGCAGGACTTTTTTCTTCTTATGATGAACACTAATCTCTAAGTCTTCCAAACTTCAGATTCAGAGAATTTGAAAGGAGTTCATGAAAGGAGTTTCCTTAGTAGGTAAAGCAGAATCAAAGTTGACTTTGTTTTTGACCTTCTGGGTGCACCTCAATAGCTCCACTCTTGTGAAAATTCATAGTACTTTGCCCCAAGTATCCGGGAGACATAATTTGATTTTGCTCTTTGCTGTCGACAGGAAGGAGACCTAGTTTGTGTGTCTGAAGTATGTAATGATGCACTCTGAGAGTGCATTTGGAATTCTCGTCTATGAAGCTTTTATGGCTTCGTTTCCCCCTTTTGATTTTCAAGTATGTAATTGTAGAACTCAATGGTGCACACCTGCCTGCAGAGTAGTCTTAGCCTGGGCTGGCAGGAAAACCATTCACAAACTTCTAAACTCTTGGCAACATTAATATGTCAAGTTTAATAAAACCATACAGAGGCCCTAAGCATATGTGCTGAATGTTGATCGGGGAAGATTTTCTAGGTATAACATAGGTTATGCATTCTTGCCCACACATAATTCATTGTTTAGGTAAGTAATTATATTCAGAAACTTTAAAAGCCATTCATGATGGCAGGAAAAGACATTAAGTGTATGGGGCTGAAAATGTTATTTCCCCTGTTTATTCTGCCACATATCAACAATTTTCTTTAGAATAATCTTAATGAAGTTATACATCATCAAGATGAAGGGATGTTTCTTAAACAGAACACATGGTAACATAAGCTTTTAGATATTTATGTTTAAAACCAAATGTGTGTGTGTGTGTGTGTGTGTGTGTGTGTGAGAGAGAGAGAGAGAGAGAGAGAGAGAGAGAGAGAGAGAGAGAGAGAGAGAAATTATACCACCCAAGAAATTTTATTTCCATCACATTCAAGAGCATTAAAATTTTCTCTAACTGGACACTATGTAGGCTGAGATTTAAAAGAAACTCTAGACTATTTCATAGCCCTTTGCCAATCATTAAAATGTAGACATGCAAGATATGTCTACATTTTGATATGTCTATAGTTTGATATGGTTTTTTAAAAACATAATCAAAAGCCACAAGTATCCTCTAAATAAAGGAAAATTAAACAAGTATCAAGTTATGTGGAAGATTACATATCTGAGACTATATTCACAAGGAAATGCAATGCCTTCTTGTTCTGGGTATGCTATTGGGACTTCTTATATAGCTCCTTCCCAGTCCAAAGCTTTTATGGTAGGACACCAATACACATCTGGCCTGGAAGGTATATATTTTATTAATACTTTAAAATATATTCTGATACCCAAAAAAGCACTTTGTGGCATTTTAGTACTATTATCATTATAACAGCTGGGAAACGATTGCTGGGTCAATTTCAATGGCATTCAGAATACAACTCCTTTAGTATAGGAAATAAAAAGTAGTCCTACTCATAAATTTTACTTGTGAGAATACCTTTCAGATTTTATGTTCTTCTGTATCTGTTTGTCTTTGACTTGCTAACATGCTACCTGACTCAGCACGCTCTGTGATTAAGATCATACTTAACATTTTAATGTGACATCAAATCCCTAACATCCCCTCATCACTGCATATTCTTCTGAAGTAGCATTGCTTAACAAAAGCCAAAAAGATCAACTGACTATTCCTACCTTTTGGAGACCTCTATTAAGATTTCTCGAAACTTTTTATAAAACTATAATTCGAATTACTTTCAAATATAAACACATTATAACTACTACTACAACCACTACTGTCCAGTGAGATTCCTCTTTCTTTTGAAGGTTTTTTAACTGCTAAATACTGGTAGGTCATTGCCCTCATTTGATTTCTGTTGCTGTGATAAAATACTCTCTAGAATAAATCTGGAGATGGAAAGGGTTTATTTGTGTTACGTTTGTACACCATAATCAATCATCAAGCAAAGCCAAGGCAGGAACTTAAGGTCAGAATATAGAGGCAGGAACTGAAGCAGAAACAATGCAAGTACCCTGCTTACTGGTTTGTTCCACATGACTTGGTCAATTTTCTTTCTTTTATAAATCAGGCCCATATGACTTAGGATGTCGCTGCCACAGTGGGCTGGGTCCTTCTCTATCAGTTAGCAATCAAGAAAGTGTCCTACAGGAATACCCACAGGCCAATTTAAGAGAAACAACAAAAACCTCCTCAATTCAAGTTCCCTATTTCTAGGTGTGTCTAGTTGACAAGTGAAGCTATGACAGTCATTAATACATTCTCATGTCAAAGAACAACAAAAGATTTTTGAAAATCAGATATTTATGCACAGTCATGTTAATAGAGATTTTCATGTAGATCAAAAGATCATGACATTCTGTGCGTGACATGTTCATCTCCATGGGTTGATTGAAAGCTTTTTTGTTGTTCCTGTGTGAAATTCACAGAAGGCCCATTCTCTGCACAACACCTGAGGCTGATTTCACATTTGATTAAATCTTTACTACCCTTTGCAGTTGGGCAGCCTGCATGGGACCTCCTAGGCCCTCTGCATATGTATGACAGTTGTGTAGTTTGGTCTATTTCTGAGGCTCCTAGCAGTGAGATCAGGACATGTCCCTGATGTGGACCTGTTCCCCATACTGAATTACCTTGCCCAGCCTTAATGCATAGGTAGTAGCTAGGTCCTGCCTCAATTTGATGTGCCATGCTTTGTTCAAACCCATGGGAGGCTTGCCCCTTTCTGAATGGAAAAATGGATGGGGAGGGGAATAGATGGGAGGCAGTGAGGGGGGAGGGAAAAGGAGGAGAGGAAGGAGGAGAAACTGTGGTTGGTATATAAAATAAATGAAAAATTCAATTATTTAAAAATAAAAAACTAAAAATTGAGCAAGCTTCACATCGGGACTTTAATTGATAAATCCAGATTCCCAAATATAATAATAAACTTCCTTGTGTCACTTTATAAGAGGAAAACCAGTATTCCATAAAACACTGTAACCCAAATGTGACTTGTATGTACATTTTGGTCCTCAAATTTCAACAACTTAACTAATGGGGGAAATCCTCAGGCCACTAGCAGATACAAATACAAACTCTGAACTTTGGAACTGATTATTAATGGATACACATTGAAGAGCTCGTAGGAGAAATTCCCTTAGTGAAAACAATCTGAAGTATACTTTCTGAGCTACCAACGACTAGACTATGAGGATGTTATGAAAGTATCTAGGTTTTATACATTTCAGGAAATGTTTGGAAATCTGAATGAGACTCAGTAGTTGAAAATTACTGAAGAGGGGTATAGCTGGAGCTTCTGAAATAGAAAAAACAGACAGATGGAAGTGGCACATGCCCTTAATCCCAGAACTCAGCAAGCAGAAGCACATGGATCTCTTAGTCTGAGGCCAACTTGGTCTACAGAGCAAGTTCAAGGACAGCCAGGGCTACACAGAAAACCCTGTCTTGAAAAACCAAAAAAAAAAAAAAAAAAAAAAAGAATTAAACAGTGTGAACATTTCAGTCCATTCTAATGGAAACAAGAATTGCAATACAAATTAACAAGAATATGTTTTAGATAATCCTTAGAAAGAAATCATAATAAATATCATCTATTTCTGCTATTATATACTATAGAAGATGCATTGAAGGATGTGTAGTAATTCCAATGGAAATGGCAGAAGAAGCAAACCACAAGTAGAGCATACATGTAATATTTGATACTGATGGAGAATTAAATTTGTAGCATATACACATGAACTATGAATAATATTTTAGAGAATAAATCAAATACATCAATTTCTCTCAAAAAATATTAAGAAATATCCAAATGTAAATATGAAAACATTTTTATGAACACATAAAAATGTTCTCCAGACTTTGTCCTCAGTGCTGTGTGACAAATTCTTCTATTGTATGGGTCTCTGTTAGTGCAGGTAGCTTCTAACATTTACTATGGCACTGTGGCAGGCAGTCAGAGGAAACCATCTAGGTAAGTAACTTAAACAAGTTTAGTTCACCCCAAAGTACTTAACATTCCTTAACTGAAAATTTGACTTATTGTAGTGACATGCATTTCCGGGAGAATGAGACACAGGCCCATGCTATCTTGTGATTAAGATAAACAACACAGCACTTATAAACATGACAGAGCATGGTAATCAAATATATTGCTTTTTTGGCATCTGCATGCCAAGCATTGTGTTATTTCACTTACCCACTGTTGGATTTTTGTTGTTGTTAATGAGCAGGAAACTCTGATTTTGATTAGGTCACCAACCAAAACATATTTTGATAGATGTGCCTTTTTCAATATTTTTGCCTTAGTTTTCAAAGGTGTAAAACTGCCACTACCTTGATTTCGAATCTACTAAAATTCTAAAATAGACATCATCCAAATTCGTTAGTGAAAGTAGGAGCAGCCATGTTAGTGATGTGTCCTAAGATGTTTGTGTTTCACAGAACTGAATCTGAGTTTTCTCTAACCTCTCTGCCCTGATCAAACCACTATGCATGTGACATTCCTTTCAGCTCTTGAGAAGTGTTTTGCTCTTGATTCCAAACTATCATGCATTACAAGCCTATTTACCTTTGTTTCAGCACTTTTTTGAAGCCCTTAAGTTAGTTAAAAAATAGCAATGAGAAGGTAGGGCAGGGCAAAGGAAGAATGGGGTGGTATGGAAGAGATTGGAGTTTATATACCTGGGAGAGACTAGAGAACTGAAATGGAAGGGTGGGAATGATGCGATCCTACACACACACATGCACACACATATATGTATGTATATGTATATATATATATATATATGTGTGTGTGTGTGTGTGTATGTATATGTAATATACACACACATATATGTATATATGTATGTATATGTATATATATGTGTATGTGTATGTATGTATATGTATATGTATATATATACACACACACACACACCATATATACCATATACCATATAGTTTGCTTCTTGCTCTTCCTCAACCCATCACTTCTAGTTTTCCCTACTGGGAACCCCAATGGTGGGTCTGACATCAGATCATTTTGTATTACAACTACCAGAGGTTTCCAGATAAAATGCTGAAAGCATCTCTTAAATTAGTAATTGATGAGTGGTAACTCGGGCTTTATGGGTTCTCTTCCCTGGAACCCATCTAAGAATCCATGAATAGGAATACTTACTGTTAGAGAGAGAGAGAGAGAGAGAGAGAGAGAGAGAGAGAGAGAGAGAGAGAGAGTTAATTATTTTGGAATGGGAATAAAGTTAGTGTGTTTGGTCAATTACCATTCCTGAGCCAACTGAGTTTGATGCAAAAAGAACAGCTTTGGCCAATGGTGTATAGAAATGGTACCTGGAAAAGAATACGTTTGATAGAAACTGTTAAAATTGTGGATGCATTACATTCCCCAGAGAATCACAAATTGTGGCTTCAGGATTCTTTAATTTGTAAGGGACAAAATATAACAATTTAAATTTTACTAAAAAATGAATATTTTATTTAATCTTTCACTATAAACTATATTATTTCTATTTAGAAATAATGATTGATACAATTTCTTTGGATTAGTGGTAGGTGTATCATAACTAATTTTTAAAAATTATTGAGAAAGGCAAAGCTAAGTGAAAAATACAAAATTATAAACTTTTACTCCTATGAAAAAAATTATAAAAACTCATCATTTTATCTTCTCATGTTGTATGACCAAATGTTTGCTTTAAAGGGAACACATAAATTCTCATGAAACTTCATAATTTTGTGTATTAAATTGTAAACATGTTATAGATATGAATATAATGAATATAACTCACACAGTATATTGTTGCCTTTGCAAGAAGTACTCATGCTGTTCATCAGCCTGTTCTCTAATTTTCAAGATAAAAGGCATTCTTTACTGTCAGCACTGTGACTATGTGGATATATATTATACGATTAAGCCAGCAACCTGGATTTAATTCCCAGGCCAGATTGCATACTCCCCAGGTCAGTTTGTTCAACACCTGTAGAGACAAAAATTACTTATGTTACATAAAAGCACGCTTTCCATTTTATGGAGAGGTGCTAGTTTCCAATAAAGGAATAAAGCGTGGTGTTTCTTTGTTTTGTGTTGGAAGTGCAGTAGTGTGGCCTTTCGCGGGCACTGTAAAGCCACCCACAAATGCTCCCTTCCCAGCATATTCATTGCTCTGTGCCCTGACACATGTTTTTCCCATAAAGAAAAGAAAACTGCAGGTATTAGAGATTCTAATTATATGTTTCTACAAACTGAATTAACACGGAAATGGCAAATTGCTTGGGGGAGCATTTAATCCAGAGCTTTTAGAGCATTCAAAAGTGTTTTTGTTTCTCCACACTTAGAATCTTGAAAGACATTTGAGGGATTTCCCAAGTAGGCCACACCTGGGGGATGGCTGTGCATCGACACAGTAGCAGTCAACAGACGAAACTTCTCCCAGTTTCATGTGGGGCTGGGCAACTGCCCCTTTGGTTCCCAAACTAAAGGTTTAAAATAAAGGAATACAACTGCCAGTGTATTCACATGTGTTATAATGGTATATATTTGTGTATGGTGTATATATGGTGGTATATACGGTGGACAGATTGTGTGGGTATCCACTTATGAGACCCTCAAAGTCTCACAATATCTAAAACATCTATGTGTGGTGAGGTGCTGGCTCTCTGGGTAAACATATCTGTTGCTAAGCCTGACACCCTAAGTTCCATGTCCAGAACCCACAGGTGGAAGGAAAACAGAGGCAGAGATGCAGAGTCAGAGAATAGGAGAAAAGATTGACTACATATCTCTTGACATTTTGAATGACAATGATTGTGATTATGCATTTCTATTTAACGCCTGCCTGTGAAGGATACAGTAGAAAACTTGGTCACTGGATATAAACCTGAATGGGATATAACAGGATATTTTATTTTCAGAAAGGATTTCTCCTTCCTGGATGTTGGAATGCTGTGTCTTTTGTTAATAATTACAATTTATTTGTGATCACATATCTTGCTGTTTCCATGGCTATGTTTACAAACTGTCAGCCAAACTGCTCTGTCATGTTAAATCTACTTGAAAAAGAATTAGACTGATGATGTGCATCTGTTCTTTAAATATTGCTGTCTGGATATGATGATATTTACACTGCCACTAAAACAGGTAAAGTGGGCAAAGAGGAGTGAGCTCAGATTTAGAAAAGTCCTAAGTTTCAATGACATGTGGACAGATTTCACTGAAAATACTGTCTGTTCTTGTATCCATTGAGAGAATTTCTAATTTTTTTTCCAGTGTCATGAAACAGTAGCATCGAGAGAGAAAATATTTGACATCCAGGTTTGTTTTCTTCTCTCTTTTGATAAAATGTCAGGGGCCACCTATGAACAGGACTTTAATAAATTAAAAGCAACTTTTGAAACTGAGTGTTTGTAGTTTCGTGTATTATAAGTGGATGCTTTTCATTCCTTTTTTATTATTCCAGTCTTTTGTGGCCATTCCTAGTTTAAATGTACATTTATTTTAAAATCGGTAGGTGACTTCTACAAAGTTCTACAAAGTGTCTCATTGTCTGTTCTGAGATATCCATTGCACTTTTTCTTACTGTTTTGTGTGAACTTTGAACTCCCAGATGCAATCTATGACAGCTCAAAATGAACAAGGCCTTGATGAGGCCCCAGAGCAGTAATGGCTGGAAGAGGCGGCTGATGAAAAGGCTGGTAGGGAGGTAGTGTTGACTACACAAAGATCAGGCACCAGGCTGCAAGAGGCAACAGGTTTTGAAGGAGAATGGGTCAAGTAGGGTCAGATTGGTTGCAGCCAATTGCATAGCACATTTTTCTCCATTCTTCTGAAGCTCAAACTCTAATTATGACCCTCACAATCAGTGTTAAAGCCCTGAAGAGTGGACCTGTATTGTTCCATGGTGAGAGCTTAGCAAAAAAGCTGGAATTTGATACTCGGTCACAGTTTGCAAACAATGTGATTGAACCACCTGAAGGGTCACATTTTTACATTCTGAGGCAATTTATTAGTAATGGTACCTGTCACTTAGAAATCCCCCCAAAGCTCTTTCATTACCCCAAATGACTTTGATATAGGAATGCTCAAAGCAACAGGCGAGTAAAACAAGAGCTAGGTCCTTTACAAAGGGACATCACTGCATCCCCATGATCCCTTCTTGAGCCGAAAGCTTTGAAGCCGAGCTCTAAGTGCTATGAAGATCATACTAGATGGGTTGGTTTAAAAGCAAGGCTTTGCATTTATCAATGGTAATTGTTGAAGTTCCTAAGCCTGTTTCCTGATTATTTCATTTTAACTCAACATGAACAAAGAAGCAAATGTTGCAGAGCTGTGTAGCTGGGACATTTCACGCATGGGTGCTGACCTCAGCTACAGTTCTATGGACAGGAATGATTCAGATTTCTGAAACTTCTCTAAACTTAAAAACAGCCTTCCATAAAGCTGTTTCATGTATTTGTCCCATAACAAACTTTACTACATGCACACAGTCATGAATGCTTGTATGTGTAAACAAATTCACACTTATGGAACATAAAGAAAATGTATAATTCTTCATAAAACAATAGTTTCTCAAAGCAAATACACCAAATTCAATAAATTGATATATCCAATAAAAAACAAAAAATGTTTTTCTACTCTTAGAAGAAAATATCATGTTTTCAAGGACAAGACACATTTTAATAGTTTGATATTATTTATTTTCCATATATTTTCCTGGAATGATTACTCTATAAATATTTCTCTCTAACTTCCCTTCAGGAAGGTTTTATATCTGCTTTATTTATAGAACTATAGAGTGCATTACAATGTAAGACTAAGACATAATTTGCTTGATTAGATATCAAACTGGGGCAATTAACTCTAACTCTTGGGACTGTTGTTTAAACAGATAGATATAATTTGTGTCTATTATGGTTGGATATTAAGTGTCCCCTCCCCCGATCCTCAGGCTGGCTTCTCATGCAGAGGTGCCACTGGGAGATTATAAAGTTTATCAGAAAGGAACGCTTGTCTTTAGGTTATGCCCTTTAAGTGGATGTCAGGGCCTCCTGTTTCTTTATCTTTGCTTCTCTGTTGTCATGATTTGAGCAAAAATTCCACCACTTTCTCCCCCCATTGATTTCTTCCTCCTTATGAGTCAAAATCCGGGACTTCCTAGAAAGATAGCAGACTGTAAGCTTTCTATGTGTAACCCTGTCAAAGAGTCCGTACAAGAAATTACAATAGACTCTGTTCCAAAGAGAGGAAAAAAGAAAATCTCCAGAAATCCACAGAGTTCCTGAGAGAACAGCTGCAAAGTATAGAAGAAAAGCAAAGAGAAACAGCAAAAAAAGAAGCCCAGGCAAGCAGAGCTCCAGCGTTCCCCCAGAATAGAGGAGGGCAGCAGAGACAGCATTATGGGGTAAGTCGAGAATCCTCCTGAAAAGCCAATGTCAGTTCTACCCTGGGGACAAACCTAAAGCTCTCACAAACCTCAAAACCGATCACAGGCCTTGGTGAGACAGGGAGCCCTCTGATGAAGGGGTTAGTAGTGGAGAGAATGCCTTCTGTCACATTCTGTAACTCAAAGGGCAGCTGTTTTGTGCTCTCCTGAGGACTGCCCTACTCCTGGAAACTAAGCTACCTTGGGAATCTGAGACCAGGAAACAAGTACAGTCAAGTAGCCCAAATGTGGCCTCAGCCCCAAGCAAGAGACAGCACCGAGATGCACAGCGGGAGAGAAAGAGAGAGCAGAAAGCCGACAAAACAAATTGGATTACCAGACACTGCTGTACAGAGAAGTGCACCACTCCACCTCGGGAGGCCTAAGGCAGTTTTCAGCCGAGAATGACCATGGAAATTGATAGCGCTGAACATCAAGTCAGCCCGTGGATTAACTTTTGGAGCCACATGCCTGCTGTTCACTGCCTATTGTCCCAGAACTCTGGAGTGCATCCTCTGGGCAGGGCAATTTATCCTCAGATCTCTAAGTATTAGAAGACATGAGGACTGGACAGACCTCATGTTGTGGTTGCCTCCCACACCCCAACGCTCTTGGGAAACGCCCCTCACTTAGAACCTTAACTAGCTCATTGAATTTGATCTGGAAAATTCAGCGGGATAAGAAAAGCTGTTGAGTTCACATACTGAAACGCTGAATGTGGCCAGCAAAGGATCCTGCTTTATCAGGGAAGGAAGTAACTGAATAAACATGGTTCATGTGTACAACCAGGCATCATGTGTCCAGTACAAGCTCAACACCTACGGAAACCATGACAAGGACAAGGGTCCACAGCTCAGCTGAACTGGATGCTCTCATGCATTTAACTGATACCATTCAAGTTAGGAGGACTCCAAAGAAATCCTTGGGAATCTTTGTCATTTTCTTTTTTCTTTACTTATTTCTTCTTTTTCATTTTGCGTCTCCTGCTTTCTCCTTTTCCCATGACCTATACATTTTTCAGTGCATATATTTTATTATATTTCAAGAAATTATGTTTTTATTTCCCTTTTATTTCCTTTGCTTTCACATTTCTATTACTACTCAGCAATCTTTTTCCTTTTCCTTTTTTCTTGTCTTATATTTTCAGTTTTCCTTGTTGCCTTTCCTTTTTAACAAAAAACCTCATACTTACATTTTTAAAAATTAATTAAATATGTTCATTTATTTTACAACCCGACCATAGTTTCCACTCTCTCCTCTCCTCCCGTTCCTTCTCCCACCTCTCCCCCTCCCCCATGTAATCCACTCCTCTTCTGTTTTTGTTCAGAAAGGGGCAGGCCTCCTATGGATATCAACAAAACATGGCATAAAATGTTGACATTTCAATAACCTCCTCACTTCATATTAAGGCTGGGTAAGGCAACCTAGTATGAGAAATAGATTCCCCAAAGCCTGCCCACGTATCAGGGAAAGGCGCTGTTTCCACTGCTGGGAGTCTCACAGGTAGACCAAGCTACACAACTGTCACATGTATGTAGAGGGCCTGGGTCAGTCCAGTGTCTGTGAGCTCCTGTGAGCCCGGGGTTAGTTGTTCCTGTAGCTTTCCGCATCATGACCTTGGGCCCCCTGGCTCCCACAATATCTCTCCCTCACTACTACAGGAATTCCAGAGCTCAGCCCAGTGTGTAACTGTGGATCTCTGCATCTGCTTCCCTCAGTACTGGATAAAGGCTCTCTGATGACAATTAGGGTAGAAACCTGGTGCCAGGGAAACTCCCAGGAATCCACAAGGGTGACCCAGCTAAGACTCCTCACAATAATAGATAAATAGCATAAAGTGGCCTTCTCCTGTAATCAGATTGGTGACTACCCTAGTTGTCATGTTTCCATTTTTTAAAAATAGTCTTTGCTATAGTTATCAACTTTACTTCCACACTTCACTACTGTGAAGGGTGTGTTGTATTTTTAGCCTTTTCCCTTTTGTTTATTTCCATGCTTCTGTCTCTTCCCTGTTGTAACTTTTTTTCTATACCTTTCACCTCATTCATTTAATGGCACTAACTCGTTTCCTGTCTCTTACTTTTATCTCACACATTTAGGATATTTCCTTCACAGTTTAAGCACATTTTGCATTAGTTTTGCTGTTTTCTAGTTTATGAATACAGCTAGTTATCTTAGGTATATTTATATATTGTACAGTTGGGTATTGTGGCTATTATAGCAAGTCACTTTTTTCTATTTAAGTGGTATTGGAGATTGAGCCTTCAAGAGCAAGCTGCTCTATAGAAAGATCCAGGTAAAACCAGAAGGGATAGACAAACAAGATGTACAAATAGCAATGTCAAAACACAAGAAACATGAGCCTTCAAAAGGTATCTTCTCAACTAATGAATTTAAAAACATCAAAATAGATGAAAATTTGAACAAAAGTTTCCAAATTTTATGAGTAAGAATGATCAATGACCTCTAAGAGGATTAAAAATAGCATGAGTTCAAACATGTGGAGAAGAAAGTCAGAAATAGACAAGAAAATGACACTAAAATGGAATAGAAAATCAGAAGGTGGATGTAAAGAAACTTAGAAGAAAAAAGGTGAAGGCAAGCATTAATATATGCAACCAAGCTTATAACAGAGTGTCCGGGATGGAGAAGAAAGTACAGGAAGTAGTATATCCAATCCAAATAAAGGAAAAATACACTAAGGTCCAAGAACCCCAGTGTATGACTAAGAGATAAGATCTAAGTGTCCACAATACAGAAAAAAGAACAAAGATTAAAAACAACAACAAAACCCTCAAGGTATAGAGAATGTACTCAATAAAATTATAGCAAATCGGAAGAAAGGAATAGACACACAAAGCAAAGACGTATTTAGAACTTCAAATAGACAGGACTGGGGACATTCTCATGACATAATTATAGTCAAGACAGCAAAAAACAAAGCAGAGAAATAATGTTAAAATCTAGAAAGAAAAAAATGCTAACTCATATACAAAAACCAACACATCGGAATGACATTAGATTGCTTGTGAGCGCCACTAAAAGCCAGGAAAACCTTGAATGATGTATTTCAAGCTTTCAAAATAAAATAACTGCCAACAATATTTGCTGTCATTAAAATAGGATGGAAAAATATGAACATTTCAGGACAGGCTACAGTTGTAATTCTTCATTACTATGAAAGCTGATACTACTGTTAGAAATGTTAATAATAATGTTATACACAAAGGAGGAAGAAAAACAGTTTGAATCACAAGAACAGAAAGAAAAAATTCATGAGATGTAGAAGAGCAAAGAAGAGCTAGGAAAGAAACCATCACATCGAACACAGTAAACCAGTAAATACCCAATAATGCTAGAGGAGGAAGAAAGAAAGAAAGAAAGAAAGAAAGAAAGAAAGAAAGAAAGAAAGAAAGAAAGAAAGAAAGAAAGAAAGAAAGAAAGAAAAGAAGGAAAAAAGGAAGAAAGGAAGAAAGGAAGGAAGGAAGGAAGATAAATAAAGAACAAAAAAGAAAGTGAAACAGTTATCCAGTCAATTAAAAACAGATCTCTGGAATAAAATGCACTTATGATTCTTGCCAAAGACTATACCATTAACAAAGAAACCCACAGACTGAGATTCAAATATGGAAGTTAATCTACTACCTAAATAGAAAACAAATTAAGCTGGCACAGCTGTTTTAATATATTATGAACTCAATTTTATACCAATGCTAGTCCAGATCCTTCAGGATACAGTTAAAGCAATTGTAAAGGGTGTGCTTGAAATTCTGGCTGCTTATAGCAGCAAGAGAAATCTCAAGTAATTAATCTAATAATTCACTTCAAGATATTAAAAAAAGATCAAGCCAAAGCCAAAACAATATGAAGCAAGAAATACTAAGGTATGAGCAGCAATGAAGAAAATGGAATTTGATATGAAATACTTAATGTTAAAAAAAGTTGAATCTTTGAAGAGACAAGATTGATAAACCACTGGCCAAACTAACCAAGAGAAAGAGAAGAGCTAAAATAATAAAGTTACAGTTTAAAAAGGGGTGGGTGTTATGACAGATTCAAATAAATTCCGAAGGGTAACTAGGCAATACTTTGAACATTTATGTTTAAAGAAAACATAGAAAATCTAGAAGAAATGAAAAAATGCAAATTCCAAAATAATCTGAGAGAGAGAGAGAGAGAGAGAGAGAGAGAGAGAGAGAGAGAGAGAACAGATCCATAAGTAGTAATGGAGTTGAAGTAGTAAATTAACTGCCAAGTCCTACATTTTTACATCTTTAATTTTTTTAAGATTTTTAATATAATTACATCATTTCCTCCTTCCATTTCCTTCCCCCCAAGCCCTCCCATATGCCTCTTCTTGCTCTTTTTCAAATTCATGAAATCTTTTTCATTAATTGTTGTTACATCATATATGTATACACATATATATTCCTAAAAACATAAATACAGCCTGCTCAGTCCACATGTTACTTGTATGTATGTTTCATTTGTTATTGGATAACCAATTGGTGTGCTCTTCCCAGGAAAAGACTATTTCCCCAACTGTCAGCATCCCTCAGGTGCCTATGGTTTTTGTGGGGGGTAAGAACTTGTGAGCCTTCCCCTATCCATTTTTCCATGTCTACTTTCGTCTCTTGTTCTGCTAATGTTCAAGAAGTCACACAGGTAAGACTATATGTGTACACTTTCAAACGCTGTAAGGGGACACAATCTCACAGCAATCTCCCACTTTCTTTGATTCTTATAATCTTCTCACCCCAATATGCAATGTTACAAACTTTTAAGGAAGAGCTAATATCAAAGATCCTCAAACCACTCCTCAAAATGGAAAGAAACTACAAAACAGTAAGTTAATTCTTCAAGAACAATGTCACCTTTCCATCACAGCCAATCAGGATACTGGCTGTAAAAATGGCTAATTGCCATTACAGCATGATAACCCATGTTTGATCATCAAAACTGACATAAGACACACAAACAACCAGATGCAGTAGCATGCATGTCTAATCCCAGCACTCCTACAGCAAGTTGGATGTAGCAATAGGAAGATAAGGCAGAAACTCACATATGCAGCAAGCAGGAGAAATAAGAGAGATCTTGCCTTAAAAAAAGATAAAAGGGCCTTGTTCTCCTGTGTCCTCCATCTCTTTTTGGCTCATAATCTCTCTGTCTCCTCTTCTGTGTGATTACCTGAGCTCTGAAGGGAGCGATTTGATGGAGACCTCCCATTTCAACTCTCTCTCTTGGTCTGGCTATTGGTCTCTGCCTTTGCTCTCATCTTCTGCAGGAGGAAGTCTCTCTGATAATGACTGAATAAAGTATTGATCTATGAGTATAGCAGAATATCATTAGGAGGTCTTTTTTTATTTTTGTTTGCTTTTTAAAGAACAGTAGTATTTGGTTTTAACATAGGTCTCTGGATAATCTAGTCTATGGTTCTTGGTTACCTAGGCAGTATTGGGCATAGGTTCCCTTTCATGAAATGGGTCTTTAGTCAAATCAGACATTGGTGGGCCACTCTCACAAGTTCCATGCCACCCTTGCCCTAGCATATTTTGCAGGCAGGGCAGATTGTAGATCAAAGGTTGTGTGGTTGGGCTAGTGTCCATGTTTCTGTCTTGGTAGCCTACAGAGTACCTTCCCTTACCAAGGAGATTAGAATGTAGGAGTGAAGACTCCATGTAGGCACCAGCTTAACTTCACCATGTTCAATGTGTTGTATGGGTGTTGTCCTTGGCAATAGGGCCCCACTTTCAAATTGTGGAGAGCAACCCTTTGTCTTAGCATAGCCTGGTTTGTTTGGGGATTTCCATGGGACTCTCTCAGCCAACAGTCCAATGGAATGCAACCCAGTCCCTCTACTGAAAGCCTTGCCTGTTGACAAGAGATGGCCAGTTGAGACTTCATATTCCCAATTACTAAAGCCCTCTTAATCAAGTAAACAAGGCACATATGAGCTCATAGAGACTGAAGCAGCAAGGAAGGGCTTATATGAATCTGACCATGGTCCTCTGTGTATATATATATTTAGTTTTTATAGCTTTTAGTTAAATAATTTTCTGGAACTCCTGAAAAACTTCCAAGTCCAACTTTGATATAATAGGTTTTTTTTTATCTTATGATATTTTATTTTGTTATATTTTATTGTTATCTCTTAGAAGCCTGTTCTTCTCTAATGGGAGACAGAAAGGGAATATATCCAGAGGGGAGGGGAAGTGGAGTGGAACTGGGGGAGTAGAGGGAGAGGAAAGTATAATCAGGATATAGTGTATGGAAATAGAGTCTATTTTCAGTAAAAGGAAAAAATGAAAATATATGAACAGATAAAAGAACTAAAAAAGTTATCATTTCCATAACAAATAACAAAAATATCATTATTTCATTTATATAAGTTAATATGTACAATTTTATAAATGAATAGCAAATACAATTTATACACATTCTATTGTTTCTCTTTGTTTTTATGTTCTACATAAGTGAAACATTGTCCAGTATTTTCCAAGGCTATATATGTGTGTATAGGTATGTATTAAATAGTTTCAAAAAAACAAAGACAGAAGGAGAAAACCAGCTCCCCATAAGTTGTCATGTGACATACACACACTATTGACAGATGAGTGACCATATATAAAATCTCATAAACATAAACACACACACATGAAATGTCCTTCTGTACAAGTTTATATGTTAATGTACAATAATAAACAAAACAAATAAACAAGTCCAAAAGCAGAGATGTCATCAAACATGGACTGAAACCTCATTAATCATTAATAAAAAGAGCTTTTACTCTCTGTAAAGTGTTTATCTCCTGGATTTCTTCACAGTGATAGAACTAAATAAATACTACTCACACTCTCAAAAATATACATGTGATCCAACTTCTCTATTCAGAGGGGTTCTATACATCTTCCTCTGGGGTCTAGACCAGACTTCTGTTAGAAAAAGACAAGCAAACATTTTGTCTTGTTCTTTCCTGAGGGTGCTTACATATCAATGAAAAGCTGGCTGTCAGATGTTTTGGACATTCTCCAAGGTAATTCATTATTATGCACTTGCTAATGGTTTTTCTGCTGATGTTTGGGGAACATATCCATTGCTTTTTGTATATCTACAGAAGTAATTCCTCTTTTCAGTCTGTTGGTGTTGAAAACATTTTATATTTCTGGTATGTATCACATCCATGAGATATATCTTTTACTGTAATGACATTTTAAAACTTACTTGTGACTATATTGCTTATAATCTGATTATATTGGTTATAAATAAGGTTAGCTTATAACTATATTGTTGTCAAGATTTATATCAAAGCAATAGCAATTTATTACCATTCTCTTTGCTATACCTTTTCTTTTTATTCTCCCTGAGAAGAATCTCTATATCTATCCATAATAAAGACATTAGAAACAAACACATAAAAAACAAATACAATTCAAATATATATACTTAACACCAAAGACACTAATGATCTCTTTTGACTATTGACATGTTTCAGATTTTTTTTTATATTATTGCTTCAGAGTGGAAGTTATTTTGCAGGACAACAGTTAGAATCTGAGCAGACTGTCCCAGCATTTAGAATATGCGTGTCAAAACATTTTGGAATTATATTTCACCTTGCTTGTAATTTTCTTTCAGATGAATCAAAGATACAAAATGGGGAATATTAATACAAATAGAGTAGAGCTATTAAAATATAAATCATCTAGGTAGCAGATAGTGGATATAACACTGTTAGTTTCTCTAATCCTACAATTTTTCCTCAGGTTTAGAATGGTTATTTTAAACATTCATATATATTTAAATATTCACACACACACACACACACACACACACACACACACATGAAGTGAGGTAGGGCATGGGAGAACTTGGGAGGAAATGGCAAAAATGTAATTATGTTTTAGCTTTTAAAAATTGTAAAAGAACAATATCAGGAGAAAGGTCTTTGTGGTAAAACTCAATATTGAGAGAGAAAAAAGATATTGGTAAAATTTTTAATGTGAAGGGAAAATTGCGGAGAGAGTTGGAGAGGAGAAATTGGGTGTGGATAAATCAAGGTACTTTGACTACACATATGGAAATGTCAAAGTATGGTAATACTATCCCAGCAGTTTTCATTTGCCAGTATCTCCTCAGCTACGGATGGGACATTGTAATCACAGGCTTTCCATTCTAGGATTTTATGTTACACGGGGCATGTGTGTGCTTTCATAACTTCTAGGAGGTTGTATTTGTCTAGAATACAGTTTGCATGAAATCATCCTATGCCTCTGGCTTTTAAAACCTTACATCACTCTTTGCACTGATATCCCTGGGCCTTGAGAGGAAAGGATATGAATATGGATGTCCCATGTAGTGCTGGACTCGGCAGTCTTATTCTCTGCACATTGATTGGCTGGGGCCCTCCATGTCAATCACTATCTATTGCAAAAAGAAGCTTCTCTAATGTGGGTTAAGAGATGCACTAATCTATGGGTGTAATGATAAATATTAGTAGTCTGTTTAGAACTATGTCCATTTAGCAGAATAATAGTAGATTTCCCCCTAGTACCTATGGCCTATATTCCCACAGGTTCTTGGTCCCAATAGCAGTGCCAATGATGGGTTCTGTCTTGTGGATCAGTCCTTATATCCAACCAGAGAATGATGGGTTACTGATATAACATATGTGCAACTATTGTTACCAATTAGTGTGTCTTGGTAGGTCCACCATCATTATTGTAGTTTGGATGGTTCACAGCTGAATTAAGACTGATGACTACTTTTCCCCTCTGGTAGCACCAGTCAACACTATGAATGCTAGGCAATATTGGTGAAGCTGTCATTTCAATACCAGCTTGATTTATCCATGGTATATGATTCAAATATGTGATGTCTTCAGCAATACAGTCTTACTATCAAGTTCTGAAGTAAAACTAAGAAAGTAACAATAGTGGTCCTCCTGCAGGTGGTCGGGGATAGATAGAGTTCAACTCATTTATTTTTACTACACATGGAGTCCAAAGCTCAATATACTATTCAAATGAGAAGACTGTTCCAAGAAGAAATAAATTTGAATTCTTGGCATGTTTATTTAGGATCCAGTGGTACTTGCAATTTTAAAGACACAATCCTCCCAATTCCCTTAATTTGCTTGATTACTGTCCATTAAAACTGAAGCGCTATGCTAGACTCATGTTTGATTTGGCTGTATCATAAATACATACTTAACTCCTCCTCAGAGAAATTGTATTCCAATCATGAGCATAGAGGTTTCACATGTAATGTGAAAAAAGTGCTCTGCCTCATTAAAAATAAATATTGAAAACTAGTGCTGATATTTTGTGCTCACAAGAACACTAATATGAAATGTGAATTTATGCATAGAGAAGTGCTACTTTTATTATGTCCTTCAGAATCAGCGAGATGATAAAAATCCTTTACATTTTTGGACTAATCTTTAGTCTTGTGCATGTGTTTTTACATAACAGAAGCCAAAATTCTTTGTTTTAAAGATTCAAATAAAGAGATTTATATTGATGAATTGGAAAAAGTCAAATATAAATAGTCTGCATCTATTATAAAACTTTGTCTTATTGCATTATATGTTTTTCTCACAAAAACTCCCGATTAGTTCCTATTTTTAATTTGTTAGTTATTTAGCTTAATACTATGGGTAATGTTTTTATCACTTTCATGCAAATTACAATTAGAATTACAAACTGTCAATTTAATAACAACATTTTATTTTTCACTATTTTAGATGTGGCTTTTAATACCCAATTACATGCAAACATCACTGAGAAGTGAAGCCTGCATGAGCTCAGTTGCAATTCTTTCATACTTAAGAATAATTCAATAGTAATTTTTTAGGGGGGAGAACGGAGTAGATGAGTAGCTGTGGTCTCTCCATAGGCATTGTGATTTTTATTGTGGCTTTACATGCATATTTGTTTTTCTTTTTCATGTTAGATGATAATATTTAGTTTATCAATAAATTGAATGTGTTCATATGAATTTTATAAAGCTAGCACAAGGTCTCATCTCTAATCTAGATGTTTGAAAAAGTACATTAGGTAGGTCTGCTTTCTGAGAATGTGCCACAAATGTAGTGAGAGTCTTAAAAATGAGTAACTCAGATTGGAGAGCTTTCTTTGCAGGAGCACATTCCAGTTATCTTAAGCTACACACACCCATGCTGGTCTATGTTTATATTACATGAGAGGAAACACTAAGGCATAGAGAGTTTGAAAGATTTCCTAATAAAATAAAACTCTCTGAAATGTTATCAACACTCATCAAAGTTATGAAAACAATGGCCATAGCTCAAAATACTGTCAGGTAAGCCTAGATGTACAGCTGCATGTGAGAAGACAGTGGAGCCAAGTGTAGAAGATCTGCAGAGAAGTGAAGTCCCAAGGGCTTGTGGCACTGGGTGATTGCTAATGTAGGTCCAGAGCTGAACACACTGAAGGAATCTTCAGGATCATAGCATTTCATGTGTGCTTCATCTCTGTGTGAAGATACAATTTCATTGTGGCATAGTGGTGAGCATAGCTGCCTTTGAAGCTAAAATGACAGGAGAAACTTTGCCAGGGTATTTGACAGCAGATTGGGGAATGCTGAGCAATGAGTGACTATAAATTAAAGTGGTGAGCAATGTGGAGAAACACCCAGGAAAATCTCAACACAGAAGCAACATAAAGGATATATTTCTCTGCTTTCTTGCTGTAGTTGAACTTCAAAGACATATCTTTCAAAATACTAGTTTAACACCACTAATAATGCTGAAACCCCAGTGACTGTAGATGATAACCAAGGCAATTTTAGCAAAACTTAGTTTGGAAAAGTCAAATCAACAAAAAAGTTGCTTATCATTACAAAATATGAAATATTAAACTGTGGGGAAAGAGGAATATTTTATACCCAAAGTATCTGTATTATATTAAAATGTTTAGCTTTGTTCAACATACTTAGAACACAGAATTGAAAATAAGTTTTAAAGAGGTCCATTCTCAGGGGAACAATGGACAGAAAACACTCCCTAAAAAAATCTTAGACAGTGAATTAACTAGAGAAGTATTTTAAATAAAATTCGTGTATATTCTCAAAGAGAAAATGGAAACAATGGGCCAAGAACTAAAGGAAATCATGAAGAATGAAATGTGCAAAAGGGATATTGTGGTGATATTGTGTCCCCCAATATATTGTGCACCCTAATAAACTTATCTAAGGACAGAGAACAGAACAACCACTAGATAGATATAGATGCCAGAAAATGGTGGCACACACACACACACCTTTAATCCTAGCATTCTGGAGGCAGATTTCAAGGCCACACTGGAAACTGAGCCAGCCATGGTGGCACACACCTTGAATCCCAGGAAGTGATGACAGGAAGCAGAAAGGTACATAAGGCATGAAAACTAGGAACTAGAGCCCTTTAAGCTTTTAGGTTTTTAGCAGCAGTTCAGCTGAGATCCATTTGGATGAGGACTCAGAGGCTTCCAGTTTGAAGAAACAAGACCAGCTGAGGAATTGGCAAGGTGAAGTGGCTGTGGCTTGTTCTGCTTTTCTGATTTTTCAGTGTTCACCCTAATACCTGGATCCTGGTTTGTTTTTATTAATAAGACCTTTTTTTTTTTTTTTTTTTTTTTTTTTTTGGTTTTTCGAAGCAGGGTTTCTCTGTGTAGCTTTGTGCCTTACCTGAAACTCACTCTGTAGTCCAGGCTGGCCTTGAACTCACAGAGATCTGCCTGCCTTTGCCTCCCAAGTGTTGGGATTAAACTCGTGCACCACCAACACACAGCCTTAATAAGACCTTTTAAGATTCATGATACAGAATAAGATTTAAAAGAACACACCACTGGTTAAAAAGAACTCAAAAGGACCCACCCCCAAATTACTGAAATGTCAAAGGAAGATGAACAGACCCCCCCCCCAAAAAAAATCATTGAACTGAAAGAAAAAAAAAAATGAGAAGCAAAGTACCCTGTGTAGTAGGAATCACACAGGGAGTACCATGGTCAGTTGTAGAGAGCCGCGGGTAGCCGCACCCTAAAGATGGCTCTGGCTTCTACCCTCTGTCTTCCCGATGGCAAACACTCTTTATGGTAAACAGCTCCTTATTTGGCTATGGCTGGATTCGTGTGTTGCTGGCATATGCGTGAACCTGTGGACAGTGCCCACGTGGCTGCTTGGGGTTGGCAGCCCAGCCCTACTTAGGTGCTGGGAGAGGCTTGCCCCAGCGAGAGAGACACAATGTAACTAATCAAAGGTCTGAATAAACTGTGATGAGAAGGATCCAGATGTCGCGTCTTCCTTGCTGGTCGAGGCGGGCGCGACAAGTGGTGGCCCGTACGGGGAAAACGGAAAAACAAATGTACGGGGACAATTACCACGGCTCTCTCCGGATTCAAAACTCATTTACAGTCAG
Source organism: Onychomys torridus (assembly GCF_903995425.1). Lineage (NCBI taxonomy): Eukaryota > Metazoa > Chordata > Mammalia > Rodentia > Cricetidae > Onychomys > Onychomys torridus. The sequence continues at coordinate 73,111,349 of NC_050445.1, read as the reverse complement.
GCGGTATACCGGTAAGTCCTCAGAAAAAACTGGGGATCCCGCGACAAAAGCGGGTAACGCTCACCTGTAGAAGGGAGAGCGGGAGAGCAGAGCCGCGACAAGAGCGGACGGATAATTTAATTGGGCCGCGACAAGAGCGGACGGATAATTAGATAAAACAAGCAGGAGCCCGGAGGGCTGGAGCAATTCTGCAGAGGCTCTGAAAAACCTCCGAGAAACTTTTCAAATTAAAAAAAAAAAAAAAAAGTATACTAACATGGGCGCCTCCTCCTCGCCCAATTTTTTTGGCTCTTAACGAGCTGCTTCTCTCTAAGAAACTAAAAATAAAAAAACACACCTTAAAACGATTTTTACAACAATGTGATGTAATTGCTTCTTGGTTTTACAATTTCAGGAAGCCTCACAGTGCCTTCCTGGGAAAAATTGGAAAGAGACCTAGATTTGGATACTGGAGCAAAACGCAGGTACAGATTGCAGTATCATAGCTAACAAAGATTGGCCTTGAGGTAGGCCTATACAGGCTTCCTCACAAACATTACAGGGACTGGGTTATGCCAATGTTCCAAATGTTAATGCAAATTTGTTAAATTGACAAGATTCCAAAGGTCACTCTGGCGTTATACAACCCTATGTCCTTGAGCTTCCAGTGTACCTCTGGGAGAGGGATCTTATGAAATCCATGGGCTTTCAGTTAAGTAATGAATACTCCAAAAAATCTAAAAATATTATAAAAAACATGGGGTGTCATCCTGATTTTGGCCTGGGAAAATTTTTACAAGACAAAAAGGAGCCAATACAAACAGTACCTAGGAAACCCAAACAAGGGTTGGGTTTTTCCTAGGGGCCGCTGAGGAGGGCATTCCCATAACCTGGGTAACGGAGGAGCCAGTTTGGGTTCCTCAGTGGCCACTCTCCTCTAAAAAATTACATGCTGCATATCAATTAGTGAAAGAACAATTGAAAAAAGGGCACATTAAACCCTCTCTTTCTCCCTGGAATACACCCATATTTGTCATCAAAAAAAAATCAAAAAAATAGAGATTGTTACATGATCTTAGAGCTATAAATAAACAAATAAAAATTATGGGACCTGTACAGCATAGTCTTCCATTGCTGTCAGCCTTGCCTGAAAATTGGCCTATTATTATGGTAGATATTAAGGACTGCTTCTTTTCCATTCCACTGAATAACAAAGACAGTAAGAGATTCGCTTTCACTTTACCGTCCACTAATCATGAGGAACCTGATAAAAGATATCAATGGGTTGTATTGCCACAAGGCATGGCCAACAGTCCTACAATGTATCAATTATTTGTAACAAATGCTTTAGAACCTTTGAGAGCACGTTTTCCAGGCTTGAAATGCCTCCATTATATGGATGATATACTGTTAACAGCTAAAAAAAAGAGCATTCTTCAAGAAACATATAGCTCACTTGTAAAACTGCTAAAGCAAAAGGGACTCTGTATTGCCCCTGAAAAGGTGCAACAGAACAAAGTTGTCAATTATCTTGGCTCCAAAATAACTAATCATTATATCATGCCACATAAGGTAGAGTTAAAAAAGGATCATCTTTACACATTAAATGATTTTCAAAAATTATTAGGAGATATAAATTAGATAAGAGAAAGTTTAGAAATGGCCAATTATGAGTTAAAACCATTATATGATATTTTAATTGGAGATGCAGCCTTGGACTCACCGAGGCAATTAACCAATGCAGCCCGAGAAGCCTTAACAAAATTAAAAGATAAACTACAAAGAGCTTTTCTTCAAAGAGTACAAAATAATGAAGATATTACCCTGTGCATTCTGCCTACCCAGTTACAACCTACGGGAATTTTATGGCAGAAAGGACCCTTGTTATGGATTTATACTAAAATCTCACCTACAAAATCAATTGAGTATTATCCTGTTGCAATGACATTACTTGCGCAACAGGATATTCAACAATGTTTACAATATTTTGGGACATCACCACAAACGCTAGTTGTTCCTTATGATTCTACTCAAGTCAAGGTATTATATGCTGCCATAGGTGATTGGACAATACTGCGTTGTACCTATCCAGGACACATAGATTGCCATTATCCTAAACATCCACTATTAACTTTCTTTAAAGAACATCCTGTAGTTTTCCCTAAAGTAACTGCTTCAAAGCCCATTCCAGAAACAAATGTTATATTTACAGATGGGTCTAAGACAGGCTATGGTGCTTATATGATGGATTCTAATGAACCTGTAAAGCATCAATTCTTGCCAGGTGCACCTCAACAGGTGGAGCTTTCAATAGTTCTTAAAGTTTTCAAGGCTTGTCCATTTGCATTTAATTTAATGTCAGATTCTAGTTATGTTGTTAATGCTTTAAAAAGCCTTAAATGTACAGGGCCCATCAAATCTTCTAGCCCGGTTAGCTCATTGTTTAGACAATTACAGAAACTGATCTGACAACGTAAAAATCCCTTTTTTGTACAACACATCCGTGCACATACTAGTCTGCCAGGTCCATTGGCTAAAGACAATGATATAATAGATCAATGTACTAGACAAAAATAGATGTTTATGGCTTCTGCCATACAACGAGCACATGCTTTCCACAAAGAATTTCATGTTAATACAAGGACATTACAACAAAAGTTTTCTATCTCACGTACAGAGGCACAAAAGATGGTACTAAATTGTTCCCAATGTGTCATTTTTCATCATCCTTCTAGCTTAGGAGTTAACCCTCGTGGTTTGCTCCCCTTAAAAATATGACAAATGGATGTTACACATATCTCTGAATTTGGACGTGTCAAATATGTACATGTATCTGTTGATACCTGTTCTAAAATCATTCATGCCACCCCAATGACAAGAGAAAAAGCCTCTCATGTCATTGCTCATTGCTTAGAAGCTTGGGCAACATGGGGTAAGCCTCAACAGTTAAAGACAGACAATGGTCCTACATATACTGGACAGAAGTTCACTTCCTTCTGTCAACAGATAAATGTACAACTTATACATGGCCTACCATATAATCCACAAGGTCAAGACATTGTGGAGCGTGCTCATCGCTCCTTAAAGGAGTTGCTTCAAAAACAAAAAGGGGGAATAGGCTATGGCCGTACCCCTAAGGACAGACTTTCTCTTGCATTATTTACTCTGAATTTTTTGAATTTGGATTCTTCCAATTGTCATGCTACAGATTTATCTAAAAAGTTGTCTAGTTATCTTTTAGACAATTGGACTGGAGAGTTCAATAACCTGATGGACCAGCTGAGAATGGCTGTTGTCACGGTGAATTCGACTCGAGTGGATACCGGACTGGTGGAGGGATTGTCTTCTTGGATTGCTACAGCCATGGATCACATAAAGGAATGGGCGGGAATAGGAGCCCTAGTAGGTTTACTGGTGCTCACCTCCCTAGTATGCTTGTGGTGCATTTGTCGCATTAGGATCTCACAGCGTCGCCATGCAGCCATGATTGTCCAAGCCTTTATGGCCATTGATACAGGACAGTCTCCCCAAGCCTGGTTGGCTACTTTAAAAGATATTTAGGCACAGGATGCGAGGCCTGCGCACTGCACTTGAGGTTATGATATGCTGACCTCAAGGAGAGCAAGTCTGATTACATATGGGTTGGTACCCTAACTCCCACCTCTGTAAAAAGGGTATCGGACGGGTCTAGTGTTCTCTGGGTGGACGACGCCTGGACAAACATTAGTACATGTTCCATTTTAGCAGAGATCAGACCTCTACTCTTGCCTGTTGCTTTATAAAACAAAAAGGGGGAAACTGTAGAGAGCCGCGGGTAGCCGCACCCTAAAGATGGCTCTGGCTTCTACCCTCTGCCTTCCCGATGGCAAACACTCTTTATGGTAAACAGCTCCTTATTTGGCTATGGCTGGATTCGTGTGTTGCTGGCATATGCGTGAACCTGTGGACAGTGCCCACGTGGCTGCTTGGGGTTGGCAGCCCAGCCCTACTTAGGTGCTGGGAGAGGCTTGCCCCAGCGAGAGAGACACAATGTAACTAATCAAAGGTCTGAATAAACTGTGATGAAAAGGATCCAGATGTCGCGTCTTCCTTGCTGGTCGAGGCGGGCGCGACAGTCATTTTCATAATTGGTGGAGACTATCTCAAGAAGCTCAATAAATCTCATGCCGAGTAACATGAGAGAGCCCCACACAGAGCACATTAGTTGAACTTATGAAAAGTCCAAAAAGAAAGACTCTTGGAAACAGCAGGAATAAAGCAAGCTGGATGGTAGAAACATGCAAGCTGGTATTCTCACATTTGTTATTTATCAGGGTAATGGCGCACAACACAAAACCCATGTGCAGGACAGAAGACAATTTTCATGAATTGGTTCTCTCATTTCATCTTGTCAGTAATGGGGTCACTCAGTCATCAGAATTGGTATCAAGAACCCCTGTTCTCTAAGCTAGAAATTCTCAACCTATGGATTACAACCCCTGTGGAGTCACATATCAGATATTTTCATTACTATTCATAACAGTAGCAAAATTATAGTTATGAAGTAGCAACAAAACTAACTTTACGGTTGGAGGTCACAACATGAGGAACTGTGTTAAAGGGTCGCAGCATTAGGAAGGTTGAAAACCACTCCTCTAAGCCATCAACACATCATATAAGCAGGTTGTGTTTTGAAGTCAGAATGTTTAGCAAGTTCATTTAGTGAGATAATGATGTATGTATTAAGTGTCAATGATCTAAAACTCAGGTGAATTATTCTTGAAATATTAGGAAAAAGTTGGGGCATTCCCACACAAGCAAAGAAGAGATATACAAGAAGTCCAGAACAGTGGAACCTATATTAAACAGGAAATGGAAGACTTGGGAAGAAACCAAGACCTCCAGCAAGGTAACTATGTACATAAATGTCAAAGCCCCACTATTGTGTGCTCTTACCTCTGCTTTTCATTTCTTACACATTTGAAAGTCAAATCCAATAATAAACTTACTTATTGTTTGGTTTGCCATTAACAAACAAACAAATTTGTGAGTAGAACAGAACAAAGGAAGGAGAGACCTATCCAGGAACAGAATATGTGCTTCAGAAACTGACTTGACATCAGCAAAAGATAGAGTATTGCACATTTACAATGTTAATAAAAATCTCAAGAAATCATCCCAGTTGGTGCATTAACCATGACATTTGACTTTTCATTGTATAAGTGTATGAATGTATTTGAATATATTCATTCATTGATTGATCAATAATGTGTTTGTCTACCCAGTTGAATAGCACCTTCATAGCTTCTAGCCTTATCCTACTGAATAAACTATCAAATTTACCTTCTAGTAGAATGTATTGAATTTGATATTTTGATGTTTAGTTTGTAGCTTGAAAGGGAAAATGGCTAAGAGAACAATTCTGACTGAGCAGACACAGCAAACAGATGTGTTGGTAGTGTTGATGGTATTGAATTAGCCTACAGAAATGCATAGAAGAGACTTCATGTGTTAGGAATAAATAGGAGCCTGCCAGTGTGTTGGTCAGGGTCAGATGTTTCCACGTTACTCTATGATATATAACCCTCCTTGCTCAGGTGCTGCCTTCATCTCCTTACTGCTTCTTAAAAACCCCCGGCCCTTGTGTGACTTGAGATGTTTTGTGTTCTGTCCCTTCAGCACAAAGCATGTGCATAATCTGTTACATTTTTATCTCTTGTATGTCATTTCACCACAGGAAAATTAATTGACAACCAACCTTTCATAAAGCGATTTGCAATTGTCTCCTGGCACTTTCAATACTTTCACTATAGCTCCCTTTATTTTTATTGATACTAAATTCCTAAATTCACATTACATTGGTATTTCTGCCAATGTAAATATAGGATCCAGAAGGGCAAAAAATTATCTGGTTGGGGTTGGTATATGTCTAAAATCTTCAAAAATGTCAAGTTCATGGTTGCTCCAAAGTAAATTAATCTGTTCTTTGAACCAGAACAAACATGTCATCTAAGAATTTGGCACTGAACATGATACTCACATTGACTAATTAGAAAGCTGTGAGTCAAAGACCTTCAGCAACCCTTCAGCCTGCTTTTCTACCTTCAGGAGCAATTTTGGTTTATAATTTATAGGGATATGTTACTAAAAATGACTTTTCCTTCAGTGTATTCATAGGGTTCTCACTGATCCATATTGGCTTTGTTCATGTCACAGAAGATATGTTTTGGATGTGATTTTGTGACATGGTACAGGACTCTAATGCAGTACACTCTCCAAATACTCCTCCAAAGAGGAGAAGGAAAGAGTGATTGGTAGAGGAGACAACGACATTTACATTACATTTTTCTTTTCACAAATCATTTATGCTTATTATTTTATTCATTTTTATTAATTCCTTGAAAATTTATACAATGTATTTTAATCATATTCAATCTCTACTCTTCCTTCTATCTCCTCAAAGATCTATCTCAACCTCTTTACACACTTAATTTATGTTTGTTCATTTATTTATTTATTTGTTTGTTTGTTTGTTTGTTTATTTATTTATTTAAACTCACCAAATTCAATTTGTTTTGACCATATACTGCTCAATTTGAGACCATTTATGGGAGTGTGGTCAACCCTCCTAGGGCCATACCCTAAAGAAATCTGAGTCTGCCTCACTTATCACTCCACAATTTCATCACCAGTGTGTTCAATGCTAGAATTTTTGTCGTGTTTGATCTTGTATATGTCTTATGCTTGCTGTCCTCACCACTGTTAGTTTACCTTTGCAAGTGCTCATCTTTCTGTAGTCAGCCACTGCTTCAGGCTCTTAGAATTTTTTCAACAGCCTCTTTCACAACCTTTGAGTGTGTAAAGGTTGTGATATAGAAGCTCCACTTGAGAGTGAACACTCTTCAAGTTTTTCTTATCTATACCATGACTAGCTGTAAGAAGCTTTGTTAAGGAGGCATGAGCAATGCACTAAACCATGGTTATATAGCAATGTTACTAAGAATCACTTTGAAAGTGTGCCCATAGTGTAGAATAAAAGGAGGTTACCTCAGGGCCTATGTCCTATCTTGGCCTCAGCAATAGTGTCAGGCATGAGTTCTCTTTTGCAGAGTGGGCAGTAAATCCAGATAGAAAGTTGTCAATTACTCTGGTAGCATCTGGCCACTGTTGTAACTATGGATATAATCTTACCCAGACTTAAACCTGCATGCTGCAATAAAAGGTAGCCTAATTTCTCACTAATAGTAATTTTCCCTAATGACTATCAAAAGTGTAACAGTCTACTTGTAATAACTTTTTAAAAATTATATTTGTGTTTTAATTTTACACATCAGCCATGGGTTCCCGTCCTCCCCATTCCCGCCCCCACCCCCACCTTCCCGGAAGCCCCTTCCCTCCATTCTCATCTCCTCCAGGGCCAAGACTCCTCTGGGGATTCAGCTCAACCTGGTAGATTCAGTACAGGCAGGTCCAGACCCCTCCTTCCAGGCTGAGCATGTGCCCCTGTGTAAGCCCAAGGTTCCAAACAGCCAGCTCATGCACTAAGGACAGGTCCCGGTCCCACAGCCTGGATGCCTCCCAAACAGTTCAAGCTATTCAATTGTCTCACTTATCCAGAGGTCCTGATCCAGCTGGGGGCTCCACAGCCTTTGGTTCATAATTCATGTGCTTCCATTCATTTGGCTATTTGTCCCTGTGCTTTTTCCAATCTTGGGCTCAACAATTCATGCTCTTACAGTCCCTCCTCTTTCTCAACTATTGGATACCTGGAGCTCCACCTGGGGCCTGGCTGAGGATCTCTGCATCCACTTCCATCAGTTGTTGGATGAGAGTTCCAACTTGACTGTTAGGGTGTTTGGCCATCTGATCACCAGACTAGGTCAGATCAGGCTTGCTCTCAACCATTGCCAGCAGTCTACAGAAGATGTATCATTGTGGATTTCAGGGGACCTCTCCAGCACTCTGCCTATTCCTGTTCTCATGTGATCTTCATTTATCATGGTCTGTTATTCCTTGTTCTCCCTTTCTGTTCTTGATCCAGCTGGGATCTCCTGCTCCCCTAAGCTTTCTTTCCCTCGAAACTTGCCCTTTATTACACTCACTGTCGTCCAGGTTGTTCATGTAGATCTCATCCATTTCTCTGTCATTGGGCGATCCCTGTGTCTTTCCTAGGGTCCCATTTTCTAGGTAGCCTCCCTGGAGTTGTGTAGCAGTCTAGTCATCTTTGTTTTACATCTAGTATCCTCCTATGAGTGAGTACATACCATGTTTGTCTTTCTGAGTCTGGGTTACCTCACTCAAGATGATTTTTTCTAGATCCATCTATTTGCCTGCAAACTTCATGATGTCATTGTTTTTCTCTGCTGAATAGGACTCCATTGTATATATGTACCATATTTTCTTTATCCATTCTTCAGTTGAAGGGCATCTAGGTTGTTTCCAGGTTCTGGCTATTACAAACAATGCTGATATGAACATACCTAAGCAAATGCCCTTGTGGTATGATTGAGCATTCCTTGGGTATATGCCCAAAAGTGCTATAGCTGGGTCTTGGGAGAAATGGATTCCCAATTTTCTAAGGAAGCACCATATTGATTTCCAATGTGGCTGTACAAGCTTGCATTCCCACCAGCAGTGGAGGAGAGTTCCCCTTGCTCCATATCCTCTCCCGCATAAGCTGTCTTCTGTGTTTTTGATCTTAGCCATTCTGATAGGTGTAAGATGGTATCTCAGAGTCATTTTGATTTGCATTTCCCAGGTAATTAGGTATGTTGAGCAATTCCTTAAATGTCTTTCAGCCATTTGAGTTTCCTCTGTTGAGAATTCTCTGTTTAGTTCTATACCATGCTCATGGATAGGCAGGACTAAAAAATGTATCATAAAAATGGCGATCTTACCTAAAGCAATCTACAGTTTCAATGCAATCCCCATCAAATTACTAAGACAATTCTTCACAGACCAGGAAAGAATAATACTCAACTTCATATGGAAAAACAACTCAGGATAGCCAAAAGAATCACCATGTACAAAACTTAAGTCCAAGTGAATCAAAGACCTCAACCTAAATCCAGTTACTCTGAACCTGATAGAAGAGAAAGTAGGAAGTACTCTTGAATGCATTGGCACCGGAGATCACTTCCTAAATATAACACCAGTAGCACAGACACTGACAGAAACAATCAATCAATGGGACCTCTTGAAACTGAGAAGCTTTTGTAGAGCAAAGGACACAGTCAACAAGACAAAGTGACAGCCTACAGAATGGGAAAAGGTCTTCATCAACCCCACATCTGACAGAGGGCTGATATCCAGAATATATAAAGAACTCAAGAAATTAGACATCAAAATGCCCAACAGTCCAATTAAGAAATGGACTATAGAACTGTCTACTTGTAATAACTTTTTATACTGAAAACATTCATAAGTTTTATAACTAATTTTTAATTTTTCAAAAAATTACTCCATCAGTTACTGGATGAAGACTCTCTGACTACAATTGGGATAGTCACCAATCATGTTTTTCTTTCTGAGTCTGGGTTACCTTACTTGGGATGATTATTTTCTAGTTTCATTAATTTGCCTTTGAATTTCCTGATTATCTTTAACAGCTGAGTATTACTGCACCCGCTCACTGTGTTCCATGATAGCAATAAGAACACAGTTTATGCATAGTCCTGGGAAATCCCTGCTGCCCAGTGGAACTAAATGACAAGTACATGGATGTACAAATGGTCAAGTAGTGTTTGCTTAACAAACTTGAACAATGAGAATATATTGGTATTCAAAGAAAATGATGACAATACAATTTAGGGAGTTTTTATTTAAAATATAATAATATTTTTAATAGATAACTGCTTTGCTAGAGAAATTTGCATAGATTTAGATGATCAAGCTGCATATTCTATTAATTTATTTGTATTTGGAAATTACTTGATAAATTTGTTTTATACCTTGTGAAATACTTGGAAACTTCTACCTTGTAATTATCAAAAATAGAATAATAATAATTAATTATAATATGTAAAAAATACATGTACCCTAAAAACAGCCTAATATAGAATTACTTCTGAACTTCATTAGTATAAAATTTAGACTCTTAATAAATTTTCTAGCTCATGTATTTAACTAATGATGCATTAAATATTTTTCACTAAAACTGTATAATTCAGAAATTAAATAAAAATGAAATCAGATAAGAATATATGTAATACTAGATATAACTATATGTAGCTATTTAATAATTAAAATGATTTATATTAAGCCCTAATTCCTCCCAGATACTCCCCACCTTCCCACTCACCCCCAACTTTTATATTCTCTTTCTCTGTCTTTTTATATTAACAAAATCAAGAAACACAGGCACATATACAACACCCACACGCAAACAAATGAAAGTCAAAACAAACAAATGACCAATAAAATGAAAATATGCAAATGAAGCAAAATGAGACAAAATGTTTGCAGAAATACTTTTAAGTATATTTTGTGTTCCAAAATTATTCCTGGTGTGGTAGCTGGTGTTATGACAAGTTAACACACAAATTAGTGTTGTCTGAAAGGAGGGGGCCTCAATTGAGACAATGCCTCCATAAGATCCATCTGTAGGGCATTTTCTTAATTAGTGATTGATGGGGGAGGGCCCAGCCATTGTGAATGGTGCCATCCCTGGGATAACTCTCCTGGGTTCTATAAAATGCAGGTTGAGAAAGCCATGAGGAGCAAGCCAGTAAGCAGCATCTTCTATGGAGTCTGCATCAACATCTGCCTCCAGGTTCCTGCCCCATTTGAATCCCTATTCTGACTTCCTTCAATAATGAACAGAGATATGGAAGTGTAAGCCAAATAACCCTTTCCTCCCCAACTTTGGTCATGGTGTTTTGTCACAGCACTATAAACCCTTAGTCACTGGGCATGGGGCTGCCCTGAAGTGTGACTCCACTGAGACTCCAGGAGACTTGACTGAGAAAAACACTTTTTCCTTTGCCAGTAGGTATCAGTTTCAGCTAGGTTCTTATTTAGGGGGTTATGAAAAAATATAAATGCAATGTAGAGAAGAGGTGGTCCCAGGGATAGATTCATTTTCATATAGAAAATTAGGATTCCATGAGACAGGTTTCAAATTTCATAAACTTGAAAATAACTCACAAAGATTTTAAGGTTAATTGACATATTTAATTTACTAGTTTGAAATTCATTTTATTAATGTCTCAGTCAATAATGTTAGGATAATTCGTATTTTGCCCAATTAATGCATCATTATGGTTCAGTTGGTTTACAAAACATTTTTGTGTTCTCAAACTAAATTTCTTATCAATATCAAAAGTGAGAAAATGAACTACTGTATCAACAAGAGATTACTAAGTTGTTTTAACATATGTTATATTTAAAAGTTGAGAATTCTGGTCAGCATGAGAAGAGCTATGTGATGCATTATAGCATGGCTAACGTGATCTTTGGATTATTAAAATTATGTACATATATGCAAATAGAGATAGATATTTTAAGTTTTTAAATACAATTTTATCACTTATTGTTCAATTTTTTTTGTATTTTATAGCCATTATACCTCCTCCTGTTTCACAAAATATAATGATATGATTTTTTTCTCAAGCTATGCAAAAAGATGTAGACATAGAGCTTCATTCAAAGATATTCTGTAGGCTAAGAGACAAAACAAAGAGGCATTTAAAGTAAAGTAGACAGCTGAGATACATCATTTTGTCATAATTGACCATTACATTAAACAGGAGAACACACACTAATGCTAGCTAACTTGTTATCACTGTGACAAATGCCTGTCCAAAACATTTTAAAGGGGAAATACATATTTTGGTTCAGGGTTTCAGAGGTTTCTGAGAGTGATTAACTGATCCCATTGCTTTCTGACCAAACTAGGACATGGCATGGGACTTCATAGCACTAAGTGAAGAAACTGAGATCTGGAGAAGAGAGAATCGGGGGAGGGAGAGAGAAGGGAAAGAGGGAGGTAGGCAGGGAGTGAGTGAGTGAAGGAAGGAAGGAGGGAGGGAGGAGAGGAAAGAGAGAGATGGGGAGAGAGAGAATTTGAAAACATCTATCCTCCAAGTGTATTTTCCCAATGACCCGCTTCCTCCATCAAGGCCTAGAGTTTTTACACTTCTTAAAATAGAGCCACCAGCTGGTGGCCAGGACTGGAATAGACGAGCCAGTGGGTGACATTTCATATTCAAGCTATGACAAGCAGCTTAAAAATACCTCTGTGGTTCGCTACCATGATCTTTATGCTATGGCGAACAATTTTGCAAGAAATTGAAACAAAAAGTGAAATACCTCATTCAAAATGTTGAGGAATATGGAAGTATTACTGCCTAAAGGAATGGAGACCCAATTGCAGAAGCTGTATCAGTGATCATATTTCCCTTATCTTTTTGTATTTTTTTACAAGTGCTCTAATTATGACACTACATGATCAAAAGGAAATACGCACATTTTAACAGCATTTAGCTACTAGAGCAATTAAAATGAAATGTACTTGATTTTTAGACAAGTGAAAATAATTAAAAAGAAAATTTGACATACTTATTTTCCAAAAAATATAGTTAACTAGCATACTTTCCAAGCAGGGAGAAATTTGTGTAAGAACTCTAAAGTTCCTACAATGTATAGAGTAGAGAGAGCAGACTGTTGTAGACAGACAAGATTGTTAAATCATAAAACAGGTAAAATACCATAGAGAATATATATGAATAAAATGCTGTAAAGATCTACTGATGATCTATGAAGCATGTAGTTTTCAAACTGGAGAGATTATTATTACTATTTCAGTTAATTATTAAGAAAGAGTGATAATTTGAACTTCTTATGTAACAAAAATGTACTGTATTTGATGATTTATTAAATGAATGATCTTAAGAAGACTCTTACCCAAGAATCTGACTGGCAAAGTGGATTTTCTTATGTGTTATTACATATTACTTATGAAATTCATATTTGCTTTATAAAGAAATGAACATTTTAACCATGTAATAGGTTCTCAGACTAAACATTTTAGAACAGCTTTGGAAGGTAAATTTGGAGAGTACAGAAATTTGCCACATAACTTAATACTTGATATGAATCCTTTATATTTTTGAGGAGTTTATAGTGTAATCTGCTAATACTTAGATACTCATTCTAACTTATTATGTATGTTGCTGAAGTAAGAACAAATCTGGGTTATTCAAAATATGTCTCTTCAATATCATTGTTCCCAGGGTCTATTTGTATAACTTATTTGAGTATTATTAATAATATGTAATTATTTAGAAAAGTAATATTCTCTAATACTCTAAATGGCTAAATGTATTATATAAAGGGTAGCTCCAATCGAAAATAAACTATTTTTATATGGGGAAGAAAATTAAGGTGATTTATACAAGTCCCTTCATCAAAAACACTCAACAGGAAACTTACTTCCCATGAATATGATGCATTGGTATCTAATGTATCTAATGACATTTATGGAACCATGTGATATGAAGAGGCCTTTAGAGTCTACCAGCATTAAAATCATTTTACTTAGAACCACTGAGTGAAACCTTTCCAAGTTGAGCATCTTTTTACTTTTCTATAAAGATTTTGGAGGCAGAATTCATTAATTTTGAATGTCATCCAATGAAGTACTCATTTTATTATTATTTCCCTAGGCCAATTTTAGAAAAATTAAATATTCTTCAAGCAAACTAGGAAAACTAAAACCAGTATTATAATATTTTAGTGCCTATAAAGAATGACAAAAATACAATGTAAGCATGATGAATAACAAATGAAACCAGCTTTAGTCATCAATAACAGCAGAGAATGTAATAAGATTCAATTAATTTAAGAAGATGGCATTGGCATTCCAATTACAAAGATTCTAAACTGTAAGAGCACCTAGACTTCAATGAGTTTACAGAGGAATAGTAGAGGAACGCATGCAGACAAATAATTACAACATATTTTGATAAGAGAATCAAGATAGCCGCATGCTGAAAGAATAGAAGAAACAGGTATCTGGAAGATTTGGTGCATGTAAGATGATGATGTATAGATGTACTAAAGTACTACCTGGTCAACAAATTTCTACATAGACAAGAGAAGGCTATGGATTATTGATATTAAACATGTCATCAGCAACTAGCTGTGGCAGTGCCCTCCCCCATCACTTTGAAGGCAGAGGCAGGTAGATCTGTTCAAGTTTGAGGCTAGCCTGGTCTACATAAAAAATTCTAGGCCAGACAGGGCTATATAGGCAGACCCTGTGTCAAAAAAAAAAACAAAATCCCAGAAACAAAAAAATATCATCAGCACATAGTATTGGTGGCAAACCCAACTAATTGTCATCCTTTGTCATAGTGTTGGCTTAGAAAAGTCTACTTCATACAGTAATGATGAGAGTGGTAAACGAAGCTGTATCCCAGAGATGCTTGATGGACATCCTGATCCTGATGAGAAACATGAGGTGTTATGAATTGACTTAGTATGGTCTGCACTGCAAAATGAAAATGTGAATCGTAGTTGCTTATGTTACATAGCATTCCATCTCCAGTAGTGCCATGGAGGGGATACAATTCATTTTCAACTTTTCAGCTTTGTTAATATCATCCTTCTCACCTATAATCTTTCTATTATTAGAAGCTTTTTCTTAACTTCTTGAATATAGATAACATTGTAGCATAGAGATGCTTCAGTTTATGCTTTGTAAAATTCTAAAATTTCACAGAACTTAGATCTAAAATTACTTTTCACTGCACAGTGATGTTTGAAATTCTTTATGTGGCAGCTGATTACTTTATTTAGCTTTTTGCTACTATTGGTTGAATTTTGTTTACTTTGTTTAGCATAAGAAATTAGCCAATAAAAACATATTATGGGTGATTGGAGAATAAAAATATTTTTCTCATAGAACTATGCCAAAATAATCACATTCACAAATTATAAATGACCTATTCTATGTTCCTTGAATGTCTATGTATATGGAATCAATCTAAATTTAATTATAAGGATAAGTTGTTCACTTATGCAAAGTTATTTCCATTTATTTTCCCCTAACATTTGTGACAGTTATACAAAGAGCCACTAAGGGCACAGCAGGTAAGATAACTAGCATCCATCCTTGTGACTGGAGATTGGTCCCTGAGACCAACGCAGTAGAAGCAGAGAGCTGACTCCAGCAAGCTGACCTCTCACATACCCTGTGACATGTGCACCCTACTAAGTAAATGATTCAATTCCATCTCAGGAACTTCCACCACCACCACCAAAAAACCAAACAGAATAGAACCAAACCAAACCAACCAAACAACAACAAATTAAAGAACAAAAAAAAAAAAAAGAAAGAAAGAAAGAAAGAAAGAAAGAAAGAAAGAGAAAGAAAGAAAGAAAGAAAAAAAAAACAGCATCTCAGGGACTAATTTAAAATAGCTCTTCAGTGCTATGCACTCCTAAAGATCATCTTTCAGAATCACAGACCATATATGGACTGGCGAGATGGTTCAGCACTTCTGCCAAACCTGTCATCTGCCAAACCTGTCATCTAAGTTCAAATCCTGGCATTGCAGAGGATAACCAACACCTGAAGGTGCTTAGGTGACTTTCACATGCATGCTGTGGCACCTAAATGCATATGTGAACACACACACACACACACACACACACACACACACACACACACAGTCCCAATAATAATAATGATGATAAAATAAATGTAATAAAATAATTTTAAAAGAATAAGGGCTCACAAAGAGTTTTTACAATAGGATGTATGCATGATTGGGATGATCCCTGAAGATGCCAAACAAGATGACTAACAATACCATCAAGGGAAAGTAATTTTAAATTCTATCAGACATTCAGTTATCTAGCAAAAGTAAAAACAGGATGGTCTGCAGTTGACAAAGGGGGTGGGATTTAGTGTTATTTGAGCTAACAATAGGCTGTTGACGATAATACTGAGAATAACTATACTTCAGTCACTTTCCTTTGAAAACTTCTTTCTAGTTAACAGTGACTTAAAGAGATATTGTTAATAAGCCAGTCTTCTAAAATAAACTCAAAGATTGGCTTTCATTTATCTTTTGATTTTAGCAGAGCATAACTCACTTTTAAAGTATTATACATTTAATGTTAAAAATAATCCAATGCTTTGACAGCATTAATGTTCAGCTCTAACTTAGCTTTGTTTTGAATAAGAGGGGGTGATTTGAAGAAACATTTGATGAAATACTTTTTAAAGCCTAAAATTACATTATAATACATAAGAGCAGAGTATTCCTGAGAGATGAAAATTATAGTCTGGAAATGGCAGTAAGAAAATCTTAGTGTTCAGCAATCAATTGACAGAATGAAAGCAAATAAAATATTAGGAAAGAATAAAATGCAAGTCCATCAAACTGTTTTCCATAATCCATAGTGTTTAGAAAGTGTCTTTGAGAAAAGTTATATCCCAGTCAGATGTCATTTCATCAGTGCAGTAACAGTGGAGCACTGCCTGCTAACTGAGTTCATCTTGAAAAGAAATACATGCTTTCACAGATAACTGGAAGTTGCTGATTTGATGAAAAGTAAAATTTTTATAACTCAAAAAATCTCCACTGAAAATAATTGGATAAATAGTGTGTGAACATTAAATATACTCAACAATTTTCTAAACCCCAAACAATAATGTATATTTTGCTAATGAAAAGGGAGGTTAACTGTATTCTCTCAAAATTCACCCAAGATGCATTGATTATATTTTATGCACTTTAGAAGGGAAGACTAAAATGAAATGCATACAAATATATCATAGTCAAAAATGTAGAGTATGCTGGAGAGAATTTGTGTGGATATGTGTACCTGTATAAGATATATTACAGAATAAAAATAGAAAAAGATAAAACAGTGATGCTGCAATTCAATTAACATTCCAAGGACATTTAGGCATGTAACATATAAAGATGTTGTGATGGGATCTATTGAGGAATAGTTCTATAATTACAGACCATCTGAAATAGTAATTATACCTGCATGTAGCCAAACAGCCATTGAGCTGCAAGGGCTGTGTTCCCTTTTCTAAGCATGATGTCAAGGATACTTCAAAGTGTGGGCTACTTCATTATATGAATCATAATAGAGGGACAGGCCTGTGTCTTTCAAAGCAAGATTCAGCTGCATGAGCAGTTGTTATCAGGTCTGAATAAGGACCAGGATTGAGTATCCAATACCTACCACAGAGTGATAGTTTAGAATTTGAGACTGAAGAATATCCTTTAATCAACAGTTTAATATTCTTGAACTACATGAACATCTGTAAGTCTATTATAATAAAACCTAATGCGCGCGCGCGCGTGTGTGTGTGTGTGTGTGTGTGTGTGTGTGTGTGTGTGTGAGATTAATAAGATATTTTGTTAACATTTTTTATAATTCAGCTTAGGACAGATTTCATTAATTCCTTTGTAATGCTAAATATCAACCTCAAGGTCTTGCACTGGTAGGCAAGGGCTCTACCACTAATCTACACTTCCAACCCTAAATGTCTCTCTATATTATAATATTTTTCGCTACATACAGAAGAAAACATCATTAGGATTGTATCTATGGACCACAGCTGTGCAAGAGAAGCACTAAGGAGGTGGTTTCTCCCTGGGGACTTCATTGCAGAGTGACTTGAGAAGGTGCTGCAGAGGTGACAAGACTCAAGGACCCTCAATGAGAAGTCAAGAGGACAGGAAGGCTGCTGGAGCCCATTTGCTCAGCCTCTGCTGTGGTGGTATTGTGTTCCCCTAAATATTGTGCATGCTAATAAACTTATCTGGGGTCAGAGAACAGGACGGCCACAATATTAAACATAGAGGTTAGGCAGCACATGACTTTAATCTCAGCACTGGGGAGGCAGAGCCAGGCAGATCTCTGTGAGTTCAAGGTCACATTGGAAATAGCCACCAGGCTTGGTGACTCATACTTTTAATCCCAGAAAGTGAGCCTTTAATTCCAGGGAGTGATGGCAGAAACCAGAAAGATATATAAGGTGTGAAGACCAGAAACTAGAAGCATTTGGCTGGTTAAGCATTCAGGCTTTTGAGCAGTAGTTCAGCTGAGAGCCATTAGGATAAGGACACAGAAGTTTCCAGTCTGAGGAAACAGGATCAGCTGAGAAACTGGCAAGGTGAGGTAGCTGTGGCCTGTTCTGTCTCTCTGAACTTCCAGCATTCACTCCAATACCTGGCTCAGGCATGATTTTAATTAATAAGACCTAAGATTCCTGCTACACTCTGTTCTTCGTTGGGACATTTCTTAATTTATTTCTCCCATGAAACAGCTTTAAATTAAGAGGTAAGAAAAAATATTTTTCAAAGAAGAGTGAGAGAGCAAATTTCTTAGGGCCGGAGTCTTTATCTTCTCTATCCACTGACTTTTCTGCAGAACAAAGTATAGAATTATAATAATGAACATGAAGCACCTCTCCATCTTGAGCTGCTGTGAGTTTATGATTTAAAAGGAAGATGATGACAGATAGCTTGTCCTCTTCCTGCTGTAACCTTAGGATACAGCTCAGAACCTTCAACCTACTTTCTCCTCTCTTTGAAACCCAGGAACAATTTCAATGTTAGAGCACAGGGATTATTATCCGGCATGGAAGGCTTATTGAGACACCTGATTCCATGCATCTACAAGGACAGAGTCTTACCTCACTTTCAGCCTTGCCTTAAGCCTGGTTATATTTCAAGAAGTAAGACTATGCTGCTATTTTAGATTATGGATCACAGTGGTGGCTTGTTTACAGTATTTCTATTTAGCATAAGCAAGGCAGCAGTACAAAGGTGCACTTTGACAATTTTTACATTGCATCTGATATTAAGACAAAACTGTGAAAATAGAGATTTCTGATGAGACTTTTCAGACAGGGATTGTCAAAGGTTAGTCCCACCACCACCAAAAAGATTTAGATTAAGGCTATAAAGTAACTTGCTTATAGAAGAACTCACTGGGAGAAAGGAGAAAAGGAATTAAGTCTGCAAACTTAAAGAAATAATAGAAAGATGATGGTTCATATTAAGGTTTCTCCAACGTACAGTGCTCTCAGGATCATAAAATACAAATAAGACACATGAAATATTTTTATTATCTATGTCTAGACATGGTATTATTTGAGATCATCATACTTTTGGTTCACTAAATTTCTAAAATATTTCTATTTCTATACCATCAAATTTGGGGAGATTCTGCTGTTTATACACACACAAGTAGTTATATTTTTACACACATACACTAGCAATGAAGAGTATGAGAAAGAAATTTTTGAAAATTCATTTGCAATGGAATCATGAAGAAGAAAACAGGCTACTAACTTATTTAGAATCACAGATGTAAAAAATCATGTATAATAAAAAGTGCAAAGTAGTTCTAAAAGTTATAAAAGAACAAATGAATAGAAAGTCATATGGTGATTACAAAGTAAAGAAAATATTATCGCCATGTCAGTGCAACCCAAAATTATCTGCATATTCAATGTACTCCCATTGAGTCCTTTTAATTTTTTTAAAAATTTTCATTCTTTCTTTCTTGAAAATATATAAAAAAAAATCTATTCTGTAACTCACATGAAGTTTATGGCAAAGCTATAAATAAAAACAGTAGGAAAGAAAGACATAAAACCAATACAACAGCATTCAGAAGTAAACTCTCATCTATTTGGTAAAATGATTTTCCAAAACGGTGCCAAGACCATTCATAGGAGGAAAGATAATACTTTCACCAAACAGTACTGGGCAAACTGAACATCCATCCACCTGCAAAAAGTTAAAGTTGGATCATTGTCAAAACCACACACAAAAATGAGAGGAAATGGACCTGTAGGCTGAACATAAAACTCCAAGCCTTAAAATTCCAGCAAATCATGAGGCAAAAACCTCAATGACATTAGATTTGGCAATGATTTATTAGACTGATATCAAAGGCATGGGTAATAAAAGAAAAAAGTAATTTGAAATTGAAAATCTTTAATATTGTACACAAACAACAGTATTATGACTGTTATATTGTATAATTATAAGTATAATTGTAAGTCAAATAACTTATAAAAAGTTAAGATCCAAGATACATGAAAACTAATAAAACTCAACGAAGAAGAAATAAACCGCAAGATTTATAAATAGTCAAAGACTTGAGTGAACACTTCAATGATGATAAATAAATGTCTAATAAGCACTAACATCAATATGATTAGTAACCTAGGAAAATTCAAATTATAAGTATAAAGAGATACTACTCATACCTATAACTATGGCAACTGTAGAAAAGAAAAAGAAATGCTGAGTATAAAGGATGAAGAGAAACAGACCCTCTGAGCACTGAGAAGGGAAGGCAAAGGGTAGAAAACAGGATGAATGAAGATACTATAAAAATTATGAAAGGGTTAGATACAGCTAATTTGCTAATTGCTTGTTTTACAACAGGCAGACTTGAGTTCAAACCCCAAAACTCACACTTCAAAAAAATGTGATAGTGTGTGCTTGTATGTGTAATCCCAGCCCTGGGAAAACAGAAGGACTGCAGGATCCCTGTAGCACACTAGTCAAACAGCCTAGTATACTTTGTGAGCCCTAGGTCAGTGAGAAATCTGATTTCCTCTATCAAAAATAGACTTTCAAAGATAATGCTCAAATCTATCCTCTGGTCTCCACATGTATACAAGTTTACGCCCCCCAACCCCTTCCCCAGTATAATGCAATCAATCTACTTATGAAAGTCTATACTCTGAACTTAACTTCTATTTTTCTATATCAAATAAATGAAGTCAGGACCTGAAGAATTATTGTGTTAGTAGCAACAATATTCTCAGTAGTGACAGCATGGATGCAAATAATAAACCCACCTACAAGCAGATGAATAAAGAAATGTGTACACACACTCAACAAAATATTTCATTTATGATTTCTATAATTCCTTTGAAAAGCATTCAGGTTCCCTTATACAAATCTTTCACCTTTTTAGGAAATCAAGTCTACTGCTTGCTTCTCACATGACTCCTGGTGTCTGTGTCATTGATACAGCAACTTCTCACACCCTCCCCAAAGCTGTCTCCAGAAAGGATGACCCATAACACACCTCCTTAGTTAAATTAACTCTCAGTATTTTTTGTTGACACCATTGCAAAGTATAATTTATTTTTCATATTCCTAATTGTCAGCATATAAAAAGTCAAGCAACTTTTGTGTACAAACTTTGCATCCATCTTCTTTGCTCAAGTAATTCATTTGGTAGAATAGTTTCTAGCGGAACTATAGACTTTTCTACACAAGGGAAATTTGTCTGTGTACAGAAATGATTTTCCTCATTTATTTTCACTTTGGATGCCTTTTATTTCTTCTTTCCTCCCTATTTTCTCTGTCTAGACCTTCAAGTAATATGATAAACACAAGTAATGGAGATAAATCATTTTTTTATTCTTGAATTTAGAGAAAAAAAACTCTCAGTCTTTAACATCATGTGTGGTCTTTCTGCCTTTATAAAAGGAGAAAAGCTACCATGGGCAAATATGAACTTTGAGGACGTTAACTTAAGTATAATAAGGCAATAACAAAACATGAAAATATTGTAGAATTACATGACATAGCCTATGTATTGCCATTGTCCACTGCCTAGACAAAAACAAACAAAAAACAACCAAAGCAAAACAAAACCAGGAAGTCAGAATGATGGTTACCAGGAACTGGCAAGAGATAGGGATGTGATAGCTTCAGCTTTGCAAGATGAAGTGTTCTGGGTATGAGTGGTGGTAGTGTTATTACACAATAGATGTACTTGTTAACACTCAATCATCTCAGCACGAATGACAGTGCGTTCTGTTTAAATAGTACCACAAAAAATGGAGTGAAGGAGAAGTAGCACTGAAAGATGGATCCAAGATGATACAGCAGGTTGTTCACTTCAAACAGATTGAGACTACAACTTAAATGATGTCATATGACTTTAGGTACTAAGAATAATAGGTGCATCCCAATAATATACTCTTAGATTATTGCATATGTCAATATTAATAAGACACTTGGTTTTGGAATCCAGAGCTACATGGAGGCACACCTGACATTGTGCTATCTGTGGTGTGATGAGTTCTGAGCTAATTAATATGGAGCTACTCCAGCCTTCCTGCACAACAGTTCAGTTGTGTACCCTACTAAAGCTGCATGTACATATAACCTAAACCTGAACTGCCCACCAAAAGTTTGCCAAATTCCTATAGTACAGAATTATTATGTCAGTATATCACAATATGAAAAATGTGTTAATATGCAGTCTTGAATAAAAATCCATAGTTAGGAAGTATGAAATTTTATACCTAAGCTGCCATCCAGGGAAACTATTAAAAAAAAAAAAAAGAACAAACAATTGCATTCAAACCAACTAGAAGAAAAAACATCACAAATGAAAAGCTAGCCTACAGGATATGAGAACATATTCTCTTTTGCTTTAATGGCTTGTGTGATTGTTACATTTATAATAATCTCAAAACTATTAGATTATTGCCTATGCCAATGTCAATAAGATTTTACTTATGCTTTCTTCTAGGGGTTATAGAACATTGAATCTTACATTTAAAATTTTTATCTACTTTGAGTTAACATGTATGTATAATATAAAATTAGGATCTAATTGTTTTCTTTGTTCTATTGTATCATGTTGTTGCAATATAATTTGTTAAAAAGACAATCTAATCTTTCCTTATTGTTTATTCTTGGGATTAGTTCACCACATATTCAAGAGTTTACTTCTAAATCTAAGTGATTCCTATTCTGTTGCATTCACCTGTATGTCTGGAGTCATGCTGATATGTTATAGTTCTGGTTCATGGGAAGTTTTTGTCTATTTTGTAATTAGAAAAAGAAGAAATCATTTTTAAATCCATTGTTTTAGTGAGTATGTATGTACATGGTATGTGTGGGGGAATGTATGCCATGGCATGCATGTGGCCAGAGGATACTTTGTGCAGTTAGCTCTCTCCTTCTGCCTTTATTTGTGTGAGTTCAGGGATCAAACTCAGGTCACCACATTTGTGCAGCAAACACCTTTAACTTCTGAGACATCTCAGCAATTCTTAATACTTTATTAACATTATTATAAAGGGGATTATTTTCTTTTTGGAGTAGTTCAATATTATTGAACCTAAATAATACTAATTTTTGAAATGTTGGTTTGCATCTTGCAACTTTGGTGAATTTGCTTATAGTATTAATATTACTTATTCATTCTACAATCTATTATTTGTGCTAACTTTGTTTTTTCTCCAAATTCAGGTGCCTTTTTTCTCTTGAGAAAGTACTCTATCTAGCTAGGACTTTCAATAGCATTTGGAAGAAAAATACTAGGAACCCTTGTTTTGTAGCTCATCTTTAAGAAAGACAATTGTGCCAGGCAGTGGTGGCGTATGCCTGTAATCCCAGCACTCAGGAGGCAGAGGCAGGCGGATCTTTGTGAGTTTGAGGCCAGCCTCTACAACGCTAGTCTAGGACAGGCTCCAAAGCTACAAAGAAACCCTGTCTCGGGAAAAAAAAAAAAAAAAAAAAAAAAAGATAGATAAAGAACTTTGCACATGCTTTCTCTCTCCTTGGTCTATAAAACAAGTTATTCTCTTTCCCTTTGGGCAAAACGTGAAGTCATTTCCACAGATAATCAAGGTCATGTAGAAAAGCCCTGTTGTCAATTTCGAATCATTCTGGAACAAATTCTTGCCCAGCTTTCACAAATAACTTCTAAATTCATTACAGATGTTCTTACCCCTAAAATACTGTTGAAGAAGTAAAACTAAGTGATTAACCTGAGATTCAAATTACCTTCCTGATGGTAGCAACCATTTTGACAACAAATGCCGTCTACCTGGTCAAATATTCAGCACAGTAAGAGGGAAGCACTATGTTCATAATGCTTCTACACTTCCTAATGTCTAGCACTCCTTCACAAAATAACATGGCTTGAAACACTGCAATGAATTTATTGCCAAAAATTTGCCTTGATAATACCACTATTGGAAAAACATCAATTACCTCATTTCTTCTGCTAAGTTAATGTTTCCGTTGACACTTTATTAAATGTAAGAATATAGATTCACTTTTAACTGTTCACTTCCCTTGGACTTTCTTTCTTCTAAGTCAAATTAATGAGGGGGAAGTTGGAAATCTGGAGTTTTCATATACAGCCTGCACATTCTAATGTAATTACATTATTTTCTGTAAATAAATGAAAAATTTCTTGAGGATAAATGAGTGAGCATTAATTTTTTTTGAGACAACAAAATCATAGGCATGAAGGCAAAGAATTCAGTCTCTACGGTGGAGGTTTGACAATGCCCCCAGAATAGGACAGGACATCAACATATACCTTCTGAGTAGGGACAGATTATTCAAACATTTGTATATTATTTTTCAAGATGATGCATGGTAATATAATTCATAATACAAATCTGTTTTTCTCCTGGCTTAGGTATATTACATTATGAATTTTATTTCAATTTTTATTTCTTTCCAAATATTGATATTTTCTTCGTATTGACCCTTATTATGTAACACAGTGTTACACTATATTATTTATTAAGAGTTAGATTTAAAAAGTAAAACTATGTGGTCGGACACTCATTGGAAACTGTGTTTTGCTTGGAGTCTTGCTTTGTGGGGTGCTACTAATGAAGGGCCTGCAGACAGCAGCAGCCATTCGCCTAGCGATTTTCCTCATAGAGGATGATGCATGTGAAGTTCATCTGTCACTGTCCAAGACTGTCATTTTTCTTTTTCTTTTGCAACTTGTCTGAACTTGGTGTGATGGGTCACTTGTCATACTCTATGTGACCATTTGTGCAAGCAAACAGATTTTTTTTTTCCTAGAAGTAAATCTTGTAAAGTGTCAGGCTCTTTCCCATATGTGTTAACATTGCTTGGTAACATCCTACAAATGTTTTCAGCAAGTTTTTCCCCAAATTAATTTTCTTCTGTGTTAGCCCTAGCTAAACCACATCAGTTTCATGTCTGTAACAAATACAAATAGAATGTGGAGGAAAACAACTGAATCTTTAAACACATTAAATTAAAAAAACAAGAGAGAGAGAGAGAGAGAGAGAGAGAGAGAGAGAGAGAGAGAGAGAGAGAGAGAGAGAGAGAGAGAGAGAGAGAGAGATTCTCAATGCAAAGACTCATGGTGACAATGCGTAGGTTCCGTGATTGGCACGCCTCTTTCCATTTCACACAGTACTGTCACATCTTCCTTGCAGCTTCAGAGAATAATGTGAGAAAGCCACCTGAGGGACACAGTCCTTATAACTAAAGGCAACAATGTATTAATAAATCGCCTTAGAGTTTTGGCATTATCTCAGTTAAGCAAGTTCATGGTCTTTTTGCAAAAATAAAAAGTGAAGTGGTCTAAACATGTTTGCTAATATGTCAAGAAAGCACTTGTGTGAGAGTCACACCTGACCTAATGTTAAACCTGACCAATTGGGTGATGTAATCTGTGCCCCTCTCCCCTGCTTTCCTTTGGTAAAGTGACTAGCAATGCTTGCCCTTCTGAGGCAGGGTGGAAAGACAGGAAAACTTTAAGGACTTTAGAGCTGAGAAGGAAAGAAGCCTTACAAAAGGATCTCCTTGCATTTTTTGCTGACTGAGATCAACTTCATCACAGCTGATAAAGGTAAAATAAGCTCTGCTTCCTTGGGACAAGAATGTGTGTGACCCTGAGTTTGTCATATTGGTGCTCCTTTCTCATCCCTAAATCTACATATTGTACCTGATCAAAGCACTTTATAATTTCATTTACAAAAGGAAAATATTCAGGAAAAGAAAAGTAAATCAGCTCACATTTTTTACTTAATCTTTAATATTTGCTTAGTATTTAAACCTTGCTGTAAAATATATCCTTTGAACAATGTACCTTAAAACATGAAGGGATTGGTCCACTGAAAAGGTTCAGCACGTAAAAACACTTTCGGTAAAATCCTGAAAACCCAAATTCAATTCACAGATCCAACCTGTGTTCAATCTCTGGATCTATGAGAGAGAGAGAGAGAGAGAGAGAGAGAGAGAGAGAGAGAGAGAGAGGGAGGGAGGGAGGGAGGGAGGGAGGGAGGGAGGAGGAGGAGGAGGAGGAGGAAGAAGAAGAAGAAGAAGAAGAAGAAGAAGAAGAAGAAGAAGAAGAAGAAGAAGAAGAAGAAGAAGAAGAAAAGAGAAAAGAGAGAGAAGAAGAAGAGACAAAGATAGGGAGAGAGACAGAGAGGGAGAGAGGGCAGTGGTAGGAAGAGAGAGAGAAAGCAAATAAAGACACAGAGAAAATATTACTCCCCAAAGTTGTATTCAGATTCAAAATACACGTCATGCCTCTTCCTTTACTCAACACAAACCCAAAACACTTGAAACAGAAGGAGGAAGGAAGCAGAAGAGAAGGAGGGGAAGTGGAAGCAGAAGAGGAGGAGGAGAGAAGGAGGAGGAAGAGGAGGAGGAGAAAGGCATTACTTGTCTTTGCTCTTAAACAGGACTTCACAGACTCACATGTCATTGTAAGAAGCAAACAGCAATTTTGTGTAGCTGAAGTTTTTCTGTGTTTCTGCCTGATCCCACAGAGCCTGCAGCTGCTTATAAAATAATCACTCAGAAGTTTATATTAATAAAACTGCTCAGCCACTAGCTCAGGCCTACCACTGAATAGCTCTTACACTGAAACTCAGCCCATTTCTGTTCATCTGTATGTTGCCACCTGTTCCCTGGCTTTACCTTGTGCCATTATATGCTGCTCCCTTGATGGCAGGCTGGTGTTTCTGGACTCAGCCTTCTTGTTCCCAGCATCCTCCTCTCTGCTCATCCCACTTCTACTATACTATAATTCCTGCCTGGCTACTGGCCAATCAGCATTTTATTTATCAACCAAATCAGAGCAACACACATTCACAGTATGCAGAAAGACATCCTCAGCAATTTTGTTTTCTTACAAACTGTTGATGCAGTCTATTGAGAACTGTTCTACCTACACTTCAACATGAAATGTGCATTATCCTGTATCTCTAGTTAATAAGCTTGCTAACTTTGCTTTACTCTTATTTTTTCTGAATTTTATCTGTCACACAGTCAAGGTCAAGCTGTACTTGAGTGGAGATCCCAGGCTGGGGGAGAGGTACAGATACCTAGAAAACCCTGCTGCCTCTCACATTTATATGACCACAAAATGGAAAATGAGACTATGAAGTAGCAAGACAGTAAAGCAAACTGGTTGAAGAACTCAGAGCAGAAAATTGCACCTACAGTGTAATTACTACAACTAGCTAGTTAAAACACATTGACTTGATGCTTGAGTTTAAAATTATACTTCCCTGCTTTTATCAGTTTGCTGAGGGGCTGAGGGGCTGATTTTTTAAGCAACTATAGAAAAAAATCATATATGAAAAACTAATAAGAGAACAGTTGAACATTTTTGTTTTTATTAAATTTGCAAATAAAACACCCAAAATGACCAACATTCAAATATGCACACACATACACAAATACACAAAATAAAACAAAAAGAATCCCTTGTTTATATAGCTTAACAAAAATTATTTTAATTCTGAATTTTTCTGCCATCTGCTGGCAAGATTAAATTCCATGCAATAGGTATTCAATATAAAAGACTCTCTCTTTTAAAATACTTTATCATCATCAAAGTGCATATAAGTTAATTTTATGAGATCTCAGTAAAGGATTAGGAATGTAATTTCATAGTACAAACCGAATATCCCTTCAATTTTATTAACAAATTACACCAGTCGAGGATTAACACAATCTTTAAATTAAATCCAACACTACAACATAATGAAACAAGACTCATATAAAAGCAGAAAGGCACATTGGTATAATTTAGAGTAGTGTACTTCTCATTTGAGTATAGTGGTGCATGTCTTTAACCTTAGCATGGGGAGGTGAGGAAGGGAGAACTCTGAGGGTTCAAAGCCACCCTGGTCTGTGTACAGAATTCTAGACGACAGAGCCTAAATACTGATACCCAATATTCTGACCTAACTATATTAAATATTAACACTAAAGTCATGTGGAACATTATTTTACTAACTCTTGTACTTGAGTATGATTGAAATGTGGAATATAGTTTAGAAATGAGATTATAGAAATATGAAAATCTTTTTTATTATAGTTGAATATGTTGATATATCCTAAAATATTTAATTCATATAAATAGTTTGATATAAAATTAAGTAAAATTTTATTTAAATATTTTAAGCCTAATTGCTCCAATGCCTCCTTCACAAATAAGAAACATTTAGTTTCAATTCATTATTTTATAGAATTACTTTAACAGCTAAAAGACTATTCAGTCTGAGCAAATGTTCCATAGATGTTTGATTAACAAAAACCATTTTTTGACTATTTAACTCTAACTTGAAAATGTGCTAATTTCTGTGACCCCTGAGTGGGTGAGAACATCCGGAAGAAAACTGGTATTTTTAGTGGAGAATGTTTGTGGGATAGGCCCTCAAATTTCTTTGTGAATTATGCTTGCTATTGTCTGAAGCTTCTCCTAAATGCATTTGTACAAAGGAAGAACAGTTGGATGTATCCATTAAAGTTTTTAGAACCAACTTACAACATGCTAAAATTTATGCTGTGAACAATTTTGAGAAGTTGTGAGTTGTAGTAGTCAGGATTAAGAAAAAAAAAAAAGCTTGTGTTTTATTTTTCTTAACAAGGGGGAGGGAAGAGTTAGGAAAAAGTTAACTGGGGCAAGAAGCAGGTGGTACTGCCAACTTCCTCACAAGGTAGACAAGCGTGAGACTTCCATGGTAACAGGTAGGAGACAGTGTGAGAACAGCTCCTGATAGCTAAATATCTGGTCTATGCAGGTTATATGGACATATTCTACCTGTACATAGCCAACAGAAGTGGAAATCTGGCAGTTTCTCAGTGCACATGATCCTTGAAATTCAGGCCTTAAAGTAGATGTAACACTTGGGATGACATGTCTAAATGTTAGGATATTGAAGATTATATTATAAGATTATTTTACACACTACACAATTTGTTAAATTCTATTATGTAAAAAACATATTCAAAATATAGAACATATCCTCTTTATTTAACCCTCAGGTTTATAAAGATATGTCTATAGAATGAATCACACAACCAGATAACCAAGTTGGCCTCAAACTTACAGAGATCTGCCTGCCTCTGCCTCCCTAGCACTGCGATTAAAGGCATGCGCCACCACTGCCTGGCCAGATATCTAGATTTTTAAATTAAAATTGGTTGAGAGTCTTGGGAGATGAAGTTTCAATGTGGTAAAATCTTTTATTGTATTTTGAAGACTGAAGGGAAGTCAGTTCACAGTACTCTTGTGTTTCTAAATTAATATATAAATCATTTATTAAAATTTTGAAGATTTACATTTAGTTGAGTAATTGGATAGGAAGAAATATCTTTTGTTGGCATTTGACTTTGACTATATAAAAATAACAATTGATCCCAGCACTCAAGAGGCAGAGGCAGATGGATCTCTGTGAGTTCTAGGCCAGCTTGGTGTACACAGTGAGTTCCAGGACAGCCAAGACTGTTTAACAGAGAAACTCTGTCTCAAAAAAAAAAAAAAATCAATTAATTTTTATCATCTAAAACAAAGCCTAACATTTACAAAGAAAAACACTGTAAAACTTTTAGATACCTGGTATCCCATAAGCATGCTGGCTTAGGAAACAGCATTGCTATGTATTCTCTAGTCAAATGTTCAGAAAACAACTTCAACAAACAGTTAAATCAAAAGATGTAGGGCTAATTTTTTTTTTCTTTCAACTCACCCTAGCAACCAGGAATTGTTGGCTGTATTCTTGGATAACAGCTGTAATGCCATTTCAGTGTTCTATGGAAGTACATAAACGAATACAGTGAAGTCTCCATTTGTAGAATGTATTTATAAGACTAATTTAGTTTTTGAGCATTTTTCTAAGGTAAATAGATTTAAGATCCACAAAGAAGATAAAAAGGAATCAGACAAATGTAAGGCTAGTGGATTGTAAGGTGACTTGTTAACGTCACCTTAGTTTACAAAGTCAACACACACCAGCCAACTCTCCAGGTCCCAGGATTAACTGCTTTTTGTCTTTATTAAAATATATGTACTTTGGTTCAAAAATAAATAGATCTTACTCTTTTATTTCCCAAGGTACTTTAGAAAATAAAACAACAATAACAAAAACAATGATATATTGTTAGTATAAATGGGAACAAAAATGTCAGGAAGAGGGTGAAAATCAAAAGTGGCATTTTACAGCTTTGGGGAGTAATTATTTGTAAAGTTATTATAATATAGTCCTGTTCACAAATAAAAATAAGCTTCATATTTTGTAGGTGCATAATACAATTTTGAGTTATTTACTTTTATTTGATTGTGTGTATTTGTGTGTGTCTGTCTACATGCACTTGTCTGTGTGTGTGCTTGTCTGTTTGTGCATGTGTGCTTGTGCAAGTGATACTCCTATGTGGCATGCCGTAACTGCAAAAGTCAGGGAACAACTTGTAAGGGCTGGTATGCTTTCCCACCATGCACTCTGGGAGTCAAGCTCAGGCTACCTGGTATCAAGTCTCTTTACCCACTGAGCCATCTTGTCAGCACTCAGAATGGCAATTTTAAAATTTCAGTTCTACAGCTTCTCTATTCAAACATGGATGAGTAGGAGCAGATTCCAGGGAATTGCTGATTGAGCTGTGACACTCAGTACTGAAAAATTTGCCACTTAAAGGAGGGAGATTAATCATTTTTTATAACCAGCTCATATGTTTGAAGTGAAGTTACTATAATTGACCCCTGAGCATCCTTATAAAAACACCACATGATCAGGAAAATTCTGAGTTTAAGATATATGAAAAGCAATATCTCAAGTTTACAACAATGGTACTCGTTGAACAAGAAACACTTCATTTAACATAAACAAAAGCTAGCTATCTTCTATAAAGGGATAAAACTTCTTTATTAATTTCCATTCTTTTTTATTTACAGTATATTTTTAAAAAAATTAAACAGGGTTGCATAAGAACATGTTCATGCCAATCTATAATTTTCTTTGAGTATACCCCCCATCCTGCTCTCCTGTCTCACATCTCTCCCATACTATTCCTTATTATTATTGCTGACCATTTTCTTCTACTTCATCATAGCATCAATATACATGTGATATTAATATATATATTTTAACTCATAAGAAGCTATGAGTTTAATTAATGTTAGTAAGAGAATCCTAGATATAAATAGAGGGGAAACATATTTTATATTTCCATTGCATGTTCTAAAATACCCTAACATAATGGTTTAATTATTAGTTTACATCTTTTTTTTACTTGGAAGCTTAGAATTTGTTCATTCCCCCTCCCCAACACTTCTTAAAAAAGAACTTCTAGGCTTCCAGGTTTGTGATAGAATTTCCCAAGATGCCCAGGACATCACATTTAGACACAACAACTATCAGCTATCCCTAAATTATTTTTGAGCTGATAACACCAGTACCACCACTGTTCTAGCAATTCAGTCTCTATGTAAATCCTTGAGATATCTGTTACCTTTCCAGTGTGTGACTGCTTTTCACAATGCAGGAAATTATGGTACTTAGAAAAGGGTCATGTGGAAAATGATAAATGGGTGGCAGTTAAGAACTTAACTTCATCTTTCTAAACAACCAGTTTCAAACAAAAGAAGAAAGTGTAGAGTAGCCACTGAAACATTAAGAGTAAAAAAAATCTACCCAAATTTCTGGAAACAAATGAAAGTCCATGAGAATGTCACTGTTGCATTTGTGCATGATTTCTTTAAAATGGTGATAATGAATTGTAAAAGTTAAAATGCTAATGTACTGAAACTTTTGTTTCAGAGAATTCATCAGCAGACATTATAGAAAATTGCTGGTTGTCATTGTCAACCTTAGCAGAGATTTAAAAATTAGATAAAATTCAAGTTAAAAGTATGAGGACAATTCATACTAGCAAAGTAATGGAAATAAACATGGGATTTTACTGGGTGTAGTGGCACATATTATAATCTCAACTGAAGAGGCTGAGGGCAGAAGGGTATGGGTTGGACTTCTAGACCAGCATAGGTTATACATTCCTTGAAGATTCATTTGCCATTCTGAAAAACCATTGCATTCAAGTCTGAGTTTTAATTTCCTCACACAAATATTACAATCTCAAAGTAAAATTTTCTCCAAATTTATGGTGAAATAATTAATATATGCTCTAACTTTGGTGACCTGTAACTTTTCAGCTTACCAAATCAGTTCAACAATGCTATTTTAATTTTCAAAATATTAATAATTGACTCTGAATTCAAAATTGTATTGGATGTTTATAGAAATTGCTCTATCCAATACACCTTTTCTACTACGCTTCCTACACCTACAAACAGAAAGGTACATGAGGCAGTAGAAACGAAGCTAGTTTTGTCTCCTTAACCTATTTATGAACTCATAATATGGTGGTCAGCTTTGTATTAGATGTTACATTTCAGGTATTCTTTCCAAAAATATGAAGAATTGTGAACTAGAATTTACTAACCTTATGGGTGTGGAGAAAGAAGGATAGAGAACAACAGTAATAATCATTTTCAAATTTTTATTCAACTTTGAGGAAATTATGCATCATTTTTTTAATAATAGATGTATTTAGGTAGATTTAGGAAAATGATTATTTACAATGCAAAGGTATTGGAGCAGTTCATGTTCTGTGCTCACTGGACAGCTATAACCTGGAAACCAGCAACTTGAATTATAAAATGCATTCATGTTATTGGCTCAAAGCTTAATTGCATGCTACATAATATAAGACACCCAGAGCTTTGGGGATGGGTAGGGATCATATTTCCCCATTCAGGAATAAGGAGGAAGATGAGGCTCAGAGAGGAAATGCATTTAGGAAGGAGGGCAGCCAGGGCTTTTGCACTGTGGTTTCAGGTGTTATTTTCTGACTACTTCTAACTCGTACCCAAGTACAGCAAGTACAGAATTGAGTTACACAGCTTCATTGAAATGCTTCTCCCTGCATGCACAGATTGCTGTAATTACATTTCGAATCAAGAGAATCCCCAAGACATTCAGTGGAAAAGTAGGCTTATTTAGTTCAATACTCTTAAAACACTTTTATTTCTTTAAAATTATTTTAGTATCTCAAATAGAAACTTAAAATTCATGGGATATATGCCATGTGGCTTATTTAAGAAAGTGTGATGTGCTTCAAGTATAGTTTGTTCTAAAAGCTATGTAATAGACACGATGCTCTATAAACAAGATGTGAAATGAATTGTAGATTAAATATGTTGATAAATGTTCTTCGTGAGCAGTCTGCAGCTGCCTTATGTCTCAGACATTTATATCCCCAAATTGCGTTCTTACATTCAATGTGCTTAAACATTCAAACAGAGAAAATATTCAAAAGCCTCCCCTGACTATCCTGCTGTGTTCTACCAGAAATGGCAGACAGCAGAGTGTGAGGAATATAGGCTTGAACATTCTCAACATTGCACTGTTGCCCTGCCCCCACAAAAAGCATGTTAGGTAATGTCCCAATATGAATATGTATTTTGATGCACAAATACTTGGAAAGCTCTTTTTTTCTTTTCAGCTGTCTTCACTCCCCTTATGACTAACTCTGGATACAGAATTGAAGGCACAGATGCATATATGGTTGGCATTTCTTGCATAGTGATGAAGCATAAGATATAAAACAATGAAGATAATTTGATGTCCTTCTTGAAACTCTGTACACCTTCAGGGACCAAAATAAACCATGACACTTTGAAAAGTGACAACTCCACTTTAAAATACCCAATCTACTTCTATTTACAGAATTAAAATAACATTAACATGGGATTCTTTTAAACAAGAGAAACTAAATTACAAGTGGATAGTGAATTCAATTCTTACTGACATAAAATAAATATATTACCAATTTTGTCTTTATTATTTCTCATTTAATTCCCCATCATTCAGTCATTCTCCAACTTGTATTTTCCATCTTGGCCATAAAGACCAATATTTTAATAATAGGGTTTGAAAATTTTAGGGAGGTTCTATTTTCTAGCAGTACTGTTGGAATGTCACAATATTCAGTCTTATGAACAATTTCTTTTGATGCTTATCTATGTTTTAAGTGGTGTCCATATTTTTAAAATATTGTTTGTAATGTCCAATGTATCTTAATAATTCTCCTATGATCATAAATCTATACATCTAATAGCTTATACTTTATGATGCATCTTCTATGTGCCATTATGTTTTGACAATTATATATTGAATGATGTTTTATTCACAAAAATGAACCTTAATACCAAAGCTTTCTGAGGAATTAACAGAAGATATATGGCCTGCTGTTCAGCTTGTATTACATTTTCAGAATACCCCTGCTGCAAGATTTTAGAGATCAGCCTATAATTCAGGAGTACAAATTAATCAAGCAACAAAAAAATGACAGATTTTACATACAGCAACTGTGACTTCTGGAATCTTCCCAAGTAATTTTAGGTAAAGAAGCCAATGAAGCTCTGAAGGAATGTGAAGAACTAATGTTCCATGATCACCAATACTGACACTGGTACCATAATGTCATCAGATTTCAGCTTTGGAATTACAATGTCTATGGTCTATATTTTTATCTGGCTGATTTTCTTCAAATCATATGTATACTTTGTCACACTGTAGCATTCTTTATTATGAATGTTCTGTGTGGATCTCTCTATAAGAGCCCATTGTGAAAAAGGAACAAGGAAAACTATGCTCATGAGGAATCCACTATCAGAGAGTTCACTTTATAACAACGATCTGGTTGGAGCCACAAGAGTATCTGGGGTCCCTCTACCTTGGCAACTGCTCCAGTAGTCTTAGTTTTTAGATGTTCTCTGTTCTAATCCTTATGTTTGTTTGTTCGTTTCAGTTTTAATCCCAACCCTGTGTGTGTGTGTGTGTGTGTGTGTGTAAGAGAGAGGCAGAGACAATGACAGAGACAGAGATAGGGGACAGAGGGAGAGGTGGTACACTCACTCTTGTGTGAATACTTGTCCCATCATGGCACAGGTATGGAAGTTATACGACCTTGGATGTCAGTCCTTTCCATCAACTTTGAGACAGAGTCTATCTTAATTAGCTTCTCTATTGATGTGATAAAATGCCATGACCAACAGCAACTTGGGAAAAATGGGCCTTTTCATCTTGTAGTCCATCATCCAGAGAAATCAAATCAGGAACTCAAAGGCCATGGGAGTTTTTTACTGCCTGGCTTGTCCTCCATGGTTTGCTGGGGCAGAGTTCTGTTACATCCTAAGAAGCACTGCCCAGGGATGGCACCACCTTCAATACCCTGGGTCCGCCCACATGAATCACTAATTAGGAAAATGCCCTACAAACTTAGAGAAGCATTTTCTCAGATGAGAGTACCACTTCCCAAATGACTCTAGTTTGTGTCAACATGGCACAAAACGAACCAGGGTAGCAGTGTGTGTGTGTGTGTGTGTGTGTGTGTGTGTGTGTGTGTGTGTGTGTTTCTCCTCGAGCACAGAGTAGCTCCTCTGACATCTTCAAGGGCTCCTTTTCTGGCTGTGTCTCATCTCACTGTAGGAACACTGGGAATGCATGCTATTTTACTCAGATTTTATGGATTCTGGATCATCTAACTTGGGTTTTCACACTTGTGTAGCAGTGTGAAGACTTAATAACCCATCTCCCCTACTTTATAAACAGACATTTCCTTCATCAAAATAGATTTTCCTGCAATTCTCTGAGTTTTCACTCAATATCTCCCCTACCAACAATGTGCAAACTTTTAGCAACAGATTAATTGCTTATTTTTTAACTGGATACATTCCTGAACCCTCTTTGTATGATTCAAAGGCAATAATTCTTGGAAGCTACCAGTATTCTTCTTATAACCACCTTAAAATTTTTAAATTATGTAATTTTGGATGCTTATATTTTATTGACCTCAGTCCTTAAAATTTTAGTTTCTGTAATTTCTTTTTGCAACTCCTCAGTTTTGGCATCTGCTGAGGCCATGGACTTCTGTTTGACATAGCTTCCCACCAATCAACCCAAAACGAATCTATATGAGGTCTCCCTGTTCTTCTCTCTCCTACTTTCCTTTTTCCTTGTTTTTCTTCCTTCTCTCCTTTCTTCCCTCAATTCTTTCATCTTTAATTTTTCCTTGTTTCTTTCATATTTCATAAAATATTCTACCAAGACATATGTATTAATCATGTAATGATGTATCATTGCATAATTACATGCTTTTTCTTATATAACTTATATGTGACACCACTATTCTTTATTCTTCCACATACTAAGTATAGTGTATATATGTAGAAAGCACTCAGTTATTAATATGTGAAGATCGATGTGTCAGTTCATTATCTAATTAGTGGCATGTCTGGTGATCTAGAAACTTTAATACATTTAAATATAATTTTCTATTTAGACATTCATATTCCTACATTTTCTCACACACTTAATCTTAGCACTTGTGTGACAGAGACACATGAATATCCATGATTTCCAGTCTAGCCAGAGGTACATACTGAGACCATATCTAAAAAGAGAGAAAGCAAGATAGTTAGGAAGGAAAGAAGAAGCAAAAAGCCAAACCTCTTAAAAGATAAGGAGAACCATAAATTAATAAAAACAATGGTGCTTTTAATCAAAATCATAATTTAACAAGAATCCTCAAATTGAAAATGTCACATAACAGAAGTCATGAGGGACAGAACACAAGCTTTTCTTTAAAGCTGTCTACTAAAACAATGGAAGGAAAAGGAGTGGAAGGTTGATGTAAGGAGCTAACCTTTGACCTGAACTCTGAAGGATAAGGAGCGTGCCATGGAAAGATGTAGAAAAACCACTACAGACAGAAAGTGGAGAGAGTGAACAGCCTGAGTCTAAACAGTATGGTGTCAAGAAGAAAGGAGAAAATGATCATACTCACCAAATAAGAAAATGCCAAGATGTAGACAGGTGGATACCAACAAGGCCTCAAAATTCATGGTAATGCTTGATGTTTCCCTAACTTCCAGAGGGATCCATGAAAGGTTTGAAGCTGAGTAGTTATAAGACCTTTATGTTCATTTGGTTTTAAATATCACCAAATAGAAATAAACTATAGAAATAACAGATATAAAAAGATAATATTTAATTAGATGCACATGAAAGTCATATTTGTCTAGTATGGAAGACATAAACAACATAGAGGATTTTTTCATTTAATAAAGTAAATAAATTTTTTCCTGTTTGAACCAGGAACACATACTCTTATTAATGAAGGAACTGAAATAGACATAAATAGAAAGAGTTGTTTAATAACCACATGACTAGATAGGCATTTTCTTTTTAACCTAAAGAGGGGCTTTCAGATTAAGTCTCCTACTTTGTGGCTCTAAATATTAAGAGGCTCAAGAAGGCCCCGTGTTTTGACTTCTGTAGTTCTGTGTACATGTGTATACATAGAACTTTAATGACATTAGTCCTATTATCAGTTCTTGGTGTATTAAATAGGGAGTGAGTTCCTCTCTCTTCATGCAGACCACCCCACAACAAACACACACCAGGTTGGCAGAAATAGGCAGGTACAATAGGCTCTGATACTGTGTCAAGTTCTTCTCAGTTGAAAATTTTTGTTCTAATACTAAATTCATATGGCTTAAAGGTATAAACCTTTGTGTGGGATTTGGAAGTCCACAGCAGTGTCTGTCTCACCTGCATTTCCCTCCAGGCTTATGGTGGTAGAGATATGAGAACAGCATGGATACCTCCAGTCTGACAGTTACTTTTTTTCCTTCGTTTTTCTTTATTAAGAAATTTTCTACTCACTCCACATGCTAGCCACAGACCCCCCTCTCCTCCCACCCCTTAGCCTTCTTTCCCAAGCCACCCCACATCCCCACATCTCCCAAATCGAGGTCTCCCATGGGGAGTCAGCAGAGCCCAGCACACTGAGCCTAGGTAGGTCCAAGCCCCTTCCCACTGCACCAAGGCTATGCAAGGTGTCACACTGCAGGCATCAGATTCCAGAAGCCTGCCCACAGACCAGGGACAGATCCTGATCCCCCTGCCTGGGTGTCCTTCCAAACAGTTCAAGCCAAACAACCATCTTCCATAGCCTGAGAGCCTAGTCCAGTCCCATGGGGGCTCCACAGCCACCAGTCCACAGTTCATTGGCTTCCACTAGTGTGGCTGGTCATCTCTGCACGTCCTCCCATCATGATGTCAATGTTTCTCAACTGCAGTATCTCTCCTCTCTCTCATCAATTGGATTCCCAAAGCTCAGCCTGGTGCCTTGCTGTGGAACTCTGTATCTGCCTCCATCTGGCTTTATGATGACAACTAGGTTATTTGCTAGGTTGGCCACCAGAGTAGACCAGTCCAGGCACCCTCTAGACCACTGCCAGCAGACCAAGGTGGGGTCAACCTTGTAGATTCCTGAGAGCTTCTCTAGCACCCTACCTCTTCCTATTCCCATGATGTCCTCATCTATCATGGTATCTTCCTCCCTCCCCTCCCACTCTATCCCTGTTCCCACCCATTTCCCTATGTTCTCATCCCCCACTCCTCACTGTCTGCCACTACCACCCCCCCCACGCCCAGTCCACTCATGTAGATCTCATCCACTTCTTCCACTTCTCCTTCATAGGATCATCCATGTGTCCCTCCTAGGGTCTTTTCCTATTAGCTAGCCTCTCTGGAGCTGTGGGTTGCAGTCTGGCCATCAGAATCTCAAATTGCTGAAAGGCATTTAAGGAACTGCTCAACATCCTTAGTCATCAGGGAAATGCAAATCAAAACAACTCTGAGATACCATCTTACACCTGTCAGTATGGCTAAGATCAAAAACATTGAAGACAGCTTATGTTGGAGAGGATGTGGAGAAAGGGGAACACTCCCCCACTGTTGATGGGAATGCAAACTTATACAGCCACTCTGGAAATCAGCATGGCGGTTTCTCAGAAAATTGGTAATAAGTCTTCCTTAAGACCCAGTTATACCACTCTTGGGCATATACCCAAGTAATGCTCAATCTTACCACAAGGACACATGCTCAACTACGTTCATATCAGCATTATTCGTAATAGCAAGAACCTGGAAACAACCTAGATGCCCCTCAACTGAAGAATGGATAGAAAAAATATGGCACATATACACAATGGAGTACTACTCAGCAGAGAAAAACAATGATAACATGAAATTTGCAGGCAAATGGGTAGATCTAGAAAACATCATCTTGAGTGAGGTAACCCAGACTCAGAAGGACAAACAGAGTATGTACTCACTCATAAGTGGATACTAGATGGGACTGACAGTTACTTTTCAAAGAACTGTCTTCCCGAACCCCTCATCCTCACATGCCCTTTGCTTCACTCTGGAGCATACTTCACAGCACAGGTAGCATGACTGTCAGTGTTCAGAAATGTTTTCCAAATCTGCTTGTGGCAACCTAGCAAATTAATTTAGTATTTTATATTTTGCAAGAAGTTTTGTGTCTAGTTGAAGTTTCAATATTAGTATATGTTATGTATGAAATTTCCCTGTTGCTACAGCCTGATAAACAGAATATCGTGTTGTTTTCATAAAATGCTGTGAAAATGGCATTGAGAAGAGTTAACTAAAATTTTCAGATATGTTATGTGATAATTTGTTTGTGTTCTGACAAATAACGCTTGCCTGGTTCACAGGGTGGGGTTAGCCACCAGTTAACCATAGAGGCCAGGCAGTGGTGGCTCACACCTTTAATTCCAACACAATTGGGAGGTGGAGACAGGATGGGGCCCTTTCAGTCTGAGGATCCAGAGAGATAAGAAGTCACTAATGGCTGCTCCCTTCCTTCTCTGGTCTTTGAGGTTATTACCCCGATATTGATTGGTGGTTTTTATTGATAAGACTAATTAAGATCATGCTTCAAATGGTATTCTGAGGTGAACATGGCTCTTGCCAATGCCTCTGCCATGAAACTGGGCTCTTAGGTAACCAGGCAGGGCAGAGCCAGACATCAGGGTAGAGGTAGAGGTCCTATTCATACTGCTTAGCATTTTAAAGGCTCATGTGGTCAGAAAAAGATAGAGTTGTGCAATAAAGAAAAAAAGCCTCTAAACTGCTTATAGTATGTTTGAAAAATGAGCATTGGCTTGGGAGAGAGAAGAGAAAGGGCAGAAAAAAGTCATAGATTAAAAAAAATGATTTAAAATAATAGTTAAGTCCTTAATGATGGAATATAGTAATAAAAAATATGATAACCTATGTAAAGATGAAAATATACAGAGAGTCTGGACTCTATATATTTTATTATGTTGTCTTTGCATTTCTTGACTGTTAATGGGCAAATGATAACTGCTGAGAGACATTTGATTGTGAAAACTACTAAATTAAACCAACCTATATATTTTAAAAATACCTTGACATCAAAATTAAAGTCAAAAGATATATTACTTTTGAAAAGAGGTTCTACTTTTATTTCCACAGGAAATAAGAAGCTCTGGATTCATTCTGGGTTAAGAAAAAAATCAGATTTGACCAAGGAAGACCCCCTGAAAAGATCTCTGATGGGAGTGGATGACCCAGACGATCCAACACTTCAGAGCACCTCTGTTGCAGTTTCCTCTGAGTTCTACATCCAGAACAGCTTTAAGGTTGCTGGCTAAGATGATCCAGCCTCACAGAATTCTCTAGTCAGGACTTGACAATAATCTTGAATTTACTCAGGGTCTCCCAAAGATTACCAGTGGCCCCAGTCAACAGGAAGTAGTCTAGAGAACTATGCCCACAGGCCCAAAAAATGAGTCATTGATATTTGTTATCATTTAAGAGGGGTTGGGTACAAGATGTTATTGGTAATGGTTGAGAAAAAAGGTGAACAAAGGAGATTAGATTCAGGGATCTTGTTGTAAAAAAGAAAAGGGGATACAGAAACGTGGTAATGCAAGTTAGGATAAAAAATGAATTAGGTAAAACACTTAGGACTCACCAAGATAGGATAGATAATGGAGTATTTTCTCTGAATTTGTCAATTGCAAATGGACTAGATATTGTTAATGTAATTCTTGCCTATAGCTATTATACTTATTGTATTTTTGAAAAGAAAAGGGGGGGAAGGGTTATGTGATATTTTGTTTGTGTTCTGACAAATAATGCTTGCCTGGAGATCAGAGGGTTGGCCATTAGTTAAGCATAGAGGCCAGGCAGTGGTGGTACACACCTTTAATCCCAGCACTTGGGAGGCTCATACCCTTGATTCCAGTACTTGGGAGTCTCACATCTTTAATCCCAGCACTAGGGAGGTGGAGACAGGAATATAAGGTGGGTGGAGACAGGATCTCACCCCCTCTCTGTCTCAGGATCCAGAGAGGTAAAAAGTCATTAGTGGCTGTTCCTTTGCTTCTCTGATCTTTCAGGTTATTACCTTGATATTTGACTCCTGGTTTTTATTGAAAAGACTAATTGAATCACAATTAGGATCACACTTCAGAGATATCATGAGAGGTCAGATCCAGGTACCACACCTCAAGCATGATATCACACTCTAAACTGTGCAGACTTCTAAGTAGGTCCTTTGATGACTCAGCCTCTTTTATTTTGGAAGCTACTTTTCCATTTAGCATATGTTCCAGAATCATTGGTCTTCTTGACACTTTGCCCATTCCCTTCTTTTTCCTTGCCTCCCACTTGACATTGTTTCCACATACAACCTTCCTTTCCTCTTCTTTATGGAGGTTACCTAGTAAACTCTTATTTAATACAGCTGCTTTCTGGATGTCAATAAAAGTCTTCTCATGTGAAATAATTCCTATAGTATTTCATATATAGTATAAGATCTTTTCTATTTCTAAGAATCTGTTTAAATTTCTGTCAGATAAGTACAGATAGATGATATTCTGCTCATGAAATCCTTAAGAATAAAATAAATAACATACTGTATGTAGATTACCACTGATAAGATCAAATTCTTACTTAGAATTCAAGACAGTGAATTGAAAATTATTTAATCCAAAAAACATATTTAGGAAACAGAAATGTGTAGGGCTATGGAGATGAAGCCACCCTGGGCAGGCAAACAGCATCATATTTTAAAGTTCAATATCTCATTTGTCATAGCTAGGAAGATTTTTTAAATTCCTTTTTTGTGCAAAGCTTTGAGCAAGGTCATATGGCACAGTGCCAACATGGAGAGCCCTCATCTCAGCTTCCTAAGATCCCACAGATGTGACCAGGCTGTGCCAGGACCACCTGGGAGTCATTCCTGAGTGGAAAGACTGTCTTATTTATGTAAAGGTTACAGCTACAATCCACAGCAGGTGCTTAGTGTGCTGTATTTAAGGTCATTACAAAGGCACTTTGCTAGGTTCCTACATGCAGTACAGCCTCGATTTTTCTCTAATACAACAAACATTACCATGCTAGTGTTAACGTGGATCGCTCCCTGTCTTTCATTTTTACCAACTGTTTAAATTGATCATGTTCTTTTGTCTATAGCTGTACTGTAGGCCCTCTCAAGAGATAAACTATAAATAATGAATGAGTGAACAAATATAAGCTACTCTCAGTTGAGAGGAAGGATTTCAAATTAAAATTGGTGCTAGGCAGGGGCAGACTTCTTACTTTCAAGTTCACTAAAGGTTACAGCAAAATTAATAGTCTGGTTTTCAGTTGTGTTTGTTTCATACAGAGATAGATAGGATTAGTAAGGGCTTTTGTTTGTTTAAATATATATTTTCTAAACTTCTTTCTCTATCATAAAATATTCTGAATTTTTGAAACAGGTCAACTAAAGTGTTAAACTTTACTTCGTTTTCAAGTTTAGCTCATGGTCATACTGACTTGTTATAAACCCTAGGTGATTCTCTCTCCTCTCTCTCTCCCCCCCCTTCCTGCCCACGGCCTCCCCCCCCCGCTCCATCTTGATCTTTCTCTTCCTCACTTTCTCTTATTTTCTCTGTCAGTTCAGGAAAGGAAAATAAATAAAATGACCAGATTCTTAGAAAATTTTTGGCTAGATGAAACTAAGAAACAAGAAAGATTAATTTAAAAATAGAAAATAGAAACAGTCTAAAGAAAGGAACATACCACATTTAAAAAAGCAATCTATAAATTTTCTCCTCTGATGTTTTGAAGGCTTCTATCATTTCCCAGGGAGCCTATGCCTAAATGCATAGCCGGCTAAATATGGCTGAATGTGGGTGAGTGACTGCCTCCTCCTGGAGAACTTCTCATTAGCCCTGCTGTGCCATTTGACTGTAAGCCTGGATAATCTGTAAAGAATGTTTTAGTCATGGGCCTTTACCTTCCAGTGATTTCATCTGGATACAGTTTCCATGAGCTTTGCTGGTTTGAACAGAAGAAAAGGATTGACCATCTGAACAAAATAAAATATCACCATTAAATTAGTTTCTGTAGCTTAAGGTATGTGTAATGACGTTTTCCCAGCACTGCTTTCTGTTGCATTTAAAGCTTAGGGAAAGCTTTGCATCTGATACAAAATAATCAAGTACAGGTTGTGTTACTTCCTTCTTTTGTGTCTCAGACATAAGGAAAGTTTTTGTGCTCTTACATGGCAACCAGTGATCATTAAGAATATTTTTGCTGCTGCTGTTAACCTAAATCATTGTCCACATCTGCTAAAGCAGGTAAATGTGGAAAATCTGTTGAAAAAAGTAAAAGCATTCTTCTTATATCTGTGAATGTAGCTTGGACCAATTTCTATGATTTTTTCAGTTGGAATCAATTCCATCCATAAAAGAGATCAATTATTTATTGCAAATGAAATGTCTTTGTGATGAATTTGCCGATATTACCAGAAGGTAACTTCTCAAATGGACACAAAATGAATGATTTCACTTTACAGCCATACTTAAAGTTTTGTCTATTTTCAGAAAAAAATGTAAATTTTAGAAAATCAATGCTAAAAATGACCTGAAATCATGAGTCTCCATAACGGTTTTCTTTCATAATTGTAAGTGAAATGAGTAATAAGATGAAAACAAAGCGTGTTGAATATCCTCAATTAAAATGAGAAAGGTTTTCGTTACTAATGTGATTAAAATAGTGAACTAATATTCACCCATTACTAACTTTGCTGTTAGATATTCTGACAAAGGATGCATATTGAATGAAAAACTATGTTTTTGCTTAAGTGTCTGATATCCTAATGTATTTATAATTAATAGAATTCATGTCTCTGATTTTTCTATTATCAAAAGTTGTCAGGATTGAAAAGGTGGATTAGTGAGCCTCTAAAGTGCTGGCTGCTCTGTCTGACAATGTGAGTTAGATTCTGGAGACCCACATGGTACAAGGAGGAAACTGATTTCTGCAAGTTGTCTTCTGCCTTTGCATACACATAAGTGCCCCCCAACACATATATATAAGTAGATGTGATGGAAAAAGGTTTTTCATGGAGGATTGAAGAAGATGTCTTTTCCTTGTCATTTTCAAAGAAGGAATTAGTCCAAGTTAATATTTCTAATGCAAAACACATTTTAGTCTAGATTAAAAAACTTTATGAGAAAACTTTTATGGCTACAAATCCGATCCTATGAATAATTCTAATAGCTGGGAAACTTTCTTCAATAAACAACCAGCAAATGCAGACCTTTGGGAGGTGAGAAGATGAGAGAGCAACCAACACAGCCTTCCTGGGTGAGTCTTACCTTACTGTGAACCAGGAACTTCATTTACGAACCAAAGATTCTGAAGGTAAGGATACCACTACCAGTTTGTGTGGAAAGGTTAGCTCATCTATGGAGAAGACCCAATATTTAGCAATGAGGCTCACTCAGTTCAACATAATAAAAACTACAAGTCTTCTGCAATTCTCTTTATCTCTGAACTTCCTCTTTAGCAATACGTCTCAGCATAGACACAAGAAAGAGCAATCTAAGAATAAAAATAGGCCCTTCCTAACCTTGTCCCTATCCACTCATTAGGTTGCCTATGATTTCAATTCTTTCTCCTTATAGACT
Source organism: Onychomys torridus (assembly GCF_903995425.1). Lineage (NCBI taxonomy): Eukaryota > Metazoa > Chordata > Mammalia > Rodentia > Cricetidae > Onychomys > Onychomys torridus. Next base: position 73,066,430 of record NC_050445.1, on the reverse strand, counting down.
ACCCTTGACATCTTTTTTATAATTGGATTTCACATATAAAATTATTTGGGTCAGAGGGAAAAATAGATTCTGATTCTCTACTGGCATGCAACGAGTAAAGTTGAGAAGAAGGAGGGGAAATACATAGACCTACTTATTCAGCAGGCCAATAAGCACATAAAAAGATAAGATGAGCATCTGTGGTGTCTGAATCAAGAAATACAGCGAACACTTTGAGGTTCCCAGCCAACAACAACAACAACAACAACAACACACACACACACACACACACACACACACACACAGAGAATAATAAAGAAAATAAACCAGTTTTCTCTAGCCAAGAAGACCTGAAGTTTGAGTCATTTTCTACTATCTCTGTGTTTTTTCTTGTCTGTCCAAAGTCATGAACTATTAATATTTAGGAGTGGCCTTGAAGGCAATCTGATATTAAATTGCACTGTTGTTTCTTCTCAATGGTATTTCCTCTCAGCCATCAGTGACTACTCGACACAATATCACTTTAAAAGAAAGAAAAATTTCCTGAGTCATCACATTTAGTTCTCCTTTATTATAGAGATGCATAAAGCTTTAAAAGGGTACAAAGAAATCCCTGAAGAAGGATTTTTGATAGAGTTTTTCAGTGCAAGATTTTAAAGGAAACATTTGAAGTATTGCTTAATATAAGGCATCTCATTTTTCCATGGCAAAAAAAAAAAAAAAAAAAAAAAAGAATACAGTGTGCAGGAAAGGTCAAAAGACATTGAAAGTTAGAATAATGTTAAAAAGCAAAGCTTGGTTATAGGACAATAATTTCTGTCTTTTGAAGGATAAAAATAGAAATTGTGTTAGCAACCCATCCCAACGGCTTTACATCGTCTAGGGAGAGAGGGGAACAAAAGCGTTATGAAATCTAGACCTGGAATTGCTAGAGTGCACACAAAGTCCCCAGTCCCCAGCCAAAGAGATAGTCCAGCAAGCCAGCCATATTTCTAGTTTGTGTATGTTTTCTCTTTCTTTCCTTGTTTCTAGGGAAACATGCTTTTATACATGAGGCTGACTCGGGAGATCTTTTTTTAGATCCCCTGCTCCAATAAAAATTTGCTACTTATAATTGTAAAGATTACATTTAGGATCAGCCAACCTCTGCTTCACCTGACTCTCAAAATTTCCCCCTAATATGTGACATTAATGCTCATGATCATTATTAATTGAACTGGCCTGACACTAATCAGCAGACTAAATTTAATTTAATAGAGTTTTAAAAGGCCAAGTCAACAAACAGTAGTAAGTAGCTCCTGGGATTACTTACCCTAGTAAGTAAGTGTCCCATGCATAATAAAATATTAATATATGTCCACAATAGAAAAAAAGGAATAGGTGGGTGTATGCGTGTGAAAAAATATAATTTTTTTTTTTTTTTTTAAGTAAAAAGGAAAGGTTGGAGCAGCACTACAAGGCAGAGCTTGAGGTTTATTGCTCCACTGTGCCATGCTACCACAGACTGTCTTTAAAGAATGGCTTTCACAAGATATAGGCTTGGGGCAAGAAGTTGAGGTACACATGTAGCTGTTAAAAAAAATCTTCATTTTAAAAACTAAGCTAAATACACTAATGGGGGGTCCATTTTTTCTTATTGTGAGCCTGCTTGCTCCACTTTTCTGCCTGACTTTTCCTTGGATATCTTTCTCAGGACACTTGCCAGGCTTTGTAAATAAGCTCTTGTCTTCCCATTGTCCTCACAATGTCCTATGGCTGCCTGAGTCCAAATTGCCCTTAGAGGTAAATAAAAGTTTTCTGCTAAATGTAGCTTTTCATGTGCAAAATGTAAACTTACTCTTAAGTTCTCAGCTTTAGACATTATGATGACAATTGCCCCACCGCATATCACTGGAATGTTCAGTCTAATGAAGCGAGGGTACAACAGGGAACCATTTCTGAATATTATGATTAAATAGTTAAATCCTAAGTGTACTGCAATGTAATTGAAGAAAGGCCACTGTCTGTCCACGCCGACAGATGTTAAATGTCAGTGGTGCTCTCAGGTAGAATGGTGGTGCCTGGGAGAGCAGCCACCTCATAGGAATTGGATTGTGCTCTGCCTGAGCCCCGCTGACCTCGGGAACTGAACAGGTCACCATCTCTTTGGTAGTGCTGCCGGTAGCTCTGGAGTGCTTTGAGCCACCACCACATAGGTTGGATGCACTGAGCTACTGAGATGAAAGCAGATAGAAAGCTATGTGAGTACCAATCTAGGTGAATCCGGAAGTAGCAGTCTCCTTCCCTCCTCTTCTGTAAAAGTTTCACTATGAATCTTTGTCTAACAAATTTATTATTATCCACAATTATAACTGCTAATGGCCAAAGTCATACACAGGAACAAGAGTTAGAAAACATCAAAATTCTATATTCTGAACCAAGTGTAATATAATGGATTAATTTCTGTTCAAGCTGTTGGACATAAATGTCAGGATGGGAGGAAACTATGAAAGAAATTCCACATGATAGTTAGAAACCTTTCAATTGTGAAAATGATAGAAAATATTGGCCCTAAGAGTAAAATTTTAAGTGGGGAGAAAAAGTAGAAAAACCAAATGTTAACCCTGCCACATGGAGGCAGATATTAATATGGGTGTAATTTTTTTCATACGTTGTTGAAGGAATGGCCAGATGTCTGAAATGCATCCAGGAAACTGCTAGAAACCAAGGTCACCTCAGGTCCCTGCACTGCCCTGTGTGTTCTTCTCTATCAGGAAGTAGGAGCAGCTTGACTCACCTACTCCGTATCTCTTGGCCTTGGAACAGGACAGCTTCTTTCTGGTGTCTCTGGGTATGATATATTACCACAAACCAATATGGTTAGAGAATATAAAATAGCAAGCGTCACTTCTCTGAGCGGAACAACCCTTCTTCACAGTGTTTTCAGTAGAAAGAGATAAGAAGCTCAGACAGGGCTTACATTGCAAATGGTATTAATGAGAAAGCAACACCCCCCCCCCCCACCCCAGATGCAGGGAGTTCTGGTGGGTGAACTCCTGCCTCACCCAGCTCTGCCAAAGACTGCTCTTTTCTTTTGTTCCCAGCAACATTTGCAACCATTCTTCCTAGAAGCTGCTTTTACACTTGACACTTTATCCTCTAGGTAGGGATAATAAGAAAATGCTGCCTCTTTCCCCCTCAGGACGGTGAGAGGGAGTAAACTCAGAACCCAAAGGGGAGAACAGAGGTAAATTATTACTGTTTGGCATTTATATAGTGTGTTTCCTCTGAAGAGTGAGAGGCACATCGTAAAATGTTAATTAATAGCCACTATTCACTGGCACGTCCCCAGAGGCCGGAGTGCAGGTGACGAGGCCTGCACCATGGACTACCCTGGGAAAAAAGATGCACCATCCACAGCAAGGATGGAGAATGTGTACAAAGGACCATGAGGAGTCCATGTTTATGTTGGGTACTCATTCTCTTTTAGAGGCTCAGACAGATTCAATAAATGTTAGTGGTTTCTAAGAAATGAATGGAAACTTAAAAATACAAAAGAATGTTACAGATAGAAGAACAGAGGAGGAAATTGAGAGGATGAGGAAAAAACAATTAAACATCTGTGACATCATTTTTTCTTATTGGAGGTCTCTGATGGACTAGAGGCGCCAGAGTTCTGCCCCTTGCCCTCAGGAGTCCTGGGTCTCTGGAGTCCAGGGGGTGGGTGGGGGTACAGTTCCTCTAATGCCCTGGGAAGGTACTTGCACTTTCTTTCTTTCCTTTCCAACCTCCCTTTTCAATCTTTCTTTCCCTCCCTCCCTTCCTTTCTTTCACTCAGTACATACACTCAACCTTAAATCTCTACGTTAGTTAATTGCTAGAACCTGTTTTTGTAGTTGTTTTTTTTTTTTATCCTTAGGGCTGCTTGTGTAGTGTTTGTCCACTTGGTGTGAGGGTGTGTGTGAATGTGGTGAGTGGTTACACTGTTTCTTGTCATTGGGTTTGGGGTGGTGGCAGTTTGTTGGCTTGCTGTTCTATGGCTTAAAAACTCATATGAAACATATCATTTTCTTACATTTTTTTACTTAACATCTGAGGAAAAACTCAAGTGAGAAAGGCAGGCGTGCAGATGCCAGAATGGACTTTATTGAGTTGCTCTTGACACTCTGACCTGACTCACACAAATAAAATAAGATCAGAATGAACTTCAAGGGCAGTTTGTATGGAGGAAAAGCCATGTGATGTGCAACCCACGGTTCATTTTTAAAGTGAAGGTATCCATATTTGTCTAGTTTCCCAATTATTTTCTAAGTAATTTGTTCCAAGCAATATTTTGTTAACTGATTTATGGCATACACAAGGATGTGGATTTACTTAAGGAACTACTGATTATGTGTGGCATGGTAACTGATCTCTTCCTGGATGAAAGGGAGATAGCCTAACTTTCTCACTTCTACTTACAGAATACTCTTAAACTCTGTGGTTCTCTGCAATGTTCAAACATTAATTTTATGGGGTGTGTTTGTTCTTGTAAGCTTTATATTTATTTTCCACATGAATCAAATAAAATGCATGAGGTAAAATGTGCAAGTAGAGCCAGATTTGCCTGAATCACATGTTATTCAAATTCTGTAGCTTTTTTCCCTAAAGCTTTCATTCATATTGCATTGCATGTTGATCATATTCCTTCTCATACTACCCTCTTCTGAGCATTTCCTGACCTATAATACTCCCAGGTATTTTCTTAAGTACTCTAAGTCAACATATCACAAAGATACTTTCACATCAATGTTCATTGCAACGCTATACACAATAGCTAAGCTGTAGAACCAACCTAGATATCCAACACCAGAGGTATGGGGAGCAAATGTGGTACTTATGCGGCATGTAGTACTCTTCAGCAATAAAGAATGGAGATATATTGTTTTCAGGAAAACAGATTCAACTGGAGGTTATCATGTTAAGCAAATTAATACAACCAGACAAATATTTGTTGTTCCTAGATTTGAATATATATATATATATATATATATATATATATATATATATATAATGTTTTAAATTATATATTATATACATTATAGCACACATATATAATAAAAACAGAAGTAAAACTGTATAAAGGGACAAAGGGGATTTCTTTAAGTTTTAGTGCTTAACACTTTCCAGACATCCAGGTAATGGAGTTAAAAAATACAAATAAATTCTGTGATCAATAATGGGTTTGTGGTTTGGCTATTTTGCAATTGAGCTAGCTAATAACTATTAAATATTGATGAGTACACAAAATGGAACAGAATAAGAGGAAGAAACACAGGGCTAGGAAAAGACTTGCATTTTATTTATCCAGACTAAGAACTGTAGGTGAGAGCCCAAGGCAAGACACTAGCTGGTAGAATATCAACAGTTTACTTTGCTTTTAATATGCTATCACTGTGTCAAGTTTTATGACTCACTGACAGAGCTATAATTACAAGTATTCCAGGCTCTGAAGGGAAAACAAATAGATAATTAAAATATGATCAGATTTTAAGGATCTAAACTCTGTCAAAATATTTATTAACATTTGTATTAACACACACTGATCTAATTCTCAATGTCCCTATGCAAGTAAAAGTCATCATGGAACAGTGTCTACCATAGAGTTGTAAATGTGACTAAGAATCCCCTTTAGTATGTTCACATGGAGAGCTTAACAATGGAAATAACATAAAACTGGGTTGAAGCATCCAGTTCCTCACCAAGTTTCAATCAATAAGCATCAAAGACAAATGAGCAGAGATTAACTTTCACTTGTTACTCACATTCTGAACTTGGATATATTTCTCACCATTTTGTGAAAACAAACAAACAAACAAAGCCAATGTATATTGATATGTCTAGACTATTGTTCCATATGCACACATTTAACTACATAAAATTTACAAATAAAAAGCAAAAAGGTTTTAGGACATTATAAGACTAAATGGCAAAAATGCCAGAGTAAAAAAAAAAAAGGTAGGACAGCATTTTCGAATGTCTGCAATTAGATCAATTCTCAAAGCATATGGTCAATACTGACATGCTATTGCCCCAGAGGAACTCATTGAGCCTGCGACTTCTTATGCCAAGTTCCCCCTGCTTATCGCCTGCCTCCTTCCCTCCTTAGTTAGGTGACTACAAAATTCCAAATGAACAGCTAAGCAGCCCAGTATTGAGGTTACATACTTCTGGGAGATGTACTCACATTACACCAGTTTGTTGAGGGAGATTTCACATTTGTTAAAATGTACCTTGACATCAGTTGCAAGAGAGACCCTTCTCTGCCCACAGTTGGCTCACACCTTCTGGTGTCAGCTCCCTATGGAACTTGGAGCAAACTGAGCACTTTGGCAAATCTAAAAATAATCAGTCCATTAGTATTGAGTTTCTTTCCTGAATACAGCAAGGTGTTCTCTCTCCCGCCTCCACCGCAGCCACCCTCCCACCTCACCCTAAGATCTATTATATTCAGAATACAATGGGAACTTCACTGACTTTCTGTTTTCACCCCAAAGACTGAGGTCATGAAATATAATTGCATATAAAATTACAGAGAAAGCTTTTGTAACTTAGTATTGCTACTTTCCTACATCACAGGTAGAAGATGTAGACTTGGCAAAACAATCTATGGTATGGAATAAACTCACAATACATTTGAATATATTAATTATGAGCAACTTTTGATTTCAATGACAATTATTTATGGTTTTGTAAAACAGATATAGAGAAAAATAGATAATGTAGATTTTAAAGGATTATGAAAATGGTCTATTATTAGTTCCATGATGTTGGTTACAGGACAAGAATACTTATAAGACTAATTCTAACGTGCCATGCTTAAAGAAAATTTCATTTATCCTTTCTCTTTTATAAATCAACATTCAATAGAGATTATTTCAAATAGTCTACTCTTAAAATAACTAGCATTGTTATGCCTGGAATTAATGTTAAGCCTGATTTTTAACACTAGCTATAGGAAATTGTTCTTTATGTTTCATGAATTTGTGGGGTTATGCAAAGTGGTGAGGTTCTCTTATGATTAACAAGCTCATGTATGAAATGGTGATTAGAAAGAACTCTCTACTTGTTCTCTAGTCAAACACTTCTTAATATATTCCTCAAATAATTGTTCTACTTCTTATCTCTCTCTGGACATATGGAAAATTAATTAGTAGCTACAAAATGAAATGGACTCAAATGTTCTGGTGGAAATGCCCTTTTTATGGCCACTCTCAGAACAATAAAAATCATTCTACTGAGAGTCTTTTTCATGTTGCAAAAACACTTTGAGTGGGTCTGTTTTGGGGGATTGTAAGGAGAGAAACCTGGGGTACTCTAAGGTTAATGGACAGTGATTAAGGTTAATGGCTGAGTGCTTAAGGTTAAGTGCTGTATTTACAAAGCTGCCAGTTGACCTAAAGAAAACATTCTCATATCTATCAGTCAGTTGCAGCTGATAGTCAATTAAACAGCAAATGAAGATGGGGATTCAAATTAAAAACCCTTCAACCTGATTTTATAGGGTACTAATGTCAATGTTCAATCCAGAAACATTTATTGAACATCTACTTGGTCACGTCTGTGATGCACAAAGAGAGACAGAAGTGACTTAGACTGCATTCAGAAAGATTCACATCTGATTGAGATTGCAAGTCGGTATGAAAGACATCAGGACCAGGAATCTATGAAATAAATCACACAGGTATGACATGGTATTAAACCCAGAACATAGAAAGATAATCTCATGCTAGAGTTCATGGAGTGAAGAAGGATATTTAAATAAACCTTAGAATAAATGCTTTCCGAAGAGCTATACTTCATTCTTTAAAAATGTATACAATCCTGAGCAAAACAAGCATGAATCATTGATGACATTTAAATATATACTGTGTGCTACTTCTATAGTAATTGAACAATAATACTAATAAACAAAACACTCAGTAGGAGTACACAATGCCCCTTTTCAACAAAAAGGCTCATGATGAATTGAAAGTCATGACAACAATTCAGGCAGCCAAAGAAAAACTCAATTAGTGGGGGAACTTTGAAGTCAATGTCAATGTTCTGAGACTAGGCAAAGTTTCAAGGTTTGGACTAGTGAAAAGATTTGGGCACCCAGCAGTAATCCAAGGCAAACTTTCCCCAGCCCCCAGTTGACCACATGATTAATTATGTGGATGGGATTTGCTAAAGCAAGACAAATATCCATCTCTGCAGAAGCCACTGGGAATGAGAGCTTCACAGGTGGGAGAGTTTCTTTTCCAGCCTGGGAACTTAGTGTGCCTCTCTTAATTTTTTCACTCTCCCCGACTTTATGATCAGTTTCAAAAGGAAAGCGTACTGGGCTGCAGAGGACCTGGGGTACTGGGCCAGAGGACCTGGGGTACTGGCCCAGAGGACCTGGGGTACCTGGCCAGAGGACCTGGGGTACTGGGCTGCAGAGGACCTGGGGTACTGGCTAGAGGACCTGGGGTACTGGGCTGTAGGACCTGGGGTACTGGGCTGCAGAGGACATTGGGTACTGGGCAGAGGACCTGGGGTACTGGGCTGCAGAGGACATTGGGTACTGGGCAGAGGACCTGGGGTACTGGACTGCAGAGGACATTGGGTACTGGGCAGAGGACCTGGGGTACTGGGCTGCAGGACCTGGGGTACTGGGCTACAGGACCTGGGGTACTGGGCAGAGGACTTGGGGTACTGGGTAGAGGACCTGGGGTACTGGGCAGAGGACCTGGGGTACTGGGCAGAGGACTTGGGGTACTGGGTAGAGGACCTGGGGTACTGGGCAGAGGACCTGGGGTACTAGGCTGCAGGACCTGGGGTACTAGGCTGCAGGACCTGGGGTACTGGGCTGCAGGACTTGGGGTACTGGGCCAGAGGATCTGGGATGAGGGACTGCACAGGAAAGCCTGCAATGGAGGAGCACTGACGAGCAAAGCACCAGGTTCTAAGTGAACTGGAGAACTGTGCTGGGAGCGGTTCCATTCGCTAAGGTTCTCCTGATGCTTACTGTCCTGGTTTTCTCTCTGTAGCTATGACAAGCATGAATGAACAAAAGCAATTTGGGGAGAAAAGGTTTTAGTTAACCCTTTCATTTACAGTCCATCCAAAAGGGAAGTCAGGCAAGAACCTGAAGGTTGGAACTGAAGCAAAGTCTATGGAGAAAGCATGCCTACCCATTTGCTCTCCAGGTTTAAAGTCAACTACCTGTCTGATACTTTCTAGGACCAGCTGTGCAAGGATAGCACAGCCGGCAGTGGTCTGGGACTTCCAACATCAATCATCCATTAAAAAATGCCTTACAGGCCAAGCTGATGGAAGTATTTTCTTTGTTGTTGCTGCTTTTTTTAAACATATGTTTAAGTGAAATAAAATTACCACCCTTTCTTATACTTTCTACTTTCCTCCTTCTACCCTTCCCTCAGCCCTCAAATATCACCCTCCTCTCAATTTGATAGCCTTTTTCTTTATTACTGCTGTGTGTGTGTGTGTGCGCACACGCGCATGTGCACATGCTCAGACATACATACAACCTGCTTAGTTCAGTTTTTGTTGCTTGTGTGTGTCTGGTTACAGGGCTGGCCACTCTGCACTGGACAACCAGTTAGGGGCCTCATCCCTGGGAGAGGCTAATTCTCCTCCTCCCAGAAGGTCCACCCCTAGACAGTGGACTACAGGTAACTAATGTCAGCCGGAAAGGAGAATGAACTTAACAGGAATGAACTACCTTATGGTAAGCATTGTCTTAATTGAGGGCTCCTCTTTTTAGACTACTCTAGCTTGTGTCAATCTGAGAAAAAAAAATGTCATCTGATCAGCACACTTAGATTCAAAATGTTTACAGTGTAAAAGAGACAAAGCTATTTTGAAATGGGCATCACAAATTACTAGAGACTTTTAGGGGATGCATCTCTCTTGGGAGGCAGAGCACTTGGCAGGAAGCAGTTCCCTACTGGACCTGGAACTGCCTGGGACAGAGATCACAGGTAGGAAGAATCCAGTGGCATTCAGCTCTGGGATTGATTCTTATGGTGATATTTTATTTGTGCTGAAATATGATTTTGTTTGTATGTTAATAAATAAAGTTGCATGGGGATCAGAGCTAAGAGTAAGCCATTAAGCAGAAGTCTGGTAGTGGTAGCACATGACCTTATTCCGATCACATGGCAGGCAAAGTCTCTGTGTGTTCAAGGACACAGCCAGCATGGTGACACACACCTTTAATCCCAGGACCAACCATAGAGATCTGGAGGTCTGTATAGACAGGCAGTGACAAAGAAGTCATGTGGTTGGGTTTAGAACCAATGAGAAGACAGAACAAGAAGGCAATAAAAAGACAGGACACAGGAAGAAGGTCTCTCTCTCAGGGGAAGGACAGCAGCAAGTGGTAAGATAAGGTGGTCTTAGCTCTTGGCTACTGCTCTATCTTTTGGCTTTTAACTCTTTATTTGGCTCTGTGTTTCTTATTTAATAAGACAGTTTAGAGTTACATCTACAGACTCTTATTTCTAAGAATTTTTTTAATACAACTGAGTTAAATCATTATTAAAAATCAAATTGTTCTGGGTTAAAAGGATCTTCTTACTTAAATGTAAATCTCACTAAAGTGTTAGAAATCTATTTATTAAATGATGTCCCATCGCTGGGTGGTGGTGGCACATGCCTTTAATCCCAGCACTCGGGAGGCAGAGCCAGGTGAGTTTGAGGCCAGCCTGGACTACAGAGTGAGTTCCAGGAAAGGTGCAAAGCTACACAGAGAAACCCTGTCGCAAAAAAACAAACAAACAAAAAAAAAGTCCCATCACACACAGTGTTTTTCCACATCCTGCATTGTGTTTAACTGGCTTCCCTTCCAGTACCTAGCAGAGACTGTGTGCCAACAGAATGACCTTTGGACTATGGAAATAATGGAAAAGAGAGAAATGAGAAAAGTAATAAATTCATTTAAAAGCATGGAACTTTCTGGTATTAGCAGAAGTTCAATGTTGGAAAAACCAAAAGCCAGGAAAAAAGACTTCAGAGACTGATGGTAAAAGTGAAGGGGATTGCCCTGGATTGAGACGCATGTGGAGAGAGGTGACAGTGTATCTGAAGGAAATTTCACAACACTTAGTATCTGCTAAGGAAAAGTTAAGTACTTTATATGGCTTTGCCCTCCACACTGCTGGGAGAGAAAGTCCACAGGAGCGTGGGCTCAGACACTGAGATCATACTCATGACCACCTAAATTCTCATGGATCTACCATGCTTCCAAGCACTTCTTAGTCTTACCTCTTTTGAATGTGTCTCCATTAGTAATGGCCTGTGCCTCACAGGTTGGGATCAAACTCAGTGAAAGATAAACATTATGTCAAAGCTCTTATAGAGTAGGGTGAGGGGCCTTTGTGAAAGAAATAAATTTCACATTGCCTTGAGTGTGTTATTCATCCTGGGTAAGACAGTTAGCCTCGATGGAGTCTGAAATCCAGTATCTGCTGAATAAAATGTAGTGTATCAGAGACAAAAGAGTGAGTGGAAATTTTATACATCTCTGACAAATTTTCTGGAGATTTATAGCTTTGGTAGCAAAATAACAATGGAAAGCATTTGTAATAAATTCTTCTATTCCTTTAAATGATGTTTGAGATTAATATCTTTCCTCTCGTTACACAAAAATCAAGATAAATTAAGTTCCCTCTATTGAGATAATTATACTGCATCATCTCCATTTTCTTATGGTGACTATATGCTGACAGAATAAAAATTGCCTTTAATAGATTAAAGCAAATTATTATCCATTTAAAGTACAAGAAATGCATTTTAATCCCTTTACTTGTAATAAGCATTTAACAGAAGGGAGTACAAGAAACTGAAAGAATCAATGCCTCCATTTCTCAATATTCAAATAAAAATATCTAATTATCCTCCAGAATAGTTTATAAATTATTTCATGACACTAACTTCATCATTAGAATGCACTATTAGATATGAGTAATTAGCACACATCTTTATGAAATTAATATATCTTCTGGTCAAAGTTTGTTTCTAACTTGCTTTATTTCATCTTTTGGGGCAATATAACTGAAGTCACATTTAGACACATTTTTAAAATTAAAAGACAAACTCTATCTCAAATGATTTTGTAAGTGAAAACACTAAGCCCTGCTTTTGGCGTTATTGCATCTCTGTGCTGTGGAAAGCATAGTGGCCACAGATAACTCAGGAGAAGACAGGGTATATTTCACAGTATTCTTCCAGGTAACAGTTTATTACTCACAGAATCTGAGCAGGAACTCAAGATAGAAATTGCAACTGGAAACCAACAGAAGAACGCTGCCTACTGGCTCACATTCCCAGGCTAGCTCAGCTACTTTCTTATGAGCCCAGAGATAACACAATCCACAGTGGCCTGGGCCTTTCTATGTCAATAAACCATTGATAATATGCCACATAGATATATGTCCACAGGCTAGCCAATGGAGGCAATTCCTCAATTAACATTTCCTTCTTTCCAGATGTGTCGAGCTAACTATAGCCTGAGTGTAAAAGTGCAACTAATGTTGCTGCTTAATTGTGTCCTTCTTTGTTATAGTCTGATATTTTCTTGACTATCTTGATTTAGTACTTTTGAAATTTTATAAAGACTATAAAGTTGAATATTTCTTAGGAAAATTTACTAATGACAGAAAGTGACCCTTGACCTGCTATAAGTGAATCAAGATAGGAAGAGTAAATATTTGGTGGGCGTCCCAGGAAGGGGTTTCCTTGAATAAGTTACCTTGTTACAGTACATGTCCCTGTTTCTAGAGAAGGAGGTTTGGATCGAAGGTGTTCTCTGCCTCAACACAATCTTGTCTGCTTATACCTGCGCTGGAGGGTCTAGATAACAGCGGCTGCCAGGCCCTGCCGCTGCTCTCTGGTTTTCCCTTGTGCTGTCACTCTTTGAGTAGACTCCATAATCGGTAAATTCCATTAACTCGCAACGTTTAGGAAACTTAGAAATTTTGTCTCTATTGTTACAAAATATTTCATATTGCTAAACATGAAGTCTTAAATCTAGTGTTTGTGGGTTTGGTTGTTTAGGTCACTGCCAAAGCACACTAATGCAATCATGTGAGTTTTGTAATAATTTAAAATTATGTTCGTAATTTCCAAACAATGTTTTTAAAGAGTTTATATTATTCTCAACATCCTCCTTTTGACCTAGAATTCTGACCTCCATGTGATGCCCCTTATAGCTGTACTATTTCTTGAATTTACACATTAAATAATATAAAAATCCAGTGTCCCAACAGCAACAGAGCATAACAAATGATTGACATAGTGTGAAAAACTGCTGGAAGACAAAGTGATCCAAAAACCAAATTCTTCGATGAGCAGTTTCTTCCTATTGTACCTTCCTATTGATATGACTTTATGGAACTGTGTATAGTTGATCATTCCTGTAAACCTACCTGTGAAAGTTTAAATGAAAATGGTCCCCATAGGGTCAGAGGAAGTGGGATTATTGGGAGGTGTGGCTGTGTTGGAGTATAAGTAACTGTGTTGGAAGAAGTGTGTCACTGGGGTGGGCTTTGAGGTTTCAGTTGCTCAAGCCAGTCCTACGTTTCTCTCTCTTCATGCTGCCTGGGTATTCAGATGTAGAAGTCTCAGCTACTCTCCAGCACCATTTTTGCCTAAATACCATCACGTTTACCACCATGACAATAATGGACTAAACTTCTGAACTGTAACTCAGTCCCAATTAAATCCTTTCCTTTATAAGAGTTCCTGTGGTCATGGTGTGTTTTTACAGCGATAGAAACCCTAATTAAGACACCATCACTTTGTAGGTGAAGTAGCAGGATTGCAAGGTTGGTATGAGCTAGCTACACATCAGAATTTGTAGAAGATGACAAAAACACAAAAGTAAAATAAAATAAAACAAAAAATATTGTAATCTGCCATAGTAGTTAATTGAAATAAAAATATGTTGATTCTGGAATACGTAGTAGAAATATTGTCAAATGGAGAATACATCCCTAATGTCCCTTGCTCACTTCCATACACCAAAAGCAAAATTTCATTATTCTATCATAATAATTAAATTAGTGTGATTATCTTAAAACATGATGTAATAATAAAGTTTAGTGTGAAATATATCATTTCTGATAAATGAAGCCATTCAAAGTAGAATGTTTTCCCAAAGAAACACCATTGTGTTATATGAATAAACAATGCAAAAACAACACTAATGCTCTCAAGTCAGGTTGAACACATACATAAATTGCATATGTTCCTGTTAAGGTTTAAACATGAAACATCTCTCAATGGCTGGTTAATTAACTGCCTGATACACAGTGTGGTCTTGAGGTCAGGTACTGATAGGTTTGATAGTGCTGTCCCTTCATCAGTGGATTAAGTAGTTAGAATAAGGGTATAACTGATAGAAGTAGATCACTTGTATATGACAATAAAATATGTTATTTTTTGTGTCCATTACTCTTGTTCTCTGTCCCTCAGCCTGTAAGCTTCCCACAGGTGGGAAGGTTTGCCCCTGTGCCCCTCCCATGGGGATCTTCCACAGCACAACCTCAACAATGGGACAAATAACTCTAGAAGGAAATCTGAAACCATTAAGTTGGAATGAATTTTTCCTTCTTTGAGTTTCTCAGGCATTTTGCCATGATAATGTAAAACTAACACAGTTCATTCTTTAACTTTATGATGTAACAGAAGTGTTCAGCCTTCTGATCTCTCTACTCTGACAGGACTTAATAAACTATAATAAAAAGTTCCTATCACAGTAGGTGTAGCATGTGAACACCTTGATATGTCTATACAGGTTATTACTCTCAATATCAGATTAGTCCTCTGGAAATACTTTTACAGGTTTATATCATTCAAAAATCCATGGAAATAAAAGAGTTCTCATGTGTAAACCAAAATGAAAAATCTGTTATTGCTAGATAATGAGAAAAAATAAGTAATGTATCCTACTAAAGACTCAGTTATAAAATTAATGTTTGTCTTCTACATTCATCCATGTGTATTCTTTTATATAAAAATGGGAGTGTTTGTGCATAAGGTCATATCACTCAAAATGTCATGCTATCTAAAGAAACTAGTTATAGTCTTGGTGAGATATTATTTAAGCAGTATAACATAAAATCTTGCTGAACTGTTTTATGGGATAGTTGAGAGCAAAGACATATAAGCCAATATTTTATGTAAATGTTAAGAAATAGTCTACAGGGATAACAAAGTTTTTCTTTAACTTATGCCAGTGTTGACTGTGAGTGGGTGTTATGTTGGGACCAGTTTGAGACTTCCCTCCTGAGGACTCACTTGTAAGATGTAAAAAGTGGGTGTTGTGTTAAATTTGGTTGACTTTGAAAATTGCAATACTGGAGTAGAGAAGAAAGTCATCAACAAACACTATCAAGCAACCATGAATCATACACAAGCTTCTAAAGTGGGAAAAGATTTGAAAGTTTTTTTTTTTAATGAAGACAGTTATTCACTTAAACTTATGCTTTGAAAAGAATCTGAGTTCAAGTAAGATTTTCAGAGTTAAAATCCTTAAAACAAAGTTTAAACCACAGGAGAAAAATACTGTTTTTTTATGTAATGCAACATAAATTATGCCAACTACTTAATCACATGCTACAATTACAACCCATTATAAGTCTCACAAGAGCCTTCCTTGCATTAGTATACCTTGTTCTAAAGTCCAAATTCCAAAATTCTCTGTAGCTCAAAATCATTTTGATATGATCATATGACATGAGGATATTCTTTTCATCCTGAAAGTAAGATTGTACTTTTTCAACCACAAACAATGTTTTGATTTCATGCTCACTATTCCACAGAATCTTAATTTGGTAATTCAGTTAAGTATAACTAAATATGCAAAACTAAGTGCATAATTTGTAGCATTTGACTTATATAAGGAAAACAGATTCCAACATGACTGAAAACATTATTTTCCAGAAAAATCATTGTGTTAGTGTGAAATTCAGGTGTATTTGTACATGTCACCATAAATAAGGTCACTTTATCAGATTTTTGACAGAAATGCAAAGGAATCTGAAAATTCTCCAGTCCTTTCCTTCCAAAGATAAAGTTTGTAAGATTAATAATAAAACAGAAGAAGTTGATTGCTAATTAGATGTCTCTCTGAATTCTGACATATAGGGTACTTCTGCAACATCTATTCTGAATACACAGTCATGACAACGAGCTCCTGAATATAATTTAAATGTTCAAAGTCAAGCTTGTGAATGGGTTGCATATTTCAATGAACCTAGAAAAAAGAGAAATATTTAGTATGAAACAGGGTTAAAACCCAAACTTTAGATGTTGATTGTAGATATGGGTGGGAGGAGTTTTGTATACAGGAACAGGGGTTGCTGTCCACCATGCAAAGGATGCAAAATAAGTTGAACTGTTTGCTGTGGTTACTATTTGGGGCTCCATGATGTATAAAAGTGTGGGAGTGAGCAGAGACAAGAGAACTCCCCATATCAGGGCAGGGGCCTGTCCAACAACCAATGTCTAGGTGTTACTGTTCACAATATGTCTCTGAAACATGACAAAGAAGAATCTAACAAAAAATCACCTCTAATGTAGTGGGAAGATTGGGGTGTGGAGTTAGGAGAAAGGAAGGGGAGAGAGAAGCTATGAATGGATGGGGTAAAGAGAAAGAGGGCAGAGGGAAAAGAAAGAAGAGAACAGGAGATGAATGGAGAAGAGGGGAGAGGGAGAGAGATGAGAGAACATAGGAGGAGAGAAGAGAGCGGAGACAGAGAAGAGCTGAGAGAGGAAAGCACTTGAGGCAAGGAGAAGGGATGAGTGGGAGAGAGGGAGGAGAGAAGAGGAGGAAAGATAGAGACAGAGCAGAGGAGAAACAGAAGAGAGGGAGGAGAGAAGAGAGAAAAGGGAAGGAAAGAAGGGAAGGGGAGGGGGAAGGAAGAAGGGACAGGGATGGGAGAGACATAGGGGAGAGATGGAAAGTGAGAGCCTCCTGCAAATAAATACGAAGTGCTTCCTGGGAAAGCCAAAGGGGCTCTTGGGGTTGAGATTAACTTTGTGGAGTGAACCCAGCAAACCCAGCGATCTCCCACTCAGGATAGTGATAGAAAAAAGCTTGACCCCTGTTTTAAGGTGGTCACCAGTCTTTCAAGTATTTACAGCTTTCAGGTGTCACCAGAGTACATTCATTCTTTCAGGAACTTGAGATTAATTTGTAAAAATCACATTTTCTTCCCTGTGTTAAAGATCTGAGAAAAGTTGATAGATCATATTTAAAAATATTCATCAGAGAACTCTCCTCAAACCAAAGGAAATATGAAAGCCAAAGAAGCCTTACAGTGATTCAGTGTTGTGGGGAAAATGGGTAAGATTTGCTTCAATTTTGAATTAAGTTCCTTACACTCCTTTCCTCCACCTTTAATATATCTTATGGGTACAGAGTAAGCAATGCCCTATTTTAAAAGATACGATCATGTGAACTAAGGAAAATAAGACAGAACTCTTTGAACATGATTATTTCGTTTTGATCTCAGAGATAATATATAGACTCATAATGTTAAAATTATATCAAGAAATACAAGAGATTTCTATCTTGAATATTTTATTTCCATTCTCTCCCTCTCAAAAAAAGCAAACAATCTGTACTATTCTTTCTATGTTGGGAAGAAGGTGTTTTAGCAGATAAATGAAAAAATTACTAGGAATTTTAGCATTTAAAAAATAAATATCCAGGACCTGAAAGTCATTGATGATGGTCTTCAACTCATTTTCTTCCATCTTGAAGGTGGAAATGCATTTTTATGGCCAGGAAGGAACTGCTATTGTGATTAGTCTACCTGCTGACAGATCCTCTGGCCTGGCTAGAATTATACTATAGAGACAAATTCCTCAAGCCCCAGACTAACAAGAATGTGTACTTAGCAACTGAGAAATTACAGAACAATTATTTCTTCCTCTGATTTCTGAGATACAATTCTAACTGTCTTTGCATATCGTAAAAACTTGAAAAGTAGCATGGAGTCTCTGCCCACTGATGATGCAACAGTGTAAAATCATACTCACTGCTTGGCAGTCAAACAAGATTGTCTGAGTAACAGCTTTCATTATTGACCTCCTTTAAAATTTATGTAGTTTCAGTCTGGTAGCCACGGACAGAACCACTTTGCCCAGAGAAAGAGGGTGCTTGTTACAGAACAGGCCTCAGTGGAAGCATACTGAAAGTCTGACACAAGGCAAAACTAATGTAAATGCACATTCCGCAGTTTACACACTATGGACAACTGGACAATTTCTCTCATTCCATTTACATTTATGAATGTAAATAGGAACATTGCGTTCCTTATTGGGCTGTAATGATGGCATACAAAGTGTCAAGTCTGGTGCTCAGTACATTGTAGGTGCGGTTACTATTATTCACTGATACCTGTCTGTAGAGATAAGTTTCTAATTCAGAGCAGCAAGCTGTGGGCATTAGTAACACATAGGGCATCTAGGACTCTCTGTGACCACTGCCCAGAGTTGATTATTACTGCCTTTCCTTTGAGTGACTATTATGAGCTTCTTTTGTGACCACTATATTTAAAATTGTGTATTATCCCCACACTTGCTCCACCCACTATTTGAAACTGTTGATCATAAGTAAACACAGTGTTATTAAATTATACACATTAAATTGAATAGGTTTAAAGAGAAAAAGTTTTACAAGACAAATAATTTGATATAATTTGTGATTCTCAAAAATAAAGAAAAACAAAAAACCTTTTCTCCAAAACTATAGACATTCTCATATAAATTACCATATTGTTTGCATTATTTCATTACTTAATTACACTACAATCTAATTAGGTTTGAAAACATTTAGGAATAAAACCACAGGGCTAAAATATACATATGTAAATAAAAATATAGGATTTCATTTTTAAGTACTAAGTGATTTATAAATGGCTTAAATTTCAGTGTTTATTATCAAAATGTAACTTCAGTCAAAAAAGAATAATTAAAAATGTTAAGACAGACAGTCTTGATGTTTTTAAGCATAGGTCATATTTGGAACAAGTACAACAAAGTCATTGTTATACATTTTCAATGACTGCTTCTTTGAGATTATCAGTAGAATTAGAATTATTCTGTTTAACTCCACCGAACAGAATTCAATGAAATTTACTTCTGTGTGGAAAGTATGTGTTTGAGTTGCTTCTGTGTTGTTAACACATAGCTAGCAGTTAGTCTTAATGAGCTTAAACATCAAACCTGTCCTCCCTCCTGCCACCTTTCCCCAGATAGCCTTTTAAAGGTTGATTAAATTAACTGAAACTCAAGCAGGTGATGTGTAATCTAACTATTCCAATAAAGACTGAAATTTTCATTCAGCATCCACGTGCTCTCAATTATTGCCTTAATAAGATTTCCACTTGAGTTTTCTTTCCTTTCCTAAAGCAACATACCAACTGATATTTGTTATCATACTGAAATAACAATCAAACGTGTTAAAAATGAGTAATATAGACCACTCCATTTTTATTACACTTTGAAAGGCAAATGAATAAATCACAAAGACACAAACCTAAACACAGTGCTGAAGTGAGGTGCAGCCTTTGAAACAGGCTTCCTATTAATCATGGCGCTGACCTTTTCATTAAGGGGCACTTGTTGGAATCACTGACACAGTTACGGCATTCACATGTGTGAACTGTACTCTGTAGCATTCATGTACCGAGGAAGGCATAGTGAAATTAGACTCTCTCCCTGTAGGGGGTAGACATTGACCGCTATTCAA
Source organism: Onychomys torridus (assembly GCF_903995425.1). NCBI lineage: Eukaryota > Metazoa > Chordata > Mammalia > Rodentia > Cricetidae > Onychomys > Onychomys torridus. The sequence goes on along the minus strand of NC_050445.1, from coordinate 73,046,683 downwards.
TGCCAACAATTGTTGGTTGAAGTATTCCATGAAGAATGAGTTTTAAACTGCATTTACTCTACCATCAGTAATGTCAAATGCAATTCTTCAAGAAATATATTTAACTAAAAGTAATTAATTAAACCTCTCATAGCAGCAACTTTATCCAGGCTAAATCATTTCTGGGAATACACAAAGGAGCCATCAAGGCTCTACTGTCATGGTTTTTAAATCATCATTTTCAATGAGGTCCATCTATAATAATCAGAAAACAAAAGCAAAACATTGGCCAATGGGAATTATTTAAGAAAATACAATTGCATTTTATCTGTGTTTTCTTTTATACTGTATACATGCACATTGTTTTATGAAATGACAATAGTTTCCAGATGGTATCTTCAAATACACAAAAACTACACTAAAAATAATTAAAGAAACTATAAATAAAAATGATGTAATGACAGACTTTGCTGATCACGTGTGGCAATATTTGAAGGATTAATTATTACAACTTGAATCTTCATCAGGATATATGTTTGTGTTTATTTCTTTCACAGAGTGTCACACATTTGAACAGCAAACACATTCTTTTACATTGGCTGACATTCCACCTGAAAGTCCACCACAGTGAGCTTGTTAACACAATTGAGATATATGGTATAGTAGTAAAGAGATTCCCTGTAGCCAAGTAAAATTCAGAGCAGGGCTCAAGGAACATGGCTTGACTTAGAACGCATCTGAACTTGAAGTTCAAACATAGTTTAGTGGTGAATCCAAAGTTGTAAACGCAAAGTAAACGCAATGTGGAGGCTGCTTTAAACCAAGCATGAAAGAGCAAAAAGTCACAGTTGAGATTTCCTACATCTGTTTTTAATACCTCTCCCTAGGCTATTAGACAAATGACCTTTGGTTTGAGTTTGTTTCTTTTAAAATCGCATTATCATTGTCATTGTCATTGCAGGTATAATCTAATACCACTTTTAGTTTTTAGGATAACTTCTTTAGTAAGAGTCAGTGCTCAAGGAAGAATTTGTTAAGCAAATATTTCGGGAAAATTCCTTATATTGACCTATCAAGGATGTAATACTATATATAGTTAGGCATGAAAGTTGAAATCCGTTTTCAAGTAGGGTATGGCTTCCTAAAGACTTTCTTCTGTCTTCTGAGAACTGTGACAGTGCACTTGTTACCAACATTTTTGACAGTAATATAGGATATTTCACCCAGAAATAGCAGTTAATATGCCAGGCTACAGGATCGAATTAGCATTGTTATTAGCACCACATTTCACTCCACAGACCTTCTGAATGAGGAGTCACTTGTGGAGTAGTTAAGCTTCTGTGGCAGTTCCAGAGACACTGCAAAAGGAGCTGGGATACTGTATGAACTGACGCCTGGGCAAACCCACAGGGCTGAGAACACAGGCTTCTTTTGCTGGCTCACTTTTGCTAGGTCTTCAGAGGATTCTCTAAGAGTAAACACCCTTAATTAATTCCCAAGTAAAAGAAGAAAAGATAAAATCTCCACTTACTGCATCTGCTGTCCTTTGTCCTTGAGCTGGAGTCTGAAGACGGTTGATCTGAGGCTCCCACCTAGCTCCAGGTTGCCCTCTGGATTAGGCACAAACGTGAGCAGCAAGAAGCTTGTTGACTTTGTTGTAACTGGGCAAGGAGCGGCCGGTCTCAATGACGCTGGAGAGCCAGTCAGGACAGAGCACTAAACTTCAGCTTGTGAGCGCGAGCACAGCATCTATTACCCCCGAGGCTCTACCATTTCACCTACACCTGGGCGGATCTATCAAGCTTCATCTCTATTAGGGCTATTTGACTCTGTGGTTTAAGAGGGAGGAGGAGAGAGAGAAAGGGGAAGAAAAAAAAAGAGGCTTGCCGTTGTCACACTTGTTTCTTATTAAAGAGCCTTACGGTGGATTGAGTAATTGTGTACGAAGGTAGTCTGGCTGGCAGATGTGTGCAGCCCCAGCGGAGCACTAGATTCAAGGCAGATGGGCTGTACCAGGGCGCAAACAACATTGAGAGAGAGAGAGGCGTGATTAAAACAGCAGGCCTCTGTTTTATAGTGCTGGAAGTGGGGTAGCGTTAAAGCCCCTGGGAGCCGGGGTTCCCCAACTGGAATTGCTCTTCAGCAAGGAAAACGATAAATTTGATTAAAAAAAAAAGTGGGGGGGATGTCCAAACTCTAAAAGTTACAGAGATATGTGCAATATTCATTTTTAACTATTAACGAAGGATTAATATCTCTCTCGAAGTATCCTAAGAGAACTTAATTAAAACTACTCAATCATGGGTCATAGTGGGTTATTGATAGTGCTTACGTGACAGATTTGAAACAGATCCCTTATTCTGGCTACACAAGCCAAGGTTATCTTTTTAATCTGAATTAAATTGCCTTAAGGAGATTTACACTGTCAGGAAGATTGACACTCCGCAATTGAGCATTTCTTTTTAATGTGGCTGAAGCCAACTGTTTGGGGAAAAAAATGTAGCCATTGTGAGTATTTCTGCATACTCCTTATTATATCAGGTAACTTAACCCATGGAAACTTCAGACCTTTCCATGTCATTCTTTTTGACAATAAAATGCATTAAATAATCAGAATGAGAATGATTTGCATTTAAAAATCAGAACCATTTCATCTATGGCCCTGTGTTGGTGAGAGCTACTTCCTTATTTAAGTGGTTTGTAGCAACTAGTCCTAATGGTAATGATGGTGAGGATAATTGATATGTGAGACACTTCGTGCATCATCTCCTTTGAGTTCTGCTAGGACATCCTGAGGTCAATTATACTATAAACCTATTTTAAAAGCACATACAGGGAAAGCATCCCTGAGAGCTTATGACTCAAGGTCACACATCTCTTATGGTTGAAAGCAGGACTAGATTCAATCTGTCTTGAATCCTCAGGCCAATTTCTACATAGACTAATTTTTTTTTTTAGCCTGTACAAACTGAAATGGTTATTATTAATTTTTCCACAAGGAAATTTGAAAAGCAAACCTTCTATGCAAATAGACAGTCATTAATCTAGTCTTATATGTCTGAACACATCATTGAAATACAATCCAGTACAGTGATAGGGTTCCACCAAGAGTTAAGGACATCTAAAGTTAAGAATGTCTCATAATATAATACATTGTTTTACTTTTAAGAAAATAGCTCAAAGAATTATTTATTGAAATACTTTCTTATACCTAAAGTTACTAAGGCTGATATCTCTTCATTAGCCCTGATTGGTTTTCATCAGGCTAGTATAAAGACAAATGGGATAGAAAAATAAAGGTTAGGGGGCTGGAAAGATAATTCAGAGGTTAAGAGCACTGGCTTCTTTTCCGGGAGGGCATGGGTTCAATTCCTAGCAACCACATGGTGGCTCACAACAGTCATAATGAGATAAGGTGCCGTCTTCTGGAGTGTAGGCATACACACAGTCAGAACACTGCATACCTAATAAATCTTTGAAATGAAAAAGAAAGGCTGTTTGATCCAAGCAGGGGTAGTAGCTTCTGACTATAATCCTAGCACTATGAAAACTGACACAGAAGAATTACCACCAGTCTTTGGCCACCTTGGTCTATATATCAATTTAAAGGTCAGTCTTAACTACAACTATCACATCATGTCTCAAAAAGCACCACCACTACCACCACTACCACCAACAGCAGCACCACTAATACCACCACCACCTCCAGCACCAACACCAACACCAACACCAACAGCACTACCACCACCACCATCACCAACAATAATACAACTGCCAGCAGCAACACCACCCCTAACACCTCTACTACAACAATAACAAGAGAATGTTTAATTCGATATCAGTGAATATCTCTTATCTTTCACATAACTTACTTGTAGAGAGGTGGTTTATTTTTTCATAGGATTTTCTTTTACTTATTACCAGAATTATACATACTTCAATGAGAAATTATTTTAGTGATGAGACTGATATTTAATTTAAAAAATTGAATGGAAAAAACACCTTGATCTTGCTTATTTCAGATTTCTGTTATTTAGTGCATTATAGTAGAATACATGACTTAATACTTGTTTTTAAGTATTCTTAAAAATTTCAGTAACTGATTAGGAAATTATTTCCCTTGTCATTACATACGAAACAAGGTAAGAATGAATGTGTTTAGGAAAAAAAAAACTGTTAAAAAAGGATTTAAGTATAGTTGAGTAAAAGGATAAGTGAAATGTGAATAAAGCAACAACCAAAATGACAGAAAGTGACGTAATAACTGAACTCAAAAAGAAAATTGGTTGGGGTTTTAATGTAATCCAGAGAGGTAACATAATTTAACAATGTGTGAATGGCTCACAAACAGAGTTTTTGTGGAGTTCTGATATGAGGCAAAGGGGCTGGTTATTTATTTTAGAGAGTGTCTTTGTGAATATCTAAGCATGTGTGCATGTGTGAATTTTTATATATCAGGACATTAAAAATGGAAGTTACAAAAACACTATTATTATAAAAATCCTGTAAAAATATTACATAGGATAGAAATTAATCTTTATTTTTTTACTTAAATTTTAATAGAGTAGATAAATTGAAGTTTATGACTGAAGTGTTTTATCAGCCTCACCAAACTTCAGAATTTCAAATTTAAAAACAATTCACTAGAAAAGCAAATGAGACTTTTACATTTTCAAGTTTCACATAAAATATCATAATAGACTTTCATTGAATATTTTTTATGTCTTGGCTGAGCATGGAAAATACTGGAAATATCCCAAGAAACAGTATCCCAGAGAGTTGTTAGTCTAGATTTTATACCTACATTTGGATAAGATTTAGAGAAGCATTCAGACCCCATATGCTTTAGCTCTGATTTTACCCATCACCTATCATGCAAGCCCATACTCAAGAGGATACTTTTTAACAAATGTTCTTTAATTTATGAAACAAAGATTCAGTGTTGATTGATTTTGCCTTGTGCTATAAGAATCAGAATTTCCCTAACCAAGGAAAAAAAAGCTTATGTGGCCCCCTCATCTCTAAAACACCTTTACCATCCACATTCCCACATCATCTGAACATAATTTCCCTGTTTTTTTTTTTTTTATCACGAATACAGTCATATTAGCAATGGCTATAAAATTGCTACTAATAACAATTTCAGTAAATTTCAGATAGTTTTCACTTAATTCAATGGAATTTTTTTTTAAATAAGCATTCCATTAAAAGTGAATAGTTAAGATTTTGAAAAAAATTCAAGGTACTGTTTACCATCTAGTTTAACATTTGACTCCTTGTTAAATATGTTTACTTGGATCAAGATTTTGAAGCTCAGTTGGTAAAACAAATTGAGTTCCAAAAGTGTTTACCTTTGAGTTCAGTTGGATCAGAGAATCTCAGGCTGATTCTGCATAGCAAGCTGATATTTCTGATAAAAATACTCTGGTCCTTAAATATAAGTAGGCTGAACATGAATTCCTTCAAAAAGGCTATATTTCTGTTTTTACAATCCACAATTTCATTGTAGGACCATCTGAGTAAGGCATGGGATTCCCAATCTCTTTTATGCTGGTGTGTTTTCTTACCTGTATGGTAAGGGTGGGTGAAATTATTAATGAAGATGGCATGTAGTTTAATATTTTGTTTATGTTTGCTTGAAATTGGTTCATTAACTCCATGATATGCACAGAAAATAAAGATATTTGCATGTTAGATGTGACTATTGTTTCCATGAATTCCACTGCAGTTGTAACTGTCACCAGGTGGAACTCATAAGATTTGACTGGATGAAATATGTACACATGTCCATCTGAGAAATCTTTGGAGAGTTGCCAATTGGGTGAAAAATTATGAAGATTTTAAGAATTACATTTCCTTTTATTAGATGACACAACATTTTCTTGATACACCCACAGGAACTCCAGCAACCAACAGAAACAGAGGTGTGCCACACCTTATTCTTTGACTTAGGATGTCTTAACTCCAAAACAATGGGGAAAAAAAAGCATTCTGCTGTTTTGGGTTATTGTTTGTTCTAATTTATCATAGATTCATGAAGTAGCAGAGATACCTCTCTACAAATACTAAATTTTGATCCTTGATTAAAAAAAAAAGTATAAGAATTGATTCCTATCATTACCCACAGGGAACTGAAGCTACAAGGAAACATAAGTGGTAAATAATAATAGTAACTATCAAGAAATTCACCACGTGGCCTCCTAATTTGACATGCTTTTTGTAGTTATGGGCAGTCACATGCATGCATTTGATTCTTCTCAGTAGCCTTGACATTCAGAATAACTACTTATTCCTACTGCCTGCCTTATACCTGTTAGAAAAGGATAACTGACCATATTCCCATGCTTCAAGAGTGTTTCCATACTCTTCAATGAAAGAGAAAGTTTTTTTTTTCCTACCAAAAAGATTTAAAACTTGTCACAATGATGTAGTGGGAGCACCGCAGCGCATTTGGATTGCAGATATTTCTACTTTGCTATGTAAAGAGGTCTGCAGGAATCTGAATCACTAAAGCCAATGCTCCACATCCTAAGGCAGGAAGTATCAAAGGACTGAAAGCTGGTTTTCATTGTTCAAATAATCATTCTACAGGACTTCAGCATTTCACAGTGGCATGTTACATGTGCTGTTTTATTTATGTGATGGAAAAGTACGAGGTGATACAACCTATTTAGGAGATCCAGATTTGGGTATTGAAATCATCAAGAACCAAATCTTTATTATCACATGTACTTCTGTCAATCATGCATTAATAAAGTCAAACTCTCAAAATTCATCTTACTCATTTAAACTCACCTACTGTCCCTGTCAAACAGATAATTCTTCAGTCATTTTATTGAATGCCTACTATATTCAATAAGATCAATATAAATTCATACTGGATGCAATTGGTCATTATAAACTGAAAAGTTATCAATTCTAATGATCAAGGGCCAACATGTTGAATTATTAGTCCTAGTTTTTAAAAGTTACAGTCTGATTTTCTCAATTTTTAAAAACATTTATTTGACATATGCAGATATATGTGTTTGTGTGTGGTTATGCCCATATATAAGTGCAGTTTTTCCTAGGGTCCAGAGATTGTATTCCTGAATCTGCAGTTATAGGTGGTTATGTGCCACTAGGCATGGGTACTGGAAACAGAACCAGGGTCCTCTGCAATAATGCTGAGACATCTCTTCAGACCTTGGCTTTCTGAATTTACAAGTATGTTATGTAATATCTTTAAGTATCCCTTCATATTCTTCTTTAGTGCTTGTATACTAATAGTCCAAATACAAGGACTTTAAAATAGTAAAGCCATTTGAAGTATACCCCATTCAAGACTCTGTTATTGGCTCCATATATGATATCAAAAAATACAAAGAGAAAAATATAAAACTACTGACATGTATAACTCATCAGTGTTTATAATGTTTCAGAGAATGCATATAACAAGCTATAAGTGTCAGAGTGGGGGCTTCTGTTTTTGAAGATATCTGGAGCCACTGGGGCTATGTGAATAAGATATTGGCAAATTAAAACCAATGTTAGTAATACAAATATATTCTAAATTTGAGAAAAATGTCCTCAATTACACTAGTTATTACTCATATAGTGTCATAGTAGTGTGCTTACCAGGACACTAAATGTGTATGACACTTAAAAATGAAAAATTAAGAACAAAATGATCAAGAGAAGGCCCTGAATACCACATTAGGAGTTATATTTTGAGCATCATTGGAAACCACTGTAGAACTTTGTAATGAGTCAACAGAATGTTTGACAAATATTTTTACCTAGGAGCATCATAAAAACTTAAGGGAGAGAAAACCACAATTAAAAAAAATGTTTTCCCAAAGCTCAGCTATTATTACAATGATGTGCAGTGATGTTTCACTCCAAGTTCTACCTGTAACACACAACAAAGGAAAATTCTAGGAAATAGCATGAAGAAGATCTGATAATTCCCTAGTATAGAAGAGAGGACACAGATCTGAAGAAGACTTATAAACAAATACAACCTATCATCTGACCAAACAGGGTGACCACCTCCCTTTCCAACCACAGTGTTTAGATAAGGTCACATTGCAAAACTGACTATGCAAACCAAAAATATTAGTCTCCATATACAAAAGGGATCTGATTTAGAAGTAGAATCTTCTGCTGTGTTTCCATTATTGTTCTGCAACAGAAGGTAACACAGGTTGTTTTGTTTTGTTTTGTTTTGTTTTTTTCTTCCTGAAATTGTAAGTGAAGTCTTCAATGCTCTGTTACTTTGAGCCAACAATAGCCTGTGGGTGAATGGCTGCCCATACTCAGAGAAGGCTCCTGATGAATTGTGTCAGTCTGGGGAGATATAACTAGGGCTGTTGGAAGGGTCACCTTTGGTTACAAGGATGCTTAAGTGTTTATTCAATGGCTTGGAAAATGAATCAGAGAATAGTCTCATCAAATATACAGAAGAGCTCGGTGTTCCAAAGTGACAATAAGTGCACATAACTACTTATGAAACTACGTTCACGTTTCAAAATTAACTTGGCAAACTTAAAAAGCAGTGAAGAGTGAGTGGAGCTCAGTTCGAATAGGTTCAACTCAAGTTAACAAAGAGAACAGCCCAACCTCCAAGGACACACAGCAGTCTCTCCATGTGAATGGGGAAAAGGTGATTTCAAATGTTTTATTCACTGAATTCCAGGAAAAAGAAAGCAGAAAATATATGTACATCAGCCAGACACAAGAACTATATGTTTCATGTTTTAGAATTTCCCGTGGATTTAATCTGCTCCCCCAAATACACAACATTCTCTACTTAACAGGTCAGTTGTATATTGCTATATAATAGATGGAATCCTGTATTGCTTTGATGCAATATAACATGTGTAAAAGTTGGAAATGAGCCTAGTTCAAATAAGTAGAATCAAGCAGTTTAGAAAAGAGTAACAAAAAATGAATGTTTACATACAAAAGCATTTGAATACTTTTGGCCAGGCAAACTTCACTTACCTTGCCTCCAATCTTCTCTGTCCAGCACAAATTAACACCTTATCTAAACACTGTGGTTGGAAAGGGAGGTGGTCACCCTGTTTTGTCTGATGACAGGTTGTATTTGTTTATAAGTCTTCTTGGGCTCTGAGTTCTCTGTCCTATTCTGAGGAATTATCAGATCTTGTTCTTCATGCTATTTCCTAGAATTTTCCTTTGTTGTGTGTTGCAGGTAGAGCTTGGGGTAAAGCACAGTGCTACTGGGTGTGTACTTGCAGGCAACAATTGAAACACATGCTGATTAGTGAGTGTGTAGGTCAGAAATCAGCAAATTCCCAGTGAAGAATCAAATAGAACACATCCTGGGCTTTGCTCACTCTGTGGTCTCTGTGGCAGTGAGCCAGCTCTGTGGTCTGATACAGAAACAGCAGTCGAAGACATACAAACACACAGGTGTGCTCATGTGCTCAGGAGAGGCCCTGAGCTTGCTATTTTGTGGATAGACAGGCACCAGAAAAAGACAAAGTAGATATAAATAGAAACAGAGGCTGTCACACAGGAAAACAGAAAGTGGCTTGGAAGGTTTATAATGGAAACGATAGTTCAGATGTGACCTGAAGAGGAATTCATGTTTGCTTGGTGAGGCCACAGGAGAGAACAGGGAGCAGAAATATTCCAGGACAGAAAGGCCTTGTGCTGATGAGGCCCCAGGAAGGTGTCAGGCAGCCACAGCTATCAGAAGACATGTCCTACAAGGCAGGACTGAGGCGACAGTGAAAGGGCACTGCTGTGGCCTAATCTTTTTGTGCGATTCTGTAAAGAATTGTCTCTGCCAAGGTACCATCTGATTGGCTTAATAAAGAGCTGAATAGCCAATAGCTAGGAAGGAGAGGATAGGCAGGACATCTGGGACATCCAGGCAGAGAAAGGAACTCTGGGAAGAAGAGAGACAGGATTCGCCAGCAAGCTGCAGAGCAAGTAAGAAGTACAGTGTGGAGGAGAGGTAACGAGCCACATAGCAGAATGTAGATTAATAAAAATGGGTTAATTTAAATTATAAAAGCTGTTTGGGAACAAACCTAATCTAAGGCCAAGCTTTCATATTTAAAATAAGTCTCCGTGTTATTATTTGGTAGCTGGCAGTCCAAATAAAGTATCACTACAGACAATGCCACATAGTGGGCGGTTTCAAAAGGAATCAGAAGTATAGAAATGAAAAAGAATTTCAGATATTGAGTGACTCTACTATGAACATTGCAATATGTTAAGATATTATATAAGTTGAGAGAAAGGGTCTGTGGCAAGGAGCATTGGATTTTAATGCAAGGAAGAACATAGGCTTGAAAACACATGAAGAGAGAGAGATCCAGCCTGAGAAAGAAGTAGAAGCCAAGTTCCAGGTAGGAAGATACTGGCCATGGTGTTGGGCCAAGGCATCTCCTAACAGTGACATGGATGCCAATGGCAAAGACTGAGGGAGAAGCAGAATAAAAGAGCATGTTGGAAGTTCTCTTGTCTTTGTGTTTTTATTACTTCTTAGCAGATCCCAGTAAAAAAATGCTATATGGAGTTCAATACATTATTGTATAGCTCAGAGTGAACTGAGTAAACAAAAGGCTAGGCCTAGGAAAGACTTATGGGCATACTTAGGAGGACAGGGAATAGTTATTTATTAAATATAGAGACCCCTGGGAATACAGGTCCTGGGTGGGGCTAGGCTTATCTCCAGTTACTTTTACTTATATCCTAAATGACCTACCTCTGTGTCCACTTGTTTTGGTAAACTTTCTTGTCTGTAGGCTTTCTCTAGTAGGAATTTCAAATTTCCCACCATTTCTCATCCAGTCAGGTTCCTGCTTTCTCTTAAAAGCCCCAACCAACAATGGGTGTCTTACCCAGTCTAATCCAAGATGGAAACCTAATTCTCACATTGCAGATACAGACTACAGCAGCCCAGGCTCTCCATAGGGTCAAGTGGTGCTCTGGAGTGCCTTTGGGGAGTCTGTCCCTGTGTGCTGTGTGTTACTTTCACTTCTCTCAACCTTGGCTGCGTGCTGTGACATAAACTTTCTTGTTCTGTAATTCTTGACTTGGGGAAGAAATCAATCTGATAAAAGACCCCACAGGCCTTTTATCTAAAGGCAGTGTTTCTTGCAAAGAATGGATTCTGGGGTGTTATAATTGGAATCTGAAATGTTCTCAAAGGTTCATATGCTAAATACAAATGGTTTGGAGATGTAAATCCTTTAGAAGGTAAGGTCTCGAGGAAGCAAGTTAAGTAATTGGGGGTAGGGCACTCATTCTTTAAGGGACATTAAGCCCCAGATGTCCCCTCCTGGCTTTTATGAGGTGAGTAGTTTTGTGCCACCCTGTGATCCCCACCTTGGTGATCTGGTTCTCTCTCAGCTCACACACAGCAGAGCCGACTGATGGTGAACTGAAAACTCGGATACTAAGAGCCATAACAAAGAGTCTCCCCTTTGTGTCGGTCACCTCAGACATTTTGTTAGTGACAGAAATCAAACACACAGGGATTCCAAAATAAGAAATTGGAAATGCAAGCAGCATCACAGAATGTGGGGCCCCCTCCAGCAGGAAGTAGTAAGAAAAACTACACCCACATTCCCAAAATTATCAAGCTGGCTTTGGAGATGGAATTGGCTCACTCCTTCTCTAAACCCAGACATATTGCTAAAAGAAAAGGTTAAGAGATTCCTGTGTCCCAAATCAGAAGAGCCCTCTGGTGTGGGACAGAGAAAAACCAATATTTTTATTTAAATCAGGTTGATTATAAATGGAATCTCTTTCTAAAGAAGAAAAGGGGATATGATGTAGATATAATAGAAAGAAAGGGTAGATTAAGGAACTTACTTCTAAAGAGCAACAACTTGTTTAAAATGTCTTACATTGGTATAGATTTTAGTCTATTGATACAAACTTAAAGTTAATTTTGTTATATTGTGTGTATATATCTACTCTTGTTTAAGGTGTTATGTTTGTACAGCTCATTTAAAATTATAATGGATAATTAAAAATAGATTAATAATTAGTCATCTATGATAATCATACTTGTAGCCATGTTAGTTAAATCTTCTAGGTATACACAGAGATATTTCAGATAGAGAGGTAATCTTCAAACACTTCAAAGACCTACAGAATATGGCACTTAAAATATTTTTAAAATTTAGACTTTCTGGACAGTGAGACATGTCTGCTCCTGGCACCACCGGATTTACTTCAGAGAGAAGGATGGGCATTGAAGACACTTCATATGGAGTTTATCTTCACCTTGGCAAAAATAGCCATTTGGGCAAGAAACTGTTCTTGCCTGGACTGCTTGATCAACTGGACATACAGGACCCATAGAAAGATGACCACTGAACTTTGCTTGACAAAATGGTCCTTCAGGTTCCTGCTTCGCAGAGGAAACTGCCAGAAATTCTACAGGACACTGAAAAAAGTGACCAAGAGACTCTAGCCCTGTGGGCTGAAGACAAATGCCCGAACTTTACAAAGGAACATTAGGTGACTGTCCAGGCTGCCAGCTGTCTCTGTCTACCCTGCAAGACTCCCGAAAGTTGCTTGCATCCTTCTCCCAGATCTCAGGTAATATTATATCCTTCTGAGCTCTTTGATGTGGTTGAAGACTAGATAGTTATAATTTCCTCAATTATGATAAAAGGTAAGTTAGATATAAAACCTTAGACTCACAAATATAAGATAGATAGGATATCTTCTTTAATATTGTAACTGTAATTCTTGCTTGATAATTGCTTTGTTACATGTAATTTTACTATGTAAAAGTTAAAACCTTCCTTTTAAAAGAAAAGAAAAGGGGAAGTGCTGTGGATATTGCTCTGTATAAATAAAATGCTGTTTGGCCAGTGGCCAGGCAGGAAGTATAGGTGGGACAAGAGAGAAGAGAATTCTGGGAAGTAAAGGCTGGACCAGGGAGATACTGCCAGCCGCCACCATGACAAGGAAGATGTAAGGTAATGGTAAGCCACGAGCTATGTGGCAAAGTATAGATTAATAGAAATGGGTTAATTTAAGATAGAAGAAGTAGATAACAAGAAGCCTGCCACGGCCATACAGTTTGTAAGCAATGTAAGTTTCTGTGTGTTTACTTGGTTGGTTCTGAGCATCTATGGGCCTGGTGGGTGAGAGAGATTTGTCCTGACTGTGGGCCAGGCAGGAAAACTCTAACTACAACATGTCCTTCCCAGGAAGCTGTATTTTATTTCAAGTGTATCAAAAGGATATTGAATCTTAAAGGGACAAGGCACTGTCTGCTTGTCATTAGTCATCATTTGTAGATTCCATATTTGAGAACTCAGATATTCCTACATCCTGACACCAATATTTACATCAAGTCATGGCCATTGGTCAGAAATAGCCAATCATGGAACAGTGAAAATGAGATGTACACATTTCCAGCTGGGTCATAGGCGCTAAGATGATATTCTTTTTTTTTTTTTCATTCTAGCTTTTGCAACAGTGGCAACCATCTTTTTTGTGATCTATTTACTGTTACTGTATGATCATTTGTGGTTTCTGTTTGTGTGTTTGTTTTATCCTTGTTGTTTCTGATGTTATGGCTGCTTTCTTGCTTAAAGCAGCCTTCAAGCCTAAGTGCTGTCTAGCATTGTGAGTGCAGCGTGACCCTGATGTGCCAGGAGGCAAGGACACCTGGGATACCTGCCTTGTGAAAGCAAAAGTGAAAGTGCTGTGGGTCCTGAGCTCAACGCTAAGGAACCAGCAATGCAAATTTAATGCAACTGAACAGGGCGTCTTTAATAGAACTGAACAGAAACGGGCTGAAAACACAAATAGATCTTGACTGCTGGGAAGGAGTCTGAGCAGATGTCCACAGGAGCCTAACTCTGTATTTTCTCCCAGATCACTGGCCCTTATTCACTAATTCAGTATTTGCAATGACTTCTAGATGGTAACAGGCATGAATAACAAGAACTGACTGTATTTCTCAAAAAAGGCTAAATTGAATTATATCATAAAATGGTTGGGATTATTATAAAAGGAAGCTTTTCCTGTAGTTGTATAGATCATTGGCAGGACTTCTTTAGAAGAAGAAAAAAGAATGCAATTCAGTTTTCTAATGGCTGTGTTTAAAGAAAAAAGCAGTAATTGAGCAACTGAATAGCTGTTGGTTTATTTTATCTGTCTTTAGAAACAATGTAAAGTGAAGTTTGTTTCAACTGGTCCTTTCAGCCTTGGCCTTGAAATCAACAAGTACAGTTATGAGAGTATGTACGACTAAAGCCTAGTGCTTAGCACCACATGCATAAATAATCCTTGCTGCTTCTGCTGCTGCTGTTCACAATGCTCCACACAGAATGCTTCTGTGCTGAGATGGTATTTGCAAGAGAGAGAAGTGGCAATCATCTAATGCTCCCTAAAGATGGTATGACCACCCACCATGCCAATCTGTGTGTGGGTCTGTATTCTACCCAGCATTCCATCTTGTTGATGGCCCTTGGTTGATGAAATAAATCACATGCTTATGTTACTAAGAGATGTTTTAAGATAAAACTATATGAACTATGGATTTTGTGGGATAACTGTTGCCACTTAGCTTTGGAATTGGCTAAGCGTGGGACTAGGGACTGGTGTTCTAGCATAAGTGTGCAAAGCTTGAACTGAGTACGTGATGGCCACCACAGGGTTAAGTGGAGGCAGTGATGAAAAGTAGGAAGTACTGGAAGTTGTCTAGGTGTCAAGCAGTGTGTTGGGAGGGACAGATCTGGAGGCCTGAATAAGGGAAAGGAGATAACAGAATTCCCGCTGCAGGAAGGAAGGGTTGAGGAAAATCAACAGTTACAAATATTAAAAACAGTTCTCCAAGAACTCACAAAGAATGGGGACGTATAGAAGACAGGAGGGATTAAAGTGAACAGAGGAACCAAACTTTTATTAGAAAACGATTTCAAATACAGACAAAACAACAACAAACAAGCTCGCGTGCAAGGTAGTGTAACTTGTGCCTGTGGTCCACTTGAGAGTGCGAGGCTGATGAATTGTATGTTCAACATGGGTATACAACTGAAAGACTCTCTAGCAGGCAGAAGAATTGTGTGTTCGACACGTATATACAACTGAAAGACTCTAGCAGGCCGGCGCTTGGCAACAATGGCAATGAAGGTTTGGCCCTCTCCCCTTCCTGCTCCTTTGCTGATGCATTAGATGAGATTCCTGATGCTAGCCCCCAAAGTCTCTTTGGCCACTGACTTGTTCTTAACACTACACACCAAGGTCTAGCAATTAAAATTCATTATTTGTCTACACTGGCTAACACATCCAATCAGGATTTCTTGACTCATCTTACTCATCCTAGCAGATCTTCCCCTTTTCTTTTAAAACCACTTTAATCCCAGCACTCGGGAGGCAGAGCCAGGTGGATCTCTGTGAGATTGAGGCCAGCCTGTTCTACAGAGCGAGATCCAGGACAGGCACCAGAATTACACAGAGAAACCCAGTCTCAAAAAACCAACACTGCAGGGACACCTGATGCTGTCTGCCTTTGCCCAATCCACAGGCAGCCTCCCCTACCTCCTGCTTGTCCCCCATAGTCGTTAGTCTCCTTTCATGCTGAGAATTTGGTGTCTGCGTGTATTCTGCAAGGACTCCAAGGACCCCCACTGTAACAACCTTCCCCTCTATCTTAGGAACCTAAGTGGAAGTGTGGACAGAAAGATTTCAAGAGCAGAACAGGTGGTGGATGACTTTAAGGAAGCTGTATTTTCCAGACAGACCAACACTGATGGACATATAAACTCATTGAAACTGTGACAGCATGCACAAGACCTGCACAAGCTCAAGCCGGACAAAACACAGCTCAGAAGAGAAGTGACCCCAAAGTCCCACTCCTCACTTAAAAGCCATTCACAAGCAACAGCTTCTGGGAGAGGAAAAAACCCCTTTTCTTCACTGGAGTGTCCCTGGGTATATCAACTATGTGGTGATATATTGTGTCCCCCAATATGCTGCATCTCCCATTAAAATAAAACTTGCCTGGAGATCAGAGGAAAAAGCCAGCCACTATATAGAAGGCAGGCAATGTTAACACACGCCTTTAATCCTATCACTTGGCAGGCAGGGATCTGACTGGATCTCTGTGAGTTCAAGGCCACACTGGAAACAGAACAAGGTGTGGTGGCACACACCTTAAAATCCAACACTAGTTAACCCTGGAGGTCTTGGAGGTCTGTACAGACAGACAGGAAGTGACAGAGTTTGGCAGGAAGAAGAAGTGATGCAGTTGGACAGATAGCAAATCATATGGCAGAACAGCAAGGCATGCAGGCGTGGGTAGACAGGAAGTAGCCGCCCTTTGGAGGCTGTAGAGTTGGTGAAGTGAGGTTAGCTGTGGCTTTCCCTATTTCCCTGATCTCTCGGGTTTTCACCCCTATATCTGGCTCTGTGTTTCTTATTTAATAAGACCATTTAGCAATTTGTCTACACAACTGCCCTTCGAACAGGCCTCATCTTCAGTAGCTGGCCAAAAAAAATCAGACTCCATTTTTTTAAGGGAGAGAAAAAAAATGAAATTGAGTGATCAGGGAAGCAGGGGTTGGTGGGAGGGCTTGAGGAGGAAAATGAATGTGATTAAAATATATTGTATGACATTCTGAAAGAAAAAAAATAAAAAGATTATTTTTAAAAGCTGGAGGGCAAAAGTGTTTCCTCACAATATAGCTCCATGTGGAAAAGGCATGAAGTGCCACAGTCTTTCAGTCACTCAGAGGAGAAGGGAAATGGGAGCACAGGCTCCAAGTAGAACTTTTGGAGGGCTATGAAAACATCCTCTCTATGACAATGATTATTTGAATGAGAGCACGTGATGGAATGAGCCACATGACATCTTGGAAGAGTATAACTAGCTAAGAGGATGGCATGGACAAAGGCGAGGGTAGGGGAGTGAGGGGGAGGTGAGTGAGGCTGGGGGAGACACGTGATCAGCTACAAGGAAATACATGTAGTCAGAACCCAGTGAGCAAGGCCAGTCTGGCAAGACATGAGATCAGCTTGAAGGGAACAGTGTTTCTTACTGTGATTAAGACAAGCAGCTTGGAGGCAGCACCAGAGTGAAGCACTCTGGCTACATTTACAGGATATCACCTTGAGAACGGCCATAAGGCTGGCATTAAATAGTATATAATGATATTGGAGAGACGCTCCCTAGTTCCATGCAATTGTTCAGAAATTTACTTTTTCTCTCACACTATTTATTTCCCTTTTCCAAATACACATTAAAATATGTCATTATATATTCTGCACTACATCATTTATGGGGCATCATATCTTCTACCCACTAGAATCATAAAGACCAAGATAAAGAATCTTTGCTAACAGGTTTTACTTTCAACAGGTATTGAGCCTTCCTCAATGCATGGACACATAATAGGCATTAAATAAAAACTTGATGTTGAAATATTAAACAAATTGATGATGCATTGCTTTAAAATAAAACATTAAGGCTCCTGGAAATTAAATACTTTGCCCAAATAAAATGATAAAGTGGGAAGTGAGCAGGTTTTTATTTTACTCCAAAGTCAAGTAGTCTTCATAAACACAATTGTCTGTCAATATGTTATATAGTTTTAGCTAGAATATGAATCAGTATTTGAGTAATGACTTTATGGAACACATAAAAGTTAAGTAACTGCTTTCATTTCCATTTCAGGTGGAGAGATCTGCACTGCTTGCCTTACTTTAAAATTTCATTTCCCAGTGTAATTCAGAGCTTTGCTGTACGCAACAGAAAATATGTATAAGGTGTACATTGCAGAAAAGCAATCTTCCTTCTACCTTCAAGAATGATGGAATGCATTTCAAAAAACAATTATGTTTTTTGTTTATGGCAGCACTAAGGTCTCTAGGGAATGGAATCTTTACAGTATATCCTAGACTCAGGGAAGGCAGGGTAGACTCATTTCCAGGAGGTTACCTAATACTACAGAAGGCTCTTGCTGAGTCTCCAGTGATCGGCAGTAACGTTTTACTGCCCTGTTGCTATGGTTTTCCACATGTAAGAATATACAAACCATTTGAAAAGTCTTCAAAAGTGAACATCAACTGACAGTGTAACACCCTTGGCATTCCATTATAGGAAAAAAACTGCATGTACTTTGCTCTGCTAATGATATTCCAAAATCTTAAGATAGATTTTATTTTCCTAGGTTGACATGAAAACTAAGTGCAAATGAAGCTATATAACAGGTTTTGAAAAGTAATTTTTAAATGCAAAACCAATCAGTAACATGTTTACTTGTCTAAAACAAGCAAAAATAAATTAAGCAGTCTTCTGGGTGGAAAATGGAGAGGTGATTCAATGTGTAGTATTCCAACAACATACTCTTAGAATGTGAGAACTCACAAAGTGATAATGTCTGATTTAGAATATTCATGTTTGCCTATGTTTATGAAGAAAAAAAATAGGATGGTGGGGAGGGAAGCTTTCCAATAGTATTAAGAATTTTTAGAGTCTCAAAACCACCAAAATCACCCACTGACTTAAAACTTAGAAATTAGCCAATGGTACTGTTGGCCTTTTGAGCAATGAGAGAGTGTCAGACGCTCATGCCAGTTCTCTGAAGCTGATGCCATCCTTGTCCAGACCCCTGTGTCCAGGGACTATTATGTATTGTTCAGGATTGTTGAGAATTTCTCCCTTCCTAGCTCCCACTCAGGAACACATGAGACATCACATAATAGGTTCAGAAAGCTTATAAATTCCTTTTTAGCAAATCTTATTTTCTCCTTACAACAATGAACCTTAACAATATCAGACAATTTTGGCCTTCAAGTATTTTCAGTTGAACTCACACTTAAGTAGCTTAAAACAATGTTTTTCAATTTATAAGAAAACATCCTGATTAATATTTGTAGTTTAACTTAAATTTATATTCACTCTGAATATACTTCCCAGTTTATATTAAAGAATAAGAAGATGTTAATTCAAAGTTTTCTGCTTTCCCCACAAAAGAGAATATGAACAAATGAAAACACACAGTAAGAATTAACTTAGAGATATATTGTCTAAGAAATTCCTTGAGACATAGTTGTCAGCTTAAAGAGTCTGCCAGGTGGTTTACAAAATTTCACGCAATTAAATGTTTCATCAGTGCTGTGGGCACAGAGCTGTTTACAGCTTCTGATGTCTGGGATCTGGCTTCTTTTTCTGTCAAAGCCGGAGTCATTTTTACTTTATATATTGCCACTTAGGAAGGAAGTCTGTTTATGAAGAATACTGTTCTCCCTTAGAGAGGCCCAGAGTATGCAGCCAAATGCTGGGATGTCGTACAGCACCTTGTTTACAGCAGTATCCAGCGAGCTGGCTTGTGCATGTCTACATATGGTTCAAGTCTTGTTTTAACTCAGCCCTTGAGACATCAGTCCAACAGTGCAGCCAAATATGCTCTTCTAAGTCAGTGATAATAGTTTGAGGATGACATATGTGCAAGCTCTCCAGCTTCTAAGTGGCTTGATTTTTCTCCATGTTGTATGTACATTGCTATTAAAACAATCACACACATCCTATCTGCAACTTTATTTCATGCTTGACCAAAATTCTGTTGCAGTGGACAAATGTGCTTACTTTTCGTGCCAGCATTATGCCTCCATTGTCCTGCATGTTTCCCTTTGTCTGCCCTGCTCCTGACATCTGACACCTGTCCTTCTTCAAACACAGGTACACAGTATTTCCTTACTCAGGTGCTTCCTATATGCACTGAAATATGGAATGTCCAAACATATTATCATCTCCCAATCCAACTGCTGCTTTCTCTGGATCTGTTTCAGTGATTTTTGGCCCAAACATAGAAAGGTGTCTGCTGATTTTACAAGCCAACTCTGACATATGTATTTTTTGAGGGGAAATTCTAGAATGGAGAAAAGAAAACTGAATTCTAGAATGGAGAAAAGAATGTGAGAGAAAGGGCAATCATAATTACAGTCTCTTTTACATTAGTTGTTCAATAGTCCGGATTAAGGCTTTGTTTTATTCATGTTTCTCTATATCAGTGTATTATTACCACAAGTATGTCTTATATTTATCTTTAGTCTCTTGAATCATTTGTGAATGGAAGATCAGTCTAGGTTAGTAAAACTCCCATAAAAATGTGAACTATAAGCCAGGTGTGGTGGCGCACACCTTTTGTCCTGGTACTTGGGAGACAGAGACAGGATCTGGGTTAGAGGCCTGTTGTTGGTATCTTACTCTTTAGGAGGCTTGCCACCCATCTCCCAAATAAATTTGCACACGGAGGCTTATTATTACTTATGAATGCCCAGCCTTAGCTTGGCTTAATTTCTAGCCAACTTTCCTTATCTTAAATTATCCCTTCTACCCTTTGCCTCTGGGCTTTTCCTGTTGTCTTCCGTCAATCTTATTCTCCATGGCTGGCTGTGTAGCTGTGTGACTGGCCCCTGATGTCCTCCCCTTCTCTGGCTCCTTCCAGACCTTAGATCTCTCCTCCCAGATTTCTCCCTCTATACATCATCTCTTCCTGCTATCCGTTCTCCTGCTTTGCTATTGGCCAGTTCTTTATTGGACCACCAGGTATTTTACACAGGCAAAGTAACATGGCTTCACAGAGTTAAACAAATGCAAGATAGACAAAAGTAACAGATCTTAATATTCTACTACAGAGGCCAGACTGCTCTACAAAGCAAGTTCCAGGACAGCCAGACCTGTTACAGGGAGAAACCTTCTCTCAAAAGACAAAAACAAAAACAAAACAAAGCAAATCAAACTAACAACAACAATAACAACAACAAAGCCAACTATGTACAAGCAATTCTTCTTCCTTCATTGCCACAAAAGCAACAGAAAACAACATACATGGTTAATGTGCCATGTTTTCCATAATGTCTTCATTTGTCTCAAAGTGAGGAAATGGGAATTTAACATGACCTGCCTCGTAGTTGTCACTCATTGGTTGCCAAACAGAAATAGTTGAAAGAAATGCTACTTTATTTATAAAGTATTTAGCTCTTCACCCAATCTCAAGATAAAAATTTCAGTTTGGTGTCTTAGATGTGAATATTGTACTCAAGATCATTCACGCAAATATTCAGGTTGATTAAATAATATGTTTTAAAAAAGCTGTATCTACCGAATAAATAATAATAACCTCAATATTCTTTCCCTCAGTAATAGTTTAGCCAGAACAAGTTGTTTATCCACTCCCACAGAGTGAGGAATCAAAATGTTTAAACATTTGAATTCTATTAGTATAATTTCTGCCACCAACTTTCATGAAAATTTACCAGGATAAGATGTGATACATTTTATACTATTTGTTTATTACCCAAAAGGGTGTGACCTGTTGGGGGAAAAACAATACCAAATAGTATACAGATACACTCCTTACTACAACCATTCATTTGTGATGACTATAGAGACCAAGTACATTTTAGAAAGAAAGTTACCCTCTATAAAGCATAGAACTTTGAAAGGAAAACGATGTGGATTCTGTTTATCTGGGATTGTGCACCTAACTGCTTACAATAACAGTTTTATCATGATTTGCACTATCATGGCTGACCGGATGGAGCCAAGAAGTTCTAGCAAAGGGTGGCTCATGTTACTATTGTCAGATGGGAGCTGGAAGTGTAGTGAGCAGGGGGAATTCAAATTGTATGTCTCAGAGTGTTCACATAAGTAGTAAGCAGTTTATAAAGGCCAAGATCGAGGCTAGCTAATATCACAGTGACACCATGTTTCTCCATGGACATACAATGGCATAGAGTTAACTCAGACTAACTTCAGACACAGTCAAGAAGAACTTCAAGAGGTCTATGCAGAAGCTGAAGTTGTCTGATTGTAAGAAAGCTCTGAGCATCATTTCTGTTGCCATCTTATATGGACTAGTGAATTATTACGATTCTGATTCAAGGACAAAAGGTTGAAATGTTTCTACTTGGTGTTAGATACTGAATGTATACACAAGAGGTGAGTGATTTAATTGAAGGTGACCACATTTCATGAGCATCTACCTTAGAATTTGTCAAACTGCAGGTTCCGGACAAAATCCACCTTACTACCTTGGGTTTGCCATGCAGCTTTATTGTAGCAGTATGCAATTCATTAGTTTATGTATTGTCCATGGCTGTATTCCCTCTGCAGGTGCAGAGATGAGTTAACAGCAAAAGAGAACATATGTCCTACACAAAGTCCAGGGTATTTAGTATCAAAGCTTGTTGAATCTTTTTTTATTATCAATTTCCTGGAATAAACTGTAAGAGAAGTGGAAACCTGAAACTTGAAAAAATAATTAACAGAACTGACATGGCAAAGAGAAGAAGAGAATTGTCATTAATGTTCAAGATGATAGTGTGTGGGAGTCAAGTGAAAAGACTCAAGCAGGATGGAGCAACTTAGTTTTCCATCACTGTGCTATTACTGGCCCTTCCTAAACAAGACTCCTGAAGGCAGGGGCAGGAACAGAGACAAAGAAGTAAGGGGGGAAAGAGAATGTATTTTTTTTTCCTTTTGGAGCTGAGGATCGAACCCAGGGCCTTGCGCTTGCTAGGCAAGCACTCTACCACTGAGCTAAATCCCCAATCCTTTTTTTTTTTTTTAAGATTTTTATTTATTTATGATGTATACAGCATGTATGACTGTGGGCCAGAAGAGGGCACCATATCTCTTTTACAGATGGTTGTGAGCCACCATGTGGTTGCTGGGAATTGAACTCAGGACCTCTGGAAGATCAGTCAGTGCTCTCAACCTCTGAGCCATCTCTCCAGCCCCTGTGAAATTCTTTAAATCATGCTATGAGGGTCATTAGATCATATACAAATTTTTGTTTTGTTTTGTTTTGGTTTTTTGAGACAGGGTTTCTCTGTGTAGCCCTGGCCAACCTGGATCTCACTCTGTAAACCAGGCTGGCCTCAAACTCACAGAGATCCACCTGGCTCTGCCTCTCGAGTGCTGGGATTAAAGGCGTGTGGCACTGCCACCCAGCTCATTTACAAATTTGATGAATTCTTTTTACATACAATGTATTTTGTTCATATTTTCCCCTCCCCAACTCCTCCTAAATCCTTCCCACTTTCATACCACTCCTTTGTTTTCTTTCTTTTTTCAAAAGAAAAAGAAAAACAACAAAAATGAAAATAAAAACAAACCTAGAAATGAATATTAATCCTGCAAAAAATTGCACACACATACTTTTTATCATTTGTATAGAAACCATCTAACATGCGTGGTCACTGTCCTCTAATGGTGTTCTACACAAAACATTTTCTGAGATCATAATTGATGCTTTTGATTGGCATTTGAATCATAAACCAGGCTAATGTGTAGAGTCAGCCACAAAGAATGTAATAACCTTGTAGTCCGTGGGTTCATCCCTTCCTTCTGTTTGGGAGGACAGAAACACTACCTGTCCCACCTGTCAGTACACACTGCAACACTCTGAGGATGTCCACAGTAGCTGTCAGTAGTATGTAAGTTCCTTTATTATGAAATTTCATTTGGCTATATTCTGAAGTACAGCCATTAAAATTATAAGCAACCATGAGAAACTTTCCCAACTGCCAGCATTGGTGGAACTCCAGACAGATGGCAATTTTCTCTTAAGCTTGATCTACACTGAAGACATCTTCTCCCTCATGCTTGGTCAGTAGATGTTTCCTTCTACCACAGTATAGTCAGTGGAGAAACACATGCACCTTCAATATAAAAAAAATTGTTTGACTTATTTATATTGAAAAATCACTCAGGGTAATGGTCTTTCTTATTTACAGTTTATAAATAAAGTGAAAATGTGTTCATCTTATTGTCAGCTGTGTTTATATTCCATGTTTTCTTGATGTCACAGCTCATTAATAAAGCCTATATCTAGCATGCAAAAGGCCAAAGAGTCAGTCTTTGGCACCACACACATATAAACAATACTAATTTAATTAATAGAAAAGTCTTGAGATCAAAGATTTTTCAAAATTCAGGACTTGGTTCTTTACTGACTGATCCTTCCCATCCTTCACCAAAGCCTCTGCCTTCAGCCTCTCAGCTGAGGGCTTTGCTACTCAATCAAGACAGTGCAGACAGGATTGCCAGGATGCTGCCGACAAAATGTTTCCTAGTACATTGCTCATCTGTGCCTTTCCTCACAACTACACACAGGATGGTGATTAGAGTGCCCCCGATGAGCATGACATACTAGATGGGCTCTCCAGTACCAAAATATTATCAATTGCATGGCCTCTATTCTAAGTATATGCAGTTTTTCTTCATTGCTTTCTTATATTTCCTTTAAAATTTCTCAAATATTGAAGATATTTTATAATACACAGCAACACATGGGTTGTTTTTGTACATATAAAGCTCCCTCTCATAGCAGATGGGAATGGGTAGAGAGACCTAGAGCCAGACATTATGCACAAAGAGAGAGTCTAACATAGAGGTCTGCAACAGGTTCCCTTCCTATGAGATTAGAGAACCCTACACAAGATGGGGAGAAAAGATTGTAGAAGTTAGAGGGGACCAAGGGCACCAAGAGAATATGGCCCACTGAATCAACTAAGCAGGGCTGACAAGGGCTTACAGATACTGAAGCTGCAAGCTCAGGGCCTACATAGGTCTCCACCAGGTTCTCTATATATGTATGTATGTATACATACATACATACATACATACATACATACATACATACATATAAATATATATAAAATGACTGTTAGCTTGGTGGTTTGGTGGGAGCAGGTGTGTCTCTGACTCTTGCCTACTCTTGAGACTGTTTCTTTCATATTGAGTTACTTTGCCCAGCCTCAGTATGAGGGCTTTTGCCTTGTCCTGTATGACTATTTCTCTTGGAGGCCTGCTCTTTTCTGAAGAAGAATTGAAGGGGTAGAGGATATGAGAGAGAGAGGAGCTGGGGCAGGCAGAGCTGGCAGGAGTAGAGGGAGGGGAAACTGTCGTCAGGATGTATTGTATGAGACAAGAATCTATTTTCAACAAAAATTTTTGGAAAAAGAAAACTGCAAAACTTATGATTTGTATCTGTGTATAAAATTAAAATGAAGCCATATACATACATATATGTGTATATATGCTTTTATTTAATAACTATACATTAAAAACTCTATAACTGAGTGTTCTGGATAGTTTTGTGTCAACTTGACACAAGCTAGAGTTTTCTGAAAGGAAGAAACCTCAATTGAGAAGATACCTTAATGAGTTCCAGCTACTGAGCATTTACTTGATTAGCGATTGATGGGAGAGGAACCAGCCTATTGTAGGTAGTACCATCCTTGGGCTGGTGGTCCTGACTTCTATACAAAAGCAGGCTGAGCAAGCCATGATGTAGAAGCCAGTTAGCAGTACTTCTCCATGGCTGGTGCTTTAGTTCCTGCCTCTGGGTTTCCCAGTTCCTGCCTCCGGGTTCCAGCCCTGTATGAGTTCCTGTCCTGACTTCCTTCAGTGATGTACAGCATAAGAAAGGGTAAGACAAATAAACACTTTCCTTGCCAACTTGCTTTGGTCATAGTGTTTCATTGTAGTAATAAGACTAAGACACTGAGACATATTTATATATAAGAAATTTTGAGAGTCAAACCTAAAGTGTTTTCTATCAGGAATATGTTATTTGGAAATAAGATTGACAATGTTTATTTACTCTAAGAAGTTGTCAATGACAATGAAAGTTGATTTAAAAAGCCATCAACAACAGAATGGTGTACAAATTCTTAGGTCTACACAAGAGCTGTACAACTGTTTATCATCAACAGTTAAGGAACCTCAATACCTATTTCTGTCTAAAAGTTAGAAACACCAACCAAAAGCTTAGAATTTCTTATTCCAAGACCTACAAAAAAATGGCACACATCTGAAACCTGAGCATCCTCACACCTTGTACCTAAGGTCTTCAGACTATGGGTAAATGAGAGGGCACCACTTGCTGCTGCACCAAACTGCACATGGCTGTGGCTCTGCTGCCAGATCCTGGGAAGGATGCAACAGCAAAGACAAGCAAAATTAAAAAGCTTCTCCCTGTGCACACATGGTGTGGGGGGGGGGGCATGAATGCAGGTACATTTTCACACACACATGCCCATGCACATGTGCACATGTGTATGTATGGAGGCCAAAGGTTGATATCAAGTTTCCATACCAATTGCCCTCTACCTTAGTTTTTGGAAACAGCTTCTCATTGAACCTAGAGTTCATCAGTTTGGCTTCACTGACTAGACAGAAAACTCAAGGGATCCTTCCATGTCTCCAGCAATGGAATTTGAAGGCTCTTCTGACTGGCTTTTTATGTGTGAGCTGAGGAGTCAAACTCATGACCTCATGCTTATATGGCAAGCATTTTAAGGGGAGATACAGGGAGGAAGGGAAGGAAGGAGAAAGGGTAGAGTTACAAGGTCTTATATAGCCCAGGCTGGCTTCAAACTTACTATGTAACCAAGGCTAACCTTGAACACCCGAACATCCTAGCTGTCTGCCTTCATTTCCCAGTTGCTGGGTTACAGGCACATTATATCATGACTGGATCTTACTAACAGTTTCTACCTGGGTAGAACAAAAGGACCCTGCCCATCTTATTGGTATGGTCATGTGGAGGAGAGCTGCTTCAAGTGTCTATTTGGAACTCCTGTGTACAACAAATAATTCCCTGCCTACGACATAAAAAAATTTGAGATCTGCTTATTACTGCTGTTTATTGGAATCTACCCATGAAAACCAAATCAATACATCACACTATTTGTGCAAAACGTTCAAAGACTTATCAACATTACCTCCCTTTCCCACACACACATACTGACGAGGTAAGAATTAATGAATCTAAGTACCGCAACCATTGACACAGCATTTCAGCTTTGCAGATCACAATTCTCCAGCATCCTTCTCTTTCATTTTTAATGATTCTCAGTATTATCCCTTTCTTGTGAGCTTCAATGGAGGATGAGGATATATACAATGGTAGTCTCTTTAAACAGAATAATTCTTTGGAAAAAATCCCCCAAGAAACCCCTTTTCCCAAGGTCTGGCATTTAGACAAAAGTCCCTATTCCCTCAGGGGCTTGAAGAAAGCTCCTGCTTGCTAAAACAGGGAGTCATTCTTATTTCCAGCAAGTGGGACTTTTGGCCCTCCATTAACATATGACTGCTGCCTATTACCTTGTCAAGGTCAATGCTGGCTTCCTCAACCCCAGATCACAAGTCACCCCCAAGCTCATATTCTCCCTTTCCTCCATGTAATCCTTTTTACAATATAGAGTATAAAAGAGCGTAGCTTTTTTCAATACATCGGGAGGCAAACCTGTTCATCCTCAGATTGACTCAGTCTCCTCTTTCCCCTTGAAGATCGCACATTTCTTCTTTGTGACCCAAATCCCAATGGAGCTGGGCTCCAGTACTTATTAATTGAATTTTGTTTTGTTTTGTTTTGGCTCCAACCTGAGAATCATACATATCATACAAATATAATTTGATGACTAGGCTCCCTGCTGTTACTTGTATTGTATTATTAATGTGCATATATTGGGACTTCCACCTAAAGTACAATGTGGCTCAAGACATACCTGATAGCTATTATAAATGATCTATTCAGCCTTGTATAACTGGTTATGTAGGAAGTTCACAATAGCTGCTCAATGGGAGAAGGGTCTTCTAATTACCAACAGTTATTCCCACTCATTTTCCAGTGTTTGCCCATAAAGCTGTTTTATGGAAAGTATAAGTATGTCCAAGTCAAGCTTTAAGCTACAAATTCAAACTTTTGTTTTTGTTTTGTCTTTAACCTAAAAATGAAATTTATAATATTTTAAATATGATTATTATACTAATTTTGAAAGTAACTTTGATATATTTAGGATTATTTTTTGTTTGTCAGGTATAATGAGAGGTATAAAACTACTATGTGTGATTCTCATTTATTTCAATACATTATCTCATTTTAAGCTATAATGGTTTTTTATGAAAGTATTGAAACAAGGGAAACTTTGAACAATAATATTATACCATACCAAAAATGTTGAAAACCTGATTTCTTTAACATAATAGTTTAAAAAAGAAAACTGATTTGAAAATATCACAGTTCTAAGTGAACTGTGCAGGCATCAGGTGATTTCTATTTAGAAAACTATTTTTATTTTAACATAAATAAAATAAGTAGACAAATGTGGGCTTTGAATGAATTTACAATTTATTAAAACAACAACAACAACAACAACTGGAAGTTGGCTTACCAAGCTATGTCACTGGAGATTGTGATATTGGATCAACCATTGAAAGTGCAGTAAAGAAATAATGCTATTGAAATACTTTGTGAGCTGATAATAATAATTATTACTTAGACAAACAAAGTCTGTTTGTTTATTATCACTTTTATGGGGTTAAGCCACTAATTAATGCTGCGTATTTTGCAAAATGAACTGAATAATGCAAATTTCTCTAAAAGCAGTGATTTCATTAGTGGTTTACAGTGTTCTTATTTGTTTAAACCTATAATTAGAAACACACTCACTTAATCAGACACTGCCAAGTGTATTGCTCAACTGCAAACAAGCAACAGTTCCTAGTTATTCCTCAGTGACAACCACACTACATCACATTGTTAGCAATATTAACGGGCATAGTGAGTACACGAGCTTTGGAAACTGACATTCTGCTGAGTCACTTCTGGTGTTAGCTTTGACATCCTATTGGCTCAAACAGCAGTGAAAGAACAGTGATGTCTCTACAATAATCAACAGAATGTATTTAAAGCAGAAAAAATAACTTGGTAGGATGCTAAACATATGATAAGAATTCCTTTCTGGTAATACATCTCCCATACCTATGAGGAAAAATATTCAGGAATAGGGGCATAAGTATTTTTGAGTACTTTTACCATCTTAACATTTAACAATTCTTGTTAAAGTTAATAGAAAATATACCACAGCCCCTTTGCAGAGCTTGGATCTTTTATCCTTGCATCTCTACCTTAAGCTACTTAGAGAAAGCTAGCAAGACCACAGGAATGGATATCTCTCCCTGTCTTTGGAGAAGTATATATGCAAACTGAGCTGATAGTACATAATTTCCATTATAGGTGATGCAAAGCAGTCCCTACATCACCAAATAACCAGAAATGCAGTAATCTTGTCACTATTTACATATACAATTTTTGTCTTTCCTCTTTTTCTCTATAATTGATGAATAACATTGTATACTTTAAAATAATGTGCTGTTAACATTATTTTACCTCCATTTATGTTCAATCACTATTAAATTTGTATAACCAGTGAAAATAGTCCACTATAATACTTTGATTCTATTTTCCCATGTTTAGGGCTTATAACCTGTAAGTCTTTTTCTCATAAGCAAATTTACATTATTCTCTGACATATCTCAGCACAACTTGAAAATAGGATAGAGTGGATATTTCCAACTTAAATTTACTCAGACAATGTCCTGATTCACAGAGTTCAAAGTAAAAATATAGAAAGGCTTCACAATGCTTCCTATGTTACATTATTGCCTTATGCTTGAAGTGTGTATTGTCTTATACTAGAAATATTCAAATCCTAAAAGTTAATGATACATCATATATCAGCGTTGGAAAAAGAAGCATCTTTTTTTTCCCAAAGCATAAAAATTTAAGAGACTTTATAGACTTATTGAAATTGGAGATTTGGAAATTGACTCTGAGTGCTGATGCCCAGTCTCCCCTCATTGAAAGCTGAAAATAGGGTAGGCAGTGTCTCTTCCTCAACAAACTGCCTTTGGGGGCCTGAGGTTAACAATATTTACTATTCTTCCATAGGATCCAAATTTGTGTTTTTTGGCACCCATGTCATGCATTTTACAACCACCTGGAAATCTAGTTCCAGGAGATCCATTATTCTCTTTGAGCTTCCCTAGGTACACACACACACACACACACACACACACACACACACAAGTGAGAGACACATGTACAGGCAGACACACATACACATAAATAAAAAAATAAATGGAATAAAAGTAAATCTTAAAAAACAATAGCATGTTTTCTATGTTTAATGTTTTTGAATTTTTCAAAGTTTTTCATCTTTTTCTAACAACAAAAACTTATGGCACAAGTATAAACATGTTTAGACAGTAGTTCTAAATAAAATATCTGTCTTTTAATAAATACAAAGGAATTATGGAAAGAACACAACATGTATCTAGTAGCTTCATATAGTTATTTAATTTGTCATGCTGTGGTATTAAACATTCTTCGTACCTTTTCTGGTGAAAAGAGTACTTCCAAAATAAGTCACATTGTTCATGGGCATGTGACTTAGCACAATATTAATATAGAATGGGGCTCCAAACAGGGCAGAATATGAAGTTCTGCTTGATTCAGAACTTCTATATCCAGGAATTAATTAAAAAGGGAGAAATGAGTGAAGTAAATGTTCAGGATTCCGACTATCAGCCACAAACATATTGAATAACTACAGCTTCTGATATGAAGGTGTTGAGAAGAGCCTAAATATGAAAAAGAGTTGAATAGTAACTAGACTATTACCTGGTCACTGAAATGTTATTATACTTCCACACTTACATGAAAAGACATTAAAGTAGTGTCAATAAACAAATTATTAGAAAGTAATATAGAGAGAATAATCTTTTTGATAAACATATTGTTTAAATTCTTTTGAAAGTTTATAAAAAACAACACTCAAACAATTAATATTTGGCATAATATCTCTTCCAGGAAGTTTAATTGTAAGATATTCTATATTTGCTCTATGTTTTTCTACTGTTGTTGGGTTTTTTTGCTCTTTTGGGGGGCCCTCTACCCAGCTTCCAAATAAATCACATTCTTACTTATGAATACCTGGTCTTACCTTGACTTCTTTCTTTTCTGCTTTCCTTACTTAGTCCTATCTTTTGCCTCTGGGCTTTTCCAGTTCTTTTACTTCTGTAAATCTTGCTCTTATTTCATGGCTTGCTGTTTAGCTGGGTGTCTGGCCCCTGGAGTCCTCCTTCTTCTCTGGCTCCTAACTCTTTCTCCTCACAGTTTTCTGCTTCTATATATACTCTCTGCCTGACAACCCTGCCTATCCTTTCTCCTGCCTTGCTATTGGCCACTCAGATCTTTATTAGACCATCAGGTATTTTAGTCAGGCACAGTAACACAGCTTCACAGAGTTAAGCAAAAGCAACATAAACAAAAGTAACAACTTTAAA
This sequence comes from Onychomys torridus, assembly GCF_903995425.1. NCBI lineage: Eukaryota > Metazoa > Chordata > Mammalia > Rodentia > Cricetidae > Onychomys > Onychomys torridus. Next base: position 73,015,566 of record NC_050445.1, on the reverse strand, counting down.
ATAATATTCCCAACATTTCCCCCTTTTTTGTCTAAATAAAAATGAAGAAGTTTTTAACTAAAACATAGTAAGACTATATACAATAACAGTTATCAAGCAATCATTACATTATCAATATTCTGTCCATTTGTAGTTAGCATATTCAAAGAAAATAATGCATTATCTATCCTATCTTAGTGAATCCAAAACTTTATTCCTAATTTACTATCATAACTAAAGAAAACTGCAACTATGACTATTTAGTCTTCAACTCCATAGAAGACCCAGAAGGATGTAGTATTATCTAACAACAGAGACATTTGGCTGCCTGGATAGTCACCCAAAGTTCCTCTGCAATGTGGGGGCATCCATCTTCAGCCTACAGGCCTAGAATATTTGGCAGACTCTTCTGTGAAGCAGAAATTTTGAATGACTGTCCTGCCTTATTTTGGCAAAGTTTATCAGTCTTTTTCCTGTGTGTCCTGCATGTCCAGTCATCACAGCAAATTGTCATCAGTGAAAGTCAAGAACAGTTTCTTTTACCTAGTGGCTAACCTTGCCACAGTGAGAGCAAACTTCATTAGGAGTTCCTTCAATATCCATCGTCTTTGAAGTAAATTGTTGCTGTCAGGAGCAGATGTATCGCATTGTCATGAAACATTTTAAATTAACAAAACATTTATAAATGTCATTTCAGGCCTCTGAAAAGTTTGAAGACCATCTATCTATCTAAAATATATCTCTATATGATCGGAAAAGCATACCCAAAATATCTACAAATTTGATTGTTATAAATGATGAACCACTAACCTATGTTCCTGATTATTCTATATAGTTTATAATAATAGCTTTCAAAAATTAGACCTTTACCCTACATGTTTAAATAAACTGTATAATACAATACCTTAAACAAGAAAAGAAACATATATACAATGTGTAGTGACAAAAAACCTTAAATTTGTATCCATATTCAAAAATCTTTTACACAAGAGAAGAAACAGATATACAGTTTAACAAAAATAATTTTAAATTTGTATCAATATTCTATATTCCTCTAAATAATAACAAACATCCATAACCCATCAAATAACCAAAAAACACCCACATACTCCCAACTCTTGGGAATATGGGCATAGTTTTCCCCATACTTCTTCATGCTGTCTGTGGACAAAGTATCTTTAGGGTTCCAGGGAGAAAATTTTGAGATAATGACCAAGTCCTGGGAAGACCTTTGCTGATAGATATCCCTTGTCAAGTTTCAGAAAGTCTCTTCTGAAAAAAACTGATCCATATTAATATTGATCCTGAAGGGAATCCACAGTCTCTCATCTCCTCTGGGAACAAAACTCCAAAGCATTTTTTATTTCCATTTGACAAATATATTTTTTAACTTTTTAAGGTTAAGGCATTCTTAAAGTATCGAGAGTTGTTCAGTTTAGCAGTCCAGTTCACAATCCAATGTCTACTAGAAGCGGTCTTTTGCTTTTCAACAATCAAAAAATTAAAAATTAACACATATAGGATCCAGACTATTTCCCATCTCTGTGCGTTTTTTGTTTGTTTGTTTGTTTTTGTTTCTTTGCATTACTTTACTTCTCTCTTTAAAGACTTTACTTTGTAAACTATTCATTTTTCCATGACCTATATAACCTTTCCCTTTTCTTAAGCCTGCACACATTGCTAAACCCACTGTAACCTATTTAGAGAATTTTTCATCTGGATCTCTTTTACTACATACCTCTAGTTCTTTTTGACCTCATGAGAAAACTTTCAATCTGCTAACCTACACCTGGATTCTCCATGCTCGGCTCTCATCTGACTCCACCCACTTCTCGGGGTGGGGAAGCCAAGTGTGAAACTTGTGGCTGGTTGAGATTTATCTAACCAGGGACTGCATTCAGCCTTCCTATGGCTCTAGAATGCCAATGCTTGCACCGTAGCAGGAGTTTTTACTTAGTTGTTTGTTCCTACATAAAGTACTAGCTGCTCAATGTCTTAGTGACCTGCCTAAACTGTCCAGCCGAAACTCTTAAAGGAGCCGTATTACCTTTTTTGTTATTCAGCTTTCTCAGGCTGTAGATAGACATTTGAGCCCTGGGTTGATGTGCCAATTTGTTGTCCTTTTTAAAAATTGTTGCTGCCTTTTAAGCCACAGCTGTCTGAATCAGTAACTGCAACTCCACCACTCTCAGCAGGGGTTAGGCCACAAGGGAAATCTGCTCCCTCTGGATCCAACTCTCCAAAGCTCCAAGAGAACTTAACTAAACCTCTGTCCCTCTAAAGAACTCAAGATTCAAAGGTGGAATTCTGCTCTTCAGAGGCTAAATAGCAAGTATCTCACCTCCTCTACTTACTTGTGACCTCCAAAAAGTCCTTATGCTTCTCCTTGCCCCTCCTTATAAACCCTTTCTCACCCTTCCACTTCCTGTCAGCTGGTTGCTGACACAGCCTCCTGACCGCAGGTGAATTTTTATTTAATCAAATGCATCTTTGCATCATTAAATAAACATTCCAGGGCATAAACAAAAGTAACATACCTTGAAATAATAGTCTCCAACATTCTACAGTTTTATTGTTTCCTTATCTGATGGGAGGGTACTTTGTAGTTAAATATAAAATACTTCATGTTCTACTGGGAGCAAATGAAACATTCATATGACTTTCCAACCTACAGCCTTTAACACCAATAATCACATAGACAATGGAAAATATTATATAACACCAGAAGAAAAATGTGGCTTTAAGCAATGATTCTTGGCATATATACTGTATAAAATAAAATTATGCTGGGCAGTGGTGGTGCACGCCTTTAATCCCAGCACTTGGGAGGCAGAGGCAGGCACATCTCTGTGAGTTCGAGGCCAGCCTGGTCTCCACAGCGAGTTCCAGAAAAAGCGCAAAGATACACAGAGAAACCCTGTCTCAAAAAATAAACAAACAAACAAAGTTATATGAAGCATGACAGACATTTTCAGAATAAACATTTATTTATATAGGCTGAAAAAAAAATATATATATATAATAAACATGATCTCATAGTGGAAATAGAAAAGAAGAGGCTCTTAGGGAAAGGGCAGGAGGCAGAGGAGTAAAATAACAATATGGGCTGCTGAAAAAGTCACAAAGGATCATACTATTAACTATTAACAAGAAAAAAAATCTAATAACATAAAAGAGCTAACTTTTATAATACCAGAAGGTGCTATGCAAGCTTCCAAAGGCAAGAAGGAATCAACAGTCTCATTCAGCTATGATGCTTAGGACCAGCACTGCACAATAATGCTAAGGGTTCAGGGTGGTGTGTATTCCTTGGCAGTAACCAACAGAACATTAATTGGACTTAAGATCCAATTAACAAAAGGGATACCATGCCCAGTACTGGAAACCTAGCTAACTACCCAGGACTTATGAAGTCATAGTCACTGGAGAAGAATCTACAATCACTGATTTACTAAACCAGCATTTTCTCTAACAACAATCTATAAACATCTGTCCTTATACGCACAGATAAGTATAGTCTTCATCTCTCATCTAGAAAATTTCTTTATGTCTATAACATAGGCTAAGACAACTACAGAAAACCATAACCAATCAAAATGTAGTTAGAGAACTCAGTTCTAGTGGACAAATGTATTCCTATGCCCAAGGCTCAGGAACTTTCCTGGGGGGCAGAGGTAGGGATATAAAAGTTGGAGTATCAAAATGTTTGCTATGAGACTATGTCTCCAAGTGACATCAGAAGCTATACCAGCAGTCACCAACATGACCACCCAAATGTGAGACGAGCAGGGGTGATATCCATAAACATGTCAAATTTATGGGGGAAACCCTCAAGGCCTCTCAGCCTTACACAATGAACTATAGGCAACCGAAGAAATTTGGAATCAGGAGAGGTGGTCATCCTCAGAGAAAAGCACATCAATGGGTTCTCCACTGCCAACTTGTCGAATCTGAAAATACACCTATAAGTAACATTATATGAACTCAACAGGCTGTATTTAGTAATATATATGTGTATTACATACGTATAAGTATGCAACAACAACTAATGAAAATGAGGCTATCATTTTGAAGCAGAGCTTCAAGGGTTATATGGGAGAATTTGGAGGAAAGAAAGGGAAGAGAGAAATGTTATAATACAATTACAACCTGAAAATTTTTAATTTAAAAAATAATATATATGTATATCTGTGTGTATGTATATATTTTACATATCATGAATTTAATGGCTGTGTGTATATATGTAAATGCATAAATACCGATGTGTGTATATATGTTCTTATTATGCATAAACTATGGGAAGGATGTTAAAGCTAAGTTTAGCTCAACGAATAGCTCTCAATTTTCCTCTAATATTCATAGTTTCCTTACTATGAGTAGCTGCGCTTGTAGTTGGCTTTTATTTTGAAATGTTAATCAAATTCAGATAAGGGAGAAATGTGTTGAAAGGCTGAAAAAATATAGAAATGAACCCATGAAGACTGTCCTCCTCAATGCTCAACTGCTCTCACAACAGTGCCAGGGAATGTGTGTTGCACTCCCCCAGCAGTGTATCCAGCCTACACTGTGGACACTGGATTGTGGGCATTACAGATCTATAAAGAGAAAAAGGAGCATTTGAAGTCCAGTGAATCATTTTCTCTCTTTAAGAATGTTAGTAGGTGAAATATAAGTAACTAAAGGTCTCAAAGTATGAAAAGCTATTTCTATCTTAGATGGTTATCAGAGAGAGCTCAGAGCTACTTCTTATTTACTTGTGTTTAGAAATAAAACAACACAGTAATAATAATGGCATTAGAAATTATAATTGGCATCAACATTGGTGAGAGGCATGTTGTTTTGTTGACCTGAAAAGTAACTTATTTAAAGCATGAGTTAAGCATTTCCTGGAGTTATAAGAGAAAGCACTGGAAATAGTTGGATAATCATCTGATTCTTAAATATGAAACGTGGCTTAAGGAAATGAGCAAGACTTGTGTGTGTACCAGATGCATATCTCTTCTGTTTTATTTTATCCTCACACCTGTGTGAAAGATTGTTCAGGTCACAGTACTGAGGTGAATACCCAAGGTTCCATCAAGCCATGGGGAATGAGAAGATTGATAAGGCACATGAAACTGGAAAAGCAAAGGCCTCATATGTGAATGTCATTTGTTGGCTTTTCAGGCTTTAGTTCCACAAGTTTTCATTATTTTAACATAGATTTTTATTGATTATTTGGGAATTTCACATAATGCACACCTCTCACCCTTACTTCCCAGTCCTCCCAGGTTCACCCCCACCCTTGTGCCCTCTCCACCTCCCCAAAAAAGGTAAAAAAAAAAAATTTAAAAAGTCCAATTTGTATTGTCCCACTGGAGTGTGGTCAAATAGCCAGTGGCCAGTTCCTTAAAGAAAAATGAGACCTTCCTCACCTCCACCACCACCCCAGCCAGTAGGACTCTGCTATGGAGAGTTACACCTCAGTATCCTTAGGACAATTTTGAAGAGTTCTCTTTGATGGCTTACAGTCTAGGTTGTTACTTTGTGTGTGTGGTAGTGGTGGGAGGTAGAAACTGAAGACTCACAGTTGAGTCAAATTATTTTATTGCAAGTAATCTTTTATTCCTGTGATGAAATGAGTTCTTGTATTTTTCAATTAGAATATCCCTATAAAATGTCTTCACTTTTTTTTTGTCTTGTTGATAAGGAGCTTACATATTCTGATTTTGGTTTCTCCTTATCCATATCCTCCTAGAGTCTCCCATCTCCCCTAGCATCTGAATCCATACTCCTTCTGTCTCTCTTAGAAAACAAACAGTAATCTAAACAATAATAATACAACACCATAAAATATGCTATAACAAGAACAAACAAATTTGAATAGGACAAAATAAACAAAAAGAAAAAAAGTAGTCATGGAAAAAGCACAAGAAACACATATAGACACAGAGACACCCATGTTCACACACACGGGAATCCCTTCCATAAAAACACAAAATGGAATCCATAATATATATGCAAAGGACTTGTAAGGTTTAAAAAATGCCTAGGCACAGCATGAGACAAAAACATTTAAAAATGCCACTGATGCCCTTTTGTGTTGGTCATCTATTGCTGGACATGAGGCATGTACTTCAGAGCAGTTTGTTTTCCCAATGAGACTCACTTGGAGAGAACTAACGTTTCATTTGTGGATGGTTATCAATTAGAGAGACTTCTGGGTTAGGGGTGGGGCTTGTGTCCACTTCTCCTTTCAGCTCTAGGACCCCATCTAAGTGCCAATCTATGCTGGTCCCATGCATGCTGCTTCACTTTCTGTGAGTTCCTCTGTTCATCGGTCCTACCATGTTTAGAAGGCCTTGATTCTCTGGTGTCCTCCATCCCCTCTGGCTCTTCAAATTTTTTCCTCCCCTCCTTCTACATCTCCTTTAGGACTGAGTTCAAGGTCTCTCACTCTGCACACTGTCCAGATGTGGGTTTCTATATTTGTTTTGACGATGGCTCATCAGGGCAATGATCATATTTGTCCTTCTGGGTAGCTTCTTTTTAAAACCAAATATCTAGCATGTTATCCTTGACCTAAGATAAAAATTTTTCTCTTTACAGGACAAGACTTTGCTCTCCCCAACAGTGTTTATGACCAAAAACTAAATTTGTTGCCTTTATCATTGCTGTGGGGTTATCATGTGTAACTGACTAGGTTAATAAAAAGTGGAAAGAGCATTACCGTCACACACACACACACACACACACACACACACACACACACACACCCCTCTGGACCATAAATGTCACCATTAGATTGATTTTATATATGTACACATATATTAAATATGTATTTGGTATGTACATATTTGGCAATGAGTCAAAAAATAACTTGTATTTAAGAAAAACACAGTATGCAGAGGTAATGTAATCCAGAACTTCAAGTAATCCACGCCACAGTTCACTAGGATTTTCAGTAGTTATTGAAGTCCACGAATGTTCTGAGCTTTCCTAAAGTCCCTCTGAAAACAGGTCTGTCCTTGAGGTGTCAGATTAACACTCCACTCTGAAGACAAATTGTTCATGGGCATACTGGCCATATGAGAGCCATTACATAGTGTGCTATGCATTCTTGAAAAATGAAAAATTCTAGGCAACATTACATTTTATAAATGCAAGATGTTTATTATTACGGTACCAGCAATAAATGTTTAGAAACTGGAGAGAGTTCACAATGGTTGTGACTAGGAACATATGCTTATCGAGTTCACTGGAAGCGGAGCCATTGATTTTTGGCATTAAACAAAGAATCTGGAAGCTATTATACATTTAGGCTTCTATGAGTATTTAATTATATCAATGGGGGAACACAATTTCTGTTGTGCTCATAGTGACGAATGTCTCCATTTATTCATGTTACTATGCGTGATAGATGAGTTCAAACCAGATGCTTTAAGTTTCTTACCATTTGACCAAATTATTTAAATCACTTTCTTTGGAAATTCAGAGGATAGGCTCATGAATGTCATTGAGGGAACCTCACCTGTGGAATCTGTTTATGGATTTCTTTAAGACAAATAAACAAATTAAAACATACAGAGAATTGTATGTAAACATTTCTACCCCTTGGAGTAAATTGATAAATACAATTACATTGCTGTTACTCCTATGCACCTTCTCAGGTCTGTCGTTTTTCTACCTTTTAGTGATGTTTGCTTAGATATGTGACCACTTGTTTATTTTATATTTGCCCCTGCACACTCAAACATTATCCATTTATGCAACCCCAAACCTGTTGTGTAAGAACCTTTTTCTCCATGTGATTGCAGGCCAAGATGTATTTTTTGAAAAGTGCTAAAAGGTGTGTATTAATGTTCTCATCACAAAATGACAACTATGTGATATAGTACATTTATAGATTAGTTTAACATAACCATTCAACACTGAAGATATGGTTCTGAACATCAAAAACATATACTCCATAAACCATAAGATCATATTTGTTAATTGAAAGTGATTTTAAAAAAATAAGAGCTGATTGTTCAAGGGAGATGATTTTTATTATGTATTTATTTTTATTTTATTGAAAATAAAATTTTCATACAATATATTCTAATCATGTTTTTCTTTACCCAGACTCTACCCAGTTTCACCCCTCCTACCCTCCCTTCCATATCCATATCCTTTCTGTCTCTCTTTAGAAAATAAACAGGTATCCAAGGAATACAAATAAAATAAAATATAATGTAATGAGATAAAACAGAAAACCAAATCAGACAGTTACTCAACTATGTTCATAGCAGCTTTATTCATAATAGCCACAAACTGGAAACAACCTAAATGTCCAGCAACTGAAGCATGGATAAATAAAATGTGGTATATTTACACAAAGGAGTATTATTCATTTGTTAAAAAAAATAACACCTCGAAATTTGTAGGCAAATGGATGGAACTAGATAAAAGTCATCCTGAGTGAGGTGACCCAGACCTAGAAAGACAAATATGGTATATTCACACTTATAAATAGATATGAGCTGGAAAGTAAAGGATAACCATGCTACAATCCACAGACCCAGAGAGTCTAAATAACACGGAGGGCTCAAGAGTGGACCCATTGATCCCCTGGGAAGCGGAAATGGAGTAGATTTTGCAGATAGACTGATGGTGGGCAGGGATGCAGGGACGGAAACAGGAGTCTTGGATGAGGAAGATGTGGGGGAGAGGTCTAGGAGAGAAAACTGGAATTGGGGGCATCTTGAGAACTAGTTAGAAACCTAGTGCAATGAAAGCTCCCTGGAATCTACAAGGGTGACCTAGCTAGGACACCTAGCAACAGGGGTTACAGAGTCCGAACCAGCCATCTCCTGTGGCCAGGCGAGACTTCCGGTGGAGTGACTGGGACTCCAATCCACCCACAAACCCTTGGACCTACAATTTGTCCTGCCTGAAAGATGTGCTAGGGTAAGGACGGTGCAGAAATTGTGGGAGTGGCCCACCAATAACTGGTCTGGGTTGAGACCCATACCATGAGAGGGAGCTCACCCTGACATTGCCTGGAGGGTCAGACACAGAGCCAGATAGCCTAGAGACAGAACCAAACATGACCAGCAAAACAAAAAACAAACAAATGTCAATGAAATGATTCCCAATGATATTTTGCTATACTTGTAGACAGGAAGCTAGCATAATTGTCATCAGAGAGGCTTCATCCAGCATCTTATGGGAACAGATGCAGAGGCCCATAGCCAAACATTAGGCAGAGCTGGGAGAATCCTGCAGAAGAGGGGAAGGAGGGAGCCAGAGGGACAAGGACACCAGAAGAGAGCCCACAGTATCAATTAACCTGGGCTCCAGTGGTCACAGAGACTGAACCGACAATCACGGAACCTGCATGGGTCTGAGCTGGGTACCCTGTGTATGTGCTGTGGTTGGATAGCTTGGTCTTCTTGTGAGATTCCTAACAGTGAGAGCAGGGCTGTTCCTGACTCTTTCGCCTGCTTTTGGGAACTTTTTCCTCCTACTGAGTTGCCTTGACCAGCCTTACTATGAGGGAAGGTACCTAGTCTTATTGCACCATGACATGCCATGTTCGGTTGATATCCCTTGGAGATGTGCCCTTTTCTGAAGGGAAAAGAGGAGTGGATGGGGTGAGTGATGTAAGATGTCTTTCTGTATGCTGTGAATGTGTGTTGCTTTTATTGGTTGATGAATAAAGTTCCTTTGGCCTAGTCCAGTCTGGAGTCCATTACCTATGGTGGGATGCCTTGCTCAGCCTTAATATAGGGGGTAGGGGCTCAGTCCTTTCTCAGTAGAGTGTACCAGGCTTTGCTGACTCCCCATGGGAGCCCCTACCCTTTTGAAGGAGGAGATGGAGGATGGGTTGGGGGTGCTGGGGTGGAGAGCAGGAGGAGGGATGGATGAGAGGGCAATTTGTGGTTGTAACATAAAATGAATAAAAAAACAGCTGCTTTGGCCTATGGCAGGGCAGAATATAGCTAGGCAGGAAAGCCAAACTGAATACAGGGAGAAAGAAGGATGAAGTCAAGAAAGACACCATCCAGTCACCCAAGGAGCAAGATGCCAGCAGATAAGTAATGCCATTGTTAGTGGAAAATATAGATTAATAGAAATAGGTTAATTTAAGTTGTAAGAGCCGGTTAATAATAAACCTGAGCAATAAGTCAAGCATTTATAATTAATACAAGCCTCTCAGTGATATATTTTATAAGTCGCTATGAAACTGGGCAGGATGGAGAGAAGCCTCTGGCTACATTTGGTGCCCAACATGGCGCTCGAACCCATGACCCTGAAATTAAGAGTCTCATGATTAGACAGAAAAGGGGAAATGATGCAGGATATCTTTCAGCATGTTGTGAGTATGTGTTGCTCCTATTGCTTGATAAATAAAGCTACTTTGGCCTATGGCAAGGCAGGATAGAGGCAGGTGGGAAATCCAAACAGAAATACAGAAGAAGAAGGGCAGAGTCTGGGAGACACCATCCAGCTGCTCAAGGAGCAAGCTGCCAGCGGACTAGTAATGCCGTGGCCACATTACAGAATATAGATTAATAGAAATGGGTTAATTTAAGTTGTAAGAGCTAGTTAGTAATAAGCCTGAGCCATCAGCCAAGTATTTATAAGTAATATTAAGCCTTTGAATGATTATTTTATAAGTGGCTGTGAGACTAGACAAGACACAGAAAAGCCTCCAGCTACAGATGTGGGGAGGAAGGAAGATTTGGGAGGGGAAGAGGGAGTAAACTGTGTTTGGCATGTAACATATGATAGAAGAATAAAAAAGACCCACCCCCACCACCCAAAAAACAGAAACAAACAAAAAATGTTTAAAAAAACAAAACAAAACAAAAAGCACAAGAAACACTTACAGATGCAGACACAAAAGTTCACACTCACAGGAACCACTGGAATCACATAACAAAACAGACCCTGATACAACATTATATACCAAAGAACCTCCAAAGATGCCCTTGAGTTCATTTCCTGTCAGCCATCCATTGGAGACATGGGATTAGCCTTAAGGAGGAGTTTGTTTCCCCAGTGAGACTCCCTTGGAGAAAACTTTTTTTTTTTAAATTTGTAACAGGTTATCCATTGAAGATAGCTTCTGGGTTAGGGATAAGGGTGTGTGTCCACATCTCCTTTCAGCTCTAGGACCCCATCCGCAGATTCCTGCTGGCACTGTGCATGCTGCTAGTCTCTGTGAGCTCCCACGCATGCTGATCCTACTGTGTTTGGGCACTGTTTTTCTGCTGTCCTCCATCCACTCTGCAGAGTGGACAGTGAATCTCAGTAAAATGCAGTTATCATGAATTCAGTCATTTTAATTAGCACAACAAATCTGTAAACTCAATTTTCAAATAATCAGGAAGAAATACTGATTCTTGAATACCAGAAGAATGCAAGCCTGGTGCACTGAACAATTCATTAACTGAAGTGAGAATTTACCAGCAAACTGTTCACTTCAAATTTTGAACTTTCCAATCATAACCATAAATATATCTAAATATATTTTATTCAAAATCCAGAAACAATAAATTGTAAGATAATTGATGAGTAATGGTTACCATTATAAATACAAATAGCTGGACAGTGGTGCCACAAGCCTTTAATCCCAGCACTTGGGAGGCAGAACCAGGCAGATCTCTGTGAGTACAAGGCCAGCCTGGTCTCCAAAACGAGTTCCAGGAAAGACACAAAGCTACTAGTGCATTGGGTTTCATCAAAAGCACGGAATTCCTCACAAAACCAAAAAGAAAACAACATTCAAAAGTATGGTAGGCAGCTGATGGGGTTTTTAGGGGTGTTTGTGCTTTGATAGTTCTGAACTCATCAGCGGATTAATCCATTACTGAAGTTATGATAATATTTTGAGGTGAAGTACTTAGAAGAAGGACCCTTGTTGGAGGAGATTATTCTCTGGGCTACACTTTTGAAGGCCATATGTCATCCCTAGTTTCCTTCAATCTTTCTGCTTATCGGTGACCATTATGTGAGTCTTCTGTCATAAGATGATGCTACCATGATGTTATGTGTTACCTCAGACTCCAGGCAGTGGAGCCACCTCAGTGAAGCATCTGAAACTAAGTCAACAATCCATCTTTCCTTTTCGAACATGTATCTCACAGGGTTTTCCACAGTGTGATAAAACCTGGCTAATAATCTATTCGTTGTGTTTCTAATTCCTTCTTTACTTATCTCCTTCTATCCTTCTTTTCTTCTCTCCCTTCCTTTTCACATACCCCTTCTCCCCTCAGCAGGATATTGCTTCTACATCAAGCTGTCTTTGCATTCACTCTGTAGACTTGTGGTGATATTATGTCCCCCCATATATTGTGTATCTTTAATAAACTTATCTGGGGTCAGGGAACAGAACAGCCACTAGACAGACTTAGAGGACAAAAAATGGTAGCACATACACCTTTAATCCTAGCATTCCAGAAGCAGAGAACCATCCAGATCTCTGTGAGTTCAAAGCCACATTGGAAACAGCCAGGCATGGTGACACACACCTTTAATCCCAGGAAGTGATGGCAGGAAGTAGAAAGGTATATAAGGTGTGAGGACCAGGAACTAGAATCTTTGTTAAGCTTTTAAGCTTTTAGTAGCAGTTCAGCTAAGTTCCATTTGGATGAGGACACAGAACCTTCCAGTTTGAGGAAACAAGATCAGCTGAGGAATTGGTGAGGTGAGGTTAGCTGTGGCCTGTTCTGTTTCTCTGATCTTTCCGTGTTCACCCCAATAACTGGCTCCCAGATTTTTATATTAAAAAGACCTTTTAAGATTCATCTTACACAGACTAGACTGGCCTCTAAGTTAGGGATGTCCTCAGCCTCCTATGTACCATCACACCTGGCTTGATTTCCAGCATCTTTTTACTTGATTCATGATGGAAAAATCTTGGAAGAATGAAACAATCTCATATTCCAAAGTCTTAATTACAACAATGAATTTACTTATTCCTAAACAAGTATCACATTTTGAGGGGTGTTACTGTGAAAGTGAAATAAAATAATGAGTATAAAAGTATCTACCAGTATGAGAATCCCTATATTTAGTGGTGTATGAGAAAACATTTTCCTGGAAAGTATTACCTATTTTCTCTAACTATTTAAGTTGGAAAAATTTGTCATAGGACATATTCAATATTTTTATTCAAAATCTCAAAAAAGGAAGTCCAAATCACTCAAGATGACCTCTTGGAGCCTGAAGCTGAAATTCAAATTCAAATTGAATTTTTACATTGTATCAGTACAAAAAATTACATTTCATTATTTGGCATTCCTGTTTTCTGTTCCAATTTTAGATTAAGAATAACTTCTGGATTTGGAGAAGCAGAAGCCATGACTGAAGAATTTATGCTTGTGCATCCTTGAGAGAGCTCAGAAAGTTAAAGATTGAACATCACAAAACCTACTAGGAAGTATTAAAATTGTCTGCTCATGGCAAACACTAATGTTCAAAAACATAATTACCTGCATGGGCTGCATGAGACATATTAACAGGAGCTTTGAGAACACTGAAAGGCCAAGCCCAAGTGTGATAAGATGACACAGAAAACTGACGGAGTGATATAAAACTAGTTCCTTTCTACTGGGTTTTAAGTTAAATGACAGATATTCTCAGATACTAAAGGATTATTCATCTAAGCTAGTAACTGGTTCACTTTTGAAAATATCTTTTCGGATCTCTCTCTTTTGACACATTTTCTACTGCCTGGAATGGTAATGCTTGGGTATAGATCAAAGACTTGAAAAAATGTGAAAAGCAAAACAAAATTACTCTCTGCTCTCTTCAGTGGTCATTCCTTCTCTGGTATTCTAGGAATTTAGATAACTCTTTTTACAGACATCTATTATTGACTGTGCCTTGGGGAAGAGAGGTGCTTTCTTCTTAAGTGTTTATGGCAGAAAAGTATAGTTTTCAGTGGACCCCTTAATATTTGTTACACATGTCCTGCAGACTACAAGGAAGCAGAGACTTGACAGCTTCATTACTGAAATCTAAATCACTTGCGAAGAATTCTGTCCCTTCAAACATTGCTGTGACAGAGTCCTCGTATTTTTAATAATTCTGACACCTCATTTGTGATAGGATGAATGTGGTTCACTTTCTTGAGTTTCATTTCATATTTAACTCCATCACTAATGTGTTTGAGACTAATACCAAATATTACAGGAACAGAAATGCAATTTATTAGAAGAGGAGGCAAGGAAGCAAAGGGAAAAGAGGAGAGATACAGTTAAGAGCCACTGTGACTCCCATTACCTGTTTCCACCAGTCTAGACTGTGCTCTAGGTATGTGGTATGCCCTCTCTGATCCAGTGAGTAGAACATGCCCATTTTAAAGATAAAGCAAGTGTTTACTAAGATTCTATAGTGACCATTATCAACTAACAAATAACATGAGTACCATTGTTGGTTAAGGTATATGGTCCTTCAATTTTTTTCTCAGTGGTTTGATAATTTACTTAAAGAAATTAGTTGCTATATTAGTTGCAACAGTATCAACTTGGGAACCTGTATTTAATATTTATTTTCTATTGTACCAAACAATATCTATCCTTGTGTTTCTTATTTTTGGCAGTACTTCTAAGGACAATTTCACTATGCTCGTCGATCATATAAGCAATCAGCCCCGGGGCTTACTTCAGCAAATGTTAGTTACTAGTTTTGCAGAAGACTTGAGTTTGGGTCCCAGCATCCATGTTGGGTGGCTACCAACCCTTGCAATTCCAGCTCCAGGGCATCTGATGCCTTCTTTTTGTCTCCACAGTCACCTGCACCTACATGCACATATCCACACACAGGCACATAGACATACACATAGAAAAAATAAAGTCTTACAACAAAATACAGTATCAACCATGGATTCATTTGCTTTTTTCTAGTGGTGCAGGAATTCCAAAGGGCTCCTTTACTTATGGAGAATTCTCTAGCTAAGGTCCAAATGAGCTACCTTGAATCCTTGAATGTATTGTTATAACTGTGCACTTAATGATTGTTTTCTCAGGTCCTTGAACAAAACCAACAAAAACTACAGCATGTGATATGAGTACTTTATTTGAGAAGAAATTAAGGCCAGAGATACTGGAAGCATCTGAGTTTCAACAAGGAAGGTAATGCTCTCTCTGGATCCATCATGACCTTACACATAATTTGATGTGTGCAGAGTCCTGGATCTCATCCAATAACAGGGGTGAGTCAACGTAATTAGCCAGAAACAAACAGCAGGAGTGAATGGAGATAACAGATTCTATTTAACCAGCGGTGGCACCACAATAAATCATTCTGCTGGAGACTATTTACTAAAGAGATTACCAAGAACCCTTTCCATGCAGTGATGGGTGTTGTCTAACTAACCCTTCAGAGATTATCACACACTCCGAAGGGGTGTGACAGTCTGTTGAAAAACTGTCTAAAATTTTGACCTTGAATAATGAGCATTCTCCATTTCTGCCTAGGAGCCTAGGTAACACATGATAGACTGGATAAGAATGGAAGCAAAATGAAAAGAAAGTTTTTATCAAGTGGTCACAATTAAAAGAAAGTGGTGGTTTTCCTTGCTGAATAGGCAGAGAAGTATCAGCAGAAGTTCGATGATTGGGGCGTATATAAGCCCATGGCCACACAGACAATCCTGGTTAGACTCAGAGGCTCTCAAAACAATCAAACAAACAAACAAATACAAACTGATAAGACAGGAGTGTGTGCATGGAACTTGCAGGAAGGAGGGAGGTTAAGGAGGTGGGTGTGTGGGAGGAGGTGATAGAGAGGGTGTAAACATGGCAATCAGGATGCATTTTATAGATATATAAATCACCAAGAAACAAATTCAATGAGAATTTTAAAAAATGAACTCATGTTACAAAAGTAGTTTTTCTTCCAAGAATTTGGTAATACCCTCAATATTTAGTACAGAAAACTATTTCTGCAAATTCAGAAGTTCTGCCTGAAAATTTCACCTAGAGATCTGTTATAGCTACTTTAACACATTATCACACATGAAGTATGTAGCAGGAATCTCTAAAAGTTCTTATTAATAAAATCAAAGCTGAGGCCAGTTATTTGGGTGAATGCTGGAAGATCAGAGAAGCAGAACAAGCCACAGCTTCCTCACCTCACCAGTTCCTCAGCTGGTCTTGTTTCCCCAGACTGGAAACCTCTGAGTCCTCATCCCAATGGCTCTCAGCTGAAGTGCTGCTAGAAGCCTAAAAGCTTAACCAGCCAAATGCTTAACCAGCCAAATGCTTAACCAGCCAAATGCTTAGCCCAGTTTCTGGCCCTCGAGCCCTATATACCTTTCTGCTTTCTACCCTCACTCCTTGGGATTAAAGGCTCACTTTCTGGGATTAAAGGTGTGTGTCACCATGCTTGGCTGTATCCTTGTGGCCTTGAACTCACAAAGATCCAGACAAATTTCTGCCTCTGGAATGCTAGGATTGAAGGCGTGTTCTACCATTGCCTAACCTCTTAATATTGTGGCTGTTCTTTCTCTGACCCCAGATAAGTTTATTAGGGAACACAATGCCACCACAGAGGTACTCTTCAGAGGATAAGAATCCATCCCTTACGACTCTAGAGGACAGAAGGCCAAAGCCAGCATTAATGGGCAAAACATGAATCATTTTGCTTCCTCAGGATCCTCCAGGGTATCATCTTCCTTTTGCCTTTTCTAGCTCCTGGTGGTTGTGTTTGGTTTGTTGACTCATGAGAGCATCCTCCAAACTCTTCTTCATCTAGACTTCTCTACATGTTTCTAAGATTTCTCTACAAAGTTATATATGATTGCATTTAACATACATCCCTTGTCTTAATACCTTTAACTTAATCATACCCTCAGAGGCCATCCTGTCAAATAAGAAAGCATTTGCAGGTTACTTGGAGCAGAAACTGTTATGCAGAAATATTATCCAACTTAGTGTAAGATTCATGTTCCAATATGCTGAATAAGGATTGATACTGTGGACCTGCTGATCTGTAACTGTCTTTGGTTATAATTATAGCAGTAAAACATTGCTTATGTAAGAACTATATTTTCGGTATGTAGAGATACAAAATACCATACCAAGAACCTTAATTTCTGATAAGAAATACTTGACAGATTCTTAGATTTGGGAATTAGAATTTCACAATTGCTCTCTAGATCTCCCAGGTCCATATGGTTTAATGATAAGTCAATTTCATACTATGTTCATAATGTTTGGTTTTGTATTTATATTTCTCTCTTCTAATATAACAATTGGTAATATCTTAGTGATAATGTCATTGTGACTTTGAGAGATTTTTGACACTTTTTCATTTCAATAGAAGATATGTGATAGAGAATTTTCAATGTCATTGGCTGTGTAGAATTTTTCTTTGTTTCACTAATACTACAAAACGTTTACTTTTAAATTCTGGATATTCTATTCTGTTTTGGGAAAGAAATATTGGGGGAAATATTCCTTTTCCTGAAAACACTGGACAATGCTCAAATACACTATCATAGAAATAATTTTAAGAATTACTTCACTAGGCAGTGGTGGCTCACGCCTTTAATCCCAGTACTCGGGAGGCAGAGCCAGGTGGATCTCTGTGAGTTCAAGGCCAGCCTGGTCTACAAATCGAGTTCCAGGACAGCCACCAAAACTACACAGAGAAACCCTGTCTCAAAAAACAAGCAAACAAAACAAAAAAATTACTTCTTAGTCACCAAGAAACGGATAGAGTTATTTTTAAAAGCCAGTGGTTTTATATTCTACAGCAACATTTTCTTCATTCCTAGCTGCAGCAATATTTCCATTATTCACACCCAGAATACACTTTAGTATGTCTGTTTGTGATTCTGCGTGCAGCTCCTTATACAGGGACTACAACTCAAAACTTTTTCGCAGGCTGCCAGAGACTCAGCGGGTGAAGGAGTTTGCTGTCACATCTGACAACGGGAGTTTGGTCCTGAAATGCACAAGGGCAAAAGAGAGAAGTGACCCAGCTCTGATAACCACTCACAGTTCTTCATTTTCTTACTTTTTTCCTTGGTTTTGTTTACAGAAACAAAGTCTCCTGTAGCTCAGGGTAGTTCAGGATAGCCTCAAAACCATTTTGTGCCTAAAGACAACCTCCAAGTGCATTGCTGTGATTGCAGGTGGGATCCGGCGGCATGCCTAGGAGTTACTGGTTTTGTTTGTTTGTTTGTTTGTTTGTTTGTTTTGAGACAAGGTCTGCTTGTGCAACATAGACTGGTTTCGAATGTGCTACAGCTCAAATGGCCGTGAGTTCCCGATTTTATGGCTTCAACTTCCCGGTTGTTTGGGTTACAGATGTGTACCCCTCCAGCTACTCTGTATTCTTTAAACTCTCAGTGCAGCATCACATCTACGTGGCTGGGGAAGGTCTCTCTTAAGGTACTAGTACATGTATCCTAAACTGCACGAAGGCTGTCAGATCTTCCATTGGACAGTACTGAGAGTCTGTTTCAGGGGCTCTTCATCTCCTTTGTCAGCTGACATAAGAGAAGTGAGTTTCAAAGCACCCAAGTCCTGATTCATCTTAGTTTTGGATGGATGTTTAATGGATGTTGTATGTATGTGTTCTTATTACCACAATATGAGTGAAATCAGAAAAACCATCCTGTTTCCAAAACACATTTTATTATACTTGTTATTATTGTGTGTGTGTGTGTGTGTGTGTGTGTGTGTATGCACATGCATGTACTTTAATATTCAAGCATGCCAAAGCGTACTTCTGGAAGTGAGAAAAGAAATTTTGAGAGTAAGTTCTCTCTTGAACTCATGGTCTTTGAGGATTGAACTCAGGTCTGAGGTTGTAAGTGGTCTGAACTTTGGATCTGGCCACCTGTGGTTCCTATTTATTGCTTCTCCTCCAACTCATTTGTGGCCTTCCTACCTGTGACTGTTCCCATCTTTCCTCTCATGCCACCTAAAGTAGAGCGAACCCTTCTCTCACTGGAGAGATGAATATGGGTCTTCTCTGGAGGAGGGGGGGTGACGTAGAAGGGGCAGGGCTTCAGTACCAATGAGCTGTCAAGTTTAAAGTTTTATTCTAGACTTGGTCAGGTGGGCCAGTCAGTGAAGTGCTTACCACATAAACGTGATGACTCCAGAGCTCACTGAGGTGAGAGTTTATGATTCTAGAGACAGGATCCCTGGAATATGTAGGACAGTCATTCTAAGCTATCAGTGGACTCCAGGGCCAACAAGAAACCTTGCCTCAAAAAATAAGATGGTATGAGATAGAAAATAAAAATCCTCATGTTGACCTGTGACATCCACACACATGTGAGCATCCAACACTTGCATCTGTACACATGTGTATCCATGCATACACACACTAGATAAATAATAAATAAATAACATAATCAGCTCTACACTCCCACTTACTGCTGGAGACCTTGCTTCCAATGTGAAACACACACTGTTTTTGCTTCTGTGGCTCCAATCCCATATCTTATTAGATTTCTCAGCATCATAAACAACTGAATGTTCTTAAGAAAGAATTTACTTGATTTAGTAATTAATTTAAAGCCAATTTCCCTAGTTAAAGAATCATCACAGTTTCTTTTTCATAAGGTAAATGGTATTCCTCCAGTCAGTTTTTTTTAAAATTATACTTTTTCTAGCATCTTTCTCTATGTTTTAGAATTGCTTAATACGTTTGATAGTCATGCTATGTAAATATTCATAGTCCAATGCAGATATGTTTTTTTAATCCATTAAATTCTAGGTTAAAAAAAAAAAACAAAAAAAACATTAGGTCAGAACTCAGTAACTAGATCCTTGTTAACTTGTGAACCTAGAGTCCCTGCTTATATGATGGCAGGCAAAGAGCTTGAAGCTTGTTTTTTTCTTTTTCAAATAAAATGAGACATAAAAAATCAAATAAAAATAAACAAACAAAAAACCTGGTAATTGTGATCCAGAACCAAATTAACAAGTAGACAAACTCAACTCAGCTTATTCAGCACTTGAACTGATAAATGTCCACACCAAGCCAGGATATTTCTCACGATGTTACACTGCCTTTGAAGGAATTCTGGCTGTGTTAAGAGGCAAATCTCACTCTCATCCCAAGTGCACATCCCAAGAAGACTTAAACAAGGAGAGAAGTATCAATTTAGTAGGAAGGAACAGGAAAAGTGTGCACCTTTCCAGATGGAAAAAACAGTACCTTCAGAAACCTCATCTATGCCTGGGCTTCTCACTGGGAAGCTTTGTCCTCTGGCTTGCTTTTAAGCATCTTAGTTTACTCACCCCATGCAGGTATATACAAGAAGACAGACCAACTGGGAATATGAGCTAAAACAGTTAGGAATGATTTTCTAATTCTTTTTTTTTTTTTTTTTGAGCTGAGGATTGAACCCAGGGCCTTGAGGTTGCTAGGCAAGCACTCCACCACTGAGCTAAATCCCCAACCCAACAGTTAGGAATGAGAAAACCTTATTTCCAACTTTTCTATTTTGCTTATTAGTAACAATTAAAAGGAAAATTAGCTATGAGCCTGTTCACAGTTACCAACTTTTGGGTTGAGTATGTAGCTTAACAATAAAGTATTGGCCTGGCATATACAAAGCCTGCTGTTCCTTGTCCCATTTACACACCTGTGCACCCATGCACATATGGAAGAAATCAAGCTAAGAGATGCACTAAAAAGTTACTGGCATTGAGAGTTGCTTCGGAAAGGTCCTAAGGATGAGCTTCCACCAAATCCCACCATGCTGTATTGATGAGAAAAAGCTATTTGCTTTCAGGGAATCTCATCACAGTTCATGGATACCGACATATAGAGATGCACACACACACACACACACACACACACACACACACACACGTACACACACGTACACACATATACACATACAAATAAAGACATTCACCAACACACAAACACAGAGACATACACATACACACAAACACGCAGAGTTAGACTTCTTACCTTTTGCATTTACAAGGAAGATTAAAATAATGCTTTGGTGGCTGGAGAGATGGATGGCTCAGCAGTTCTTCAAGAGGACCCAGGTTCAATTCCAAGGTCCCACATGGCAGCTTACAACTGTAACTCCAACTCCAGGGATCCAATACCCTCCCACAGACATACATACAGGCAAAACACCAATGTACACGAAACAAAAATAAACAAGTTATTTTAAAAAATAATACTTCGGGCAAGTAAAAGTTAACAATGGGGCAAAAGTAATCAAAATATGATCTAAAAGTTTAGCTCTTTCACAAAAATGACTGTAACAATAGAAAATGTAGGAAATCCTTTTAAACAAACAACAAAGACATCATTAAGTGAAGTTCGTTTGTCTTAATGTAATTTCAGTAAAGTTTCACTTACTGCAGATGCAGGAAGACATCTTCACCATAGGCTCCAGGGTAGACAGGCTCCAGGGTGCAGGCAAACTCTCTCACCTTCCAGCCTGCATTCTTGCTGATTTCCTCACTGATGGCTCCTTGTAACAGCACATCTCCCACCACGGAGGTTCTCAGCTCTCCCAAGTCTCCTTCTGGTTTTCATTTGTTTATGACCTTAAACCACTACTGACTTTAAAGTCTTCAGCATAAAACCCAATTTGTGCTCTTATTCATCTACAACAGATGGGGTCGGAGTGAAAAGGGGGCCAGATTATAGCTTCCCTTTTTCGTAGCCTTTTTTATTAAAGTAACTTGCATCATTTTTATAAAGATCACACTTTTTTTTTCTAAGATGTGTTTTCTTATAAAGGATACACACTTCATTTTAGAAGAGCGTAGTAAGCAGTAAACCTGGGCTCTCAAGTCTCTATAAAAAGTTATAGTCAAACTGACCTTTACCTTAATCACAATACCCAAACCTAATAGCTTTCCAGACACACACAGAATGGAATTCCAAAGGCCTGTGCTGTGGTTGGAAATGCTGAGGTCCAATGCCTCCAGTAACAAAAGAACCGAGCACTCTGTGTACCAAGGTGGACACTGCTTAAAAAGCATTACCACTCCTTTTGACTAAAGATTACATCGTCAATCTGCCATAGGACTGGTACTTAAAGGTACTTTTAGATGTGTGCTGCTGGCAATATTCTTAGCAACCAGGCATAGCTAATGCTTCTTCTTTTTCTTCCAGTTCTTATTAGAATCTAAAGAGAGACACTCAGGATGTAACTGTGTAACAGCCAGTGATGAAGAGTGCTGCACTACCAGACAGATTATCTAAGAGGGAAACCCTAGAAAGAGGAAAAGCCACAGTCAATGCCTAAGCATCTTGTCTTTCATGGCCCATATGTTATTGGCTCCTGTCTGTCCTTTTAAACTTAATTTATAGCATAGGAAGCACTATGATGTAGGCTGTGTTTTGGGTAAGGTGAGTCATAGGTTGGATTACTGAACACATCTTCAGGGTAAAGACTACATAAAAAATGAATTTGAGAGAGAGTAAGAGAGATTCATGACAGGGGTT
The DNA here is from genome assembly GCF_903995425.1 of Onychomys torridus. NCBI lineage: Eukaryota > Metazoa > Chordata > Mammalia > Rodentia > Cricetidae > Onychomys > Onychomys torridus. The sequence goes on along the minus strand of NC_050445.1, from coordinate 72,993,165 downwards.
GGAGGAAGAAAAAAAGAAGGTAGGAATAATGTAATTATAATTAAAAATAAAATATTTGTTATAAAAATAGATAAAGAATAACAAGATTTTTCACTGTTTATACAAAATGCAAAAGTGTTTTCCTATTCTACACAGAAAAATGTAGAGCTGAAAGAATTTCAGTTTGTCATTAGTTATTCTTTTAAATGCTAACTGGTAGGAGATAAACTTATAAACTAAAATCTTTGAGTGATAGATGGTCTGAGAAAATTTAATAAAAACTATAAAGACCTGGCCTCTCATAAACTCACTTGCCACCTAGGCCTAATGACCTGAATTTGATCCCTGTAGCTCATGTTGGATGGAGAGAATCAACCTCTCAAAGTTGCCCTCTGACCTCCACTCCAATCTCTCTCTCTCTCTCTCTCTCTCTCTCTCTCTCTCTCTCTCTCTCTCTCTCTCTCTCTCTCACACACACACACACACACACACACACACACACACACACACACACGTAAAATAAAAATTGAAAAGTCATGTAAAATTTATAAAAGAATAAATAAGTGATAATTATCTTAGTTTTGGTTCCATTCATTGGTCTGCTTTTTTACCAATGTTTTTAACTGTGTAGTATTGATACTGTCCGCTGTAATTAAGGAAATGAATGCTAACTTTGAAGATCGCAAGCAGTGCTTCTACATTCACATATAAGAGAAGTTATCACTGATTCTTAAAAATAGAAATGACAAAGATGAGTTTGCATTTTATTTAAGTAAGCTTCTTTTGGGGAGGAAGTAAGGAGCATTTCATAATAGAAATTTAGAAAATAAATGCAACAAAAAATAATGCATTCTCCCAAATGGAAACACGAGTATAGAGAGGTACCATCTCAAAAGACAATGTGGAGGGAAACTGAGAAAGGCTCACAGTGTTGATATTTAGCCTCTGCATTTATGCCCACATCCATGCACATAACAAGCTACTTTTAATTTACAGTCGTATTATTATGAACAAAGCAGACCACCTTTTCACATTTTAGATGCATTTGTATTTCCAGCTTGTACTGTTTGTATATTTTCCTTGCTTTTCAATAATGTAGGCCATCTTCATTGTTTTTAGAAAGTATTGGTGAAGTACATATTCTAGTCCTTAAGTCATTGTGAAGACTAGAAACTTATATTCCGATTCCCTTTTACCTTTAGACTTTGCAATCATGGTTGTTTGTGGAAAAGCCTTTACATAGCTACAAGTATCACCATTTCCCACGATTTTTATTAAAATCATTTACTACCACTCTGGGAGAAGAATTCATGGGCAAAATCCATGCGTATTTCCTCCTAGTACTTGTTAATCTTGTCTTCTTTGAAATTATACTATGTGTATGAGCATGTGCCTGCCTGGATATCTATGCACAAGAAGTCTGAGGAGGAGACAGATCTGCTGGAACTGGGGTTACAGATGGTCTTGAGCCTCCATTATGAGGATTGGAACCAGACTTCAGTCCACAGGAGAAACAATCCATGCTTCTTAACTACTGAGCTCTTAACCCAGGCCCTAGACTTTCACTACTTTATGACTTTTTACATATTGATAACTTATTCTAGGTACACTCTGGAGATTGATTCTCAATTTGCTTTTTCTCACCATGGCTGTTTTGCTTAATAACTCTCATTTAATAACAATATCTTCTTATTAATTTGTCCTTTTATCTTATGAAAATTTTTATTGGTAATTTGAGCAGCTTCTGGAATTTATGTTTTAAGATATTATACTTCATTACAACACTACATTAAAAACCAGGACAGTTGTCTAAAATGATGTTTTTTGTTTGAGTTTTAGTTATTTACATCATATTGTGCTTCATTTTGTTCAGTGAGCTAGAAACCACACATAGAAAAATTTTTAAGTTCTAGTGTAACTTTTTTTAGAATAATCATTAATTAACTTATATACTTCATAGATTAAAAATTTTTGCATTCATTTTGTAATGAGGAAGTTGAATTTATGTTTCTTACTTTGCTGTAAGGCCATTGATTCCCTGTATAATATACTACTTGCCAAAGCAGCCTATCATAAAAGTAAGACAGCATTTTCCTTCATCTGACAGTGCATTACATACAATATTCTCCTAACCCAGTCATTTCCAGTGTGAAGAGCATTAAATCTGCTGATCCCAATCTCATGATGAGTACAGTAGGTTACAATATAATATAATTATATTTGTTATTTTGAAATACAATTTCCTAATCAACAATTTTAGCATGATTTAAAAAGTATGAAGATCAGAACTTGGTGCATAGTTTAAACATTTGGTCTCAGTTAATATCTTAAAAGATAAATGTTATGTTGCCTCCAGCCATTAGGAAGTCAGGCAGCTTCATTTACAGGTGCACTGTTGAAAGTAGTTTCTTTCCATCAGTCTTGCTAGACATTATTTGAAGTCCTGTAGACACTACTGACTTAAGACAACCAAGATGGATCCCATACCTCCCTCCAGGTTATTTAGGATGCCATTCCATGGTCCAATAGATTTCACTCCTATTTCTCATATTCTTCTTCATTTGCTCGTTTATGTGGTTTCAAAGGGTCACACAGTGCCATCTCGATCAACTCCCATCTTGAAAGCAAGATTAGCATAGGACTTCTAAGTTTTCTACAATTTCTTCACTGACTGCCTGCACACTAGGAGTAGTGCTCACTAACTATCTTCACACTAGGAGTAGAGCTCACTGACTGTCTTCACACTAGGAGTAGAGCTCACTGACTGTCTTCACACTAGGAATAGAGCTCACTGACTGTCTTCACACTAGGAGTAGAGCTCACTGACTGTCTTCACACTAGGAGTAGAGCTCACTGACTGTCTTCACACTAGTAGTAGAGCTCACTCACACCCTTCACTCTAGGAGTAGTGCTCACTGACTGTCTTCACACTAGTTGTAGAGCTCCCTGACTGTCTCCACACTAGGATTAGTGCTTCCTGACTGACTTCATTAGGAGTAGTGCTTGCTGACTATCTTCACACTGGGAGTAGAGCTCACTGACTGTCTTCACACTAGGAGTAGAGCTCACTGATGGTCTTCACACTTGGAATAGTGCTTACTGACTAAATTGACACTAGGAGTAGAGCTCACTGACTGTCTTCACACTAGGAGTAGAGTTCAGTGACTGTCTTCACACTAGGAGTAGAGCTCACTGACTATCTTTACACTAGGAGTAGAGCTCACTGACTGTCTTCACACTAGGATTAGAGCTCACTGACTGTCTTCACACTAGGAATAGAGCTCACTGACTGTCTTCACACTAGGATTAGTGCTCCCTGACTGTCTTCACACTAGGAGTAGAGCTCACTGACTGAATTCACACTAGGAGTAGAGCTCACTGACTGAATTCACACTAGGAGTATAGCTCACTCACACCCTTCACACTAGAAGTAGAGCTCACTGACTGTCTTCACACTAGACGTAGAGCTCACTGACTGTCTTCACACTAGTTGTAGAGCTCACTGACTGTCTTCCCACTAGGAGTAGAGCTCACTGATTGTCTTCACACTAGGAGTAGAGCTCACTGACTGTCTTCACACTAGTTGTAGAGCTCACTGACTGTCTTCCCACTAGGAGTAGAGCTCACTGACTGTCTTCACACTAGGAGTAGAGTTCACTGACTGTCTTCACACTAGGATTAGAGCTCACTGACTGTCTTCCCACTAGGAGTAGAGCTCACTGATTGTCTTCACACTAGGAGTAGAGCTCACTGACTGTCTTCACACTAGGAGTAGAGCTCACTGACTGTCTTCACACTAGGAATAGAGCTCACTGACTGTCTTCACACTAGGATTAGAGCTCACTGACTGTCTTCACACTAGGAGTAGAGCTCACTGACTGTCTTCACACTAGGAGTAGAGCTCACTGACTGTCTTCACACTAGGATTAGAGCTCACTGACTGTCTTCACACTAGGAGTAGAGCTCACTGACTGTCTTCACACTAGTAGTAGAGCTCACTCACCGTCTCCACACTAGGATTAGTGCTCCCTGACTAACTTCACTAGGAGTAGTGCTCGCTGACTGTCTTCACACTAGGAGTAGAGCTCACTGACTGTCTTCACACTAGGAGTAGAGCTCACTGACTAAATTGACACTAGGAGTAGAGCTCACTGACTGTCTTCACACTAGGAGTAGAGCTCACTGACTGTCTTCACACTAGGAGTAGAGTTCAGAGACTGTCTTCACACTAGGATTAGTGCTCCCTGACTTTCTTCACACTAGGAGTAGAGCTCACTGACTGTCTTCACACTAGGATTAGTGCTCCCTGACTGTCTTCACACTAGGAGTAGAGCTCACTGACTGAATTCACACTAGGAGTAGAGCTCACTGACTGAATTCACACTAGGAGTATAGCTCACTCACACCCTTCACACTAGGAGTAGAGCTCACTGACTGTCTTCACACTAGAAGTAGAGCTCACTGACTGTCTTCACACTAGTTGTAGAGCTCACTGACTGTCTTCACACGAGGAGTAGAGCTCACTCACACCCTTCACTCTAGGAGTAGTGCTCACTGACTGTCTTCACACTAGTTGTAGAGCTCACTCACTGTCTCCACACTAGGATTAGTGCTCCCTGACTGACTTCACTAAGAGTAGTGCTCGCTGACTGTCTTCACACTGGGAGTAGAGCTCACTGACTGTCTTCACACAAGGAGTAGAGTTCAGTGACTGTCTTCACACTAGGATTAGTGCTCCCTGACTGTCTTCACACTAGGAGTAGAGCTCACTGACTGTCTTCACACTAGGATTAGTGCTCCCTGACTGTCTTCACACTAGGAGTAGAGCTCACTGACTGAATTCACACTAGGAGTAGAGCTCACTGACTGAATTCACACTAGGAGTATATCTCACTCACACCATTCACACTAGGAGTAGTGCTCACTGACTGTCTTCACACTAGGATTAGAGCTCACTGACTGTCTTCACACTAGGGGTAGAGCTCACTGACTGTCTTCACATTAGGAGTAGAACTCACTGACTGTCTTCACACCAGGAGTAGTGCTCACTGACTGTCTTCACACTAGTCGTAGAGCTCACTGACTTTCTTCACACTAGGAGTTGTGCTCACTGACTGTCTTCACACTAGGAATAGAGCTCACTGACTGTCATCACACTAGGAGTAGAGCTCACTGACTGTCTTTACACTTGGAGTATTGTTCACTGACTGTCTTCACACTAGGAGAAGAGCTCACTGTCTGAATTGACACTAGGAGTAGAGCTCACTGACTGTCTTCACACTAGGAGTAGTGCTCACTGACTGAATTTCCACTAGTAACAGAGTTCACTGACGGCCTTCATACTTTAAAAAACCTCATCCCACTTTTTCAGTTCCTCTAATTTCAGACTGTCCTGTGAGAGATTATTGTTCCTAATTGTCCAGTGCCATTTTCTGTATTTCTTCAAGTTTCTCTGTAAGTTTATTCACAGTCCCAATGCCACTTGAAGGAAAGGCTCAGTCACAACCAGGGTGGCCATGATCCCAGAGGAGATTCCTCAGATACTAGGGTACAGAGTAGGGCACAAAATGTTTCCTTTTGTAATAGTATGATGAAGTTCTAGAACAATTACTTAACCTTGCATGGATGATATTACTCTTTGGAAACACTGATGACCTGTTTTATGTTTTTCTGTTGAGATATTTCAGTAATAAATTTCAGAAGTAAAATGGTTGTATTTTATAAGAATAATATAGATACAAATAAAAATGAAAATCACAAGTTATCTAGGATTATAAATACATAAAGAATAACTTAAATGTAATGGTTTTGTCTTTTTTACTTCTTAAATTTTGCTTAAATTGCTATCTATGCAAGGATCTAATCTCTCTGAACAATATCTTTGCAAATCGACATCTCATCTGTAGATATGTCTGTGGCACATTTATTATTCAAATACTTTACCATTTTACTTGTTCCCTTACTCTATGCAAGCAAAGTAAATTAACAATAGAACTACATTCAAAAATTGTGATATAAAGATTTACATGAATTATTATAAACTCCAAATTTAAAAATGTGACTTTCTGTTCAGTTTTATTAGCATTATCCCTAGTACAAACACAATATAACTATTTCTTTAATTGCTTTTGTTGTTATGACTAATACAACTCATGGAAAAACTATGTTTCTGTGGCTCATGGTAAGGAAATGAGGCCTGTCTTTGCTGAGAAGCTGTGATGGTGGGGTTATGAGACAGTTCGTCACACTGTGTCCTGAGTCCGGCCGGAAACAGAAACAAATGCTGGTATTGGAGGACATCTTTTTTATTTTTGTTTCTAGAACTCTAGCCCAAAGAGTAACATAAACTGTACACATCCAGAGTGGATCTTCTGTCTTTAGTGAAAACTCTTTGAAAACACCAATACAAACATGCCCAGAGGTGAGTCTCCCAGGCAATTACAATTCCAGCCAAGTTTACAATGTAGATAAACCATCACAAATATAGTACATATTTTGATAAGTTTTAAGCAAACTTTTATTCATGATACACATTTCTCTCTCTATTTATTTGGTTTATATGCAACTTATTATAATTTGTATTTATAGTCATCTAAGTATTATCAGAATTTTATTTATTTTCCATTGACATGAATGTCAGCAATTAGGAATAACTCTTATATTTCAAAAAAACAAATAGATGGGAATTAAAAGAATTCTAGCATAAAGTTATCCATTAGTTTATATAAACTTTTTCTGCGATAGATGCCAAAATAAAATTAAACACAATTTTAAACTATATTTTTTATAAGAAGAGTATATAATGTCCAAATGGCTACAAAAGGTGGTCTATATAGATGAATGATCTCTAGATAGTCAAATAGCATTATTCACTGGAAGAGGAAAAAAATCTGAAATCTATATGCAAAGATAAAAGACCCCAAATAAACCTTCTAAATAAGTAAGTAACAATTGAACAAAAAGAGCAATGCTGGAGGCCTCCCAAACTTTCTTTCTAAATATATTACAGAGCCACAACAATAAAAGCATCAATAGGATGTCTTACAAGTTACTTCATCAATTTATTACCTGACAACTCAGCTCCTTCTTCCATTTTCCACAAAAAAAAAAAAAAAAAAATGCTGAAAAACACTTGTTAGATCGTCACAAACAGAAACATACTCTCATAAAAGTTAGAAAGCCGACAGATGATTTTTTACACTAAGACCTATTTATGTGTCTTAGTTTTTCCACCATTGTTTGGTATTAAAGGTGGCTTCTTGGTGGACGGTGTTTGATGGTTTGCTTGGTATCCTGTGGATTTTTCAGCAGAATCCAATGTAGTGAGGCTCATGGTGTGTGAGAACAGCTGGATACAGTGATGTCAGGGAGGTGGGAAGAAAAGGAAACCGATGTAGCTTAAGGACGAGTGCTTGCTTGGGAGTGTACATTTTAGCAGTGTTTATAAGTGGTACCTGGAAACTTTCCTACAGCCATCATCTCTGTTTGCTTCTCCCTCTGGAAAATATACACTCCAAAGTTTTACAGCCATAGGTCATAACAAAGTCATGCATCAGGGCCTCTCAAAATGAAGGAAACGTTAATACGACAAATGATGAGGCAAAGTGTCCAGAAAGTATCTAGCAGCCACTATTTCAAGACTCTCATTTCGCTGTTTGATCTTCTGAAAGCCCAAACTTCGTATGAAGCTCTAAAAATAAATAACTTGGACTGGCTATTTCTTAGATGATTGTTGTTTGGCCACAATAGTACTTTTTTCATGGAAAGACCTAAAGTTAAAAAGAGTTTGATTCATCATTGAAACCTGGTACTTAAAAATAATCTTATTTCCATGGTGTTAAGAAGACCTCTTGAGAAATTGATGTAATAAACTTCAGTATGAATGCAGTGGGCATTGGGTCATCACATTCTAGGTGTTGATGCTAATTAGTGCTGCCTAAGGTACTGTATTGTGCTGTGATATTTGTGTGTAGTTAAGTGCTGTACTATATTTAATGCATCACACTGCAGATCATATACTAGTGTGAGAATTAAGCAAATCTAACACTGTTACACTGAGCAGTGTAGTGTTTAATTTTAATTGTCTATTTCTAGAATCATCTGGGAGACAGGTCTTGGGGCATATCTGTGAAGGATTATTCTGCTTAATTGAGGTGGGAAGACCTGCCTATGGTGGGTGGTGCTCTTTCCTAAACTGGGATCCTGAACTGTGTAATATAATGCCAGTGAGCTGAGCACTAGTATGTGTGCGTTCATTGCTCTCTGTTCCTGATTATAGCAGTCATGTGACTGGCCGCTTCACGTTGCTGCCACCTTGATTTCCCCTGCCGTGATGGACTGACTGCGTGAAAACACGTGCGTCTCCCTCACATTGCTTTGCCCGAATGTTTTATCACAGCGACAGAGAGAGGAACTAAGGCAGGTGGCAAGTGAAAGCGACCTGTTCTGAGAGAAGTTATTATTGCTACTACCTGGTAACACCTGAAAGGTGACAGACGAACATTGGTGGTGAAACTGCACACATCCATTTCCATTGAAGTATTTTGTCATTGGATAAATGCAGCGGGCACTCCTGTCATCATGTATGAGCTGGATGTGAGTCAGTAAATTAGAAATGGTGATACAAAGAGAAAATTCCACAAATAGTAAACATTTAGGAACATACTCTATTTTATACCTTAGCATTTGACTTGAGATTTAGATAAAATTAAAAATGTTGAAACTTTGTTGTAATTGGCATGGTTCAATTCATTATTTTTTCCCTAAAAACTGATTTAAATGACTTGCTTAGTTTATCCAAGTGGCCATTTGTACACTTAATGGCTCTATTTAATCAGAAACACTCAGAGCATTTCCTTGACAATTCACGTGAGTGTAGAGACTAATGAAAAATGTGGTTGGCTAGGTACCTGTGGCATCCGTCAAGCACCAGGCATCTTCTAATGGTCTAAAGACTCTGTAATGAACAAAACATACTCACTGAGACTTAGAGTTATGTGTCAAGAAAATACACCAAACACAAAGTATTCTGTCATGCTTTTACTTAACCAGAGCTATGCATTTGGGCTTGAGTTTGGACTGATGGCTTTTTCCATTATTCATTCAGCTTCAGGATGAGTTAGTATGATTAAACATTGGCAGATTTCAATAAGACCTGTCATCAGTTGTTTGTAATTGTCTGTGAAGTAAAGCTACGTATGCATTTTTCTTTTGGAGACTTTTATTAATGGATATAATAGCATTTAATGAGATTATTATAATTTATAAAGGCAATAAATTTTATACCTACAATATGTGGGAGTTCTTATTAGAAAGAAATTAGTACATTCAAACTCCTTAAGCATGTTTTTTGAAAGAACTTTAGAGTTGTGTTATTATGTCTGTTTTTATAGGCACTGGGTAAAGAAATCCTCCGTTTCCCCATTGTACACATGCATTAATGTGGGACCAAATGAACTTCTCATCTCTTCATCCTGAGGCACCTCTAAATGTGTTCCTTCAAGCCTTCGCTACAAGATAATTCCCTCAGATAAATTACAACTGGACACACATAAGTCAGTACTGCTTATGCATGTATGAAGAACTATAAAGATGGTTGGGAGATAGGGAGTTCTAGATTGCATACAAATTACCTGGTAAATATCATATTTTTAGTTAGCTTAAATTGGGACGCTTTAAAACTGAGGTAATAGGAAATCTTTCCCTGCTTTAAATCTGGGGAATGACTAAAAGAATTCTGGCATTCAGTTGAGAAGATAGAATGAATCACCCGTCACGGAAAACCAGCAGCATGAAGTCTATTCTGACTTAGGAATACTGAAATGGCCCAGGCACAAGTGGAAAAACCATTGGAATGCCAAGAGGGCAAATGTTTTTAGAAGACAAGAATTCTAATTAGCTGGGATGGGAATCCCAGCATGAGGTTAAATCATTGGTTTGATGCTAAGAGTGGTTATGCTGGGCTGTGTCATTAAGATTGCACAGCACCATTGTGATAAAACAACTGTTAAACAAATCACCCACCTTGGAGTTTGCTAAACAGCACTTTACAGTTTATAGAGAGATTTAAAAAAATATATGTTGTAGTGTTTTTCTTTGTTGGATTCTCTAATGAATTTAGCAGTTTTTACGCTTAGCAGAAAAATCTGGACTGATCATTTGAAGCCTGTTTTCCTTTTAGATTGTGGAGTAGGGGTTTACTTTCAGACACCTAATAAATCATGATCTAACATCTGAGAAAGAGACTCATTGCCACATTGCTAAATTAAGGAAAGAAGAAAGAAAGAAAAAGCCCATGGATGTTGAGTTCACTTTGCGAACTTCTGACCACAGGACAGTAATGAGGCAGAAAGCTATATTCTCCAGTAATGATATGCTGCACTCCATTAATGACATGTTAGTGCCTCCATCGTATTATGTGAGGCTAGCAATGGTTTGTGTTTGAAAATGTTAATCGTGCCTTGTTTGTAGCTCACCGAGGAATACAGCCATATGAAATGCTTTGCTATTTCAGGCAATGCCTTCGCCGCTGGATAGATTGCTGTTGACAGCTTTTGACCAGAGGGAGCCATTAGATTCTGCAGGCTGGCAGACAATTATAGCTTTGATATGAACTACAAGGTAAAGATGAAAAGGAATACCAATGCAGAAAAACGTGTTGGCTTGTGGTGGTCTCTAGATGATGCTCATTGGGTGAAATGAACAATAAATTTGAAAACTAACAAAAGAAAGAAAAAAGAAAAATTTTACAAACTTTCCAGGCTTTTAAGAGAAAAAATAAACAGTGAATCTTTTTGAGAAGAATTATGGAAAATTCATGCCATGGAAATTATTTCAAGGATTTATTTTGAGACAAGAAATAGTGAACAACAGACGTGGCTAGCGAGAGGTGGCAAGTATTTTTGCTTTTGAAAATGTATTGCTTTGCTTACTAGCCAAGTAATCTTAAGCTGTTTTATATAAAGGGATTCAACACTTTTTAAAAGAATGGTTATGTGGGTCAGTGAATGCTGTAGATCGTAAGATAGCATGGGATTTTGTGTTGGGGACATTGCTAAGCAGAAACTACGCCTAGAGCTCAGTAGTTCAAAAACAAGAGCTTGGCTAAGAAAAGAAAGACCTATGACCACTTTAGGACTCCATGGATCCTGAAAATATATCTATAAAAAAATCAAGTTTGACTGTTTACATAACCATCTTTTACTTACCCAGAAAAGAATTTTACATCGATTCTGAAGTGAATTTCTAGAGTGAATTTTTTTTCAGAAAAAAAAAAGACAATGTCAAATTCTGTGTGTATGGCCTCCTGTGTAGTGAGATTTTCATGAATTTAGCACATATAGTCAGTGACCTCCAAGTCAGATGAGGTATAAAATGATGTAGAGATCCTCACAAATGGAATTTTATATTTTCTTACTGGAGCATGTTAAAATGTATTAGAATACATAAAACCTCGTGGAATCTCAATAATGATTTGCTATTTTTGTTGTTAGTTTCTCTGTATACAAATTCAATTTGATACATTTTCCTCCTTGCATTGTCCTTCTGTGGTACATAGAGTAGAAGTGATATATTAAAAATTTGTGAATCCAGGCAGTGGTGTCATGCACCTTTAGTCGCAACACTGAGGAGGCAGAGGCAGGTGGATCTCTGGGAGTTCAAGGCCAGCCTGGTCTACAGAGTGAGTTTAGGACAGCCAGGACTGTTACACAGTCCTTGTCTGGAAAAAGAAAAGGAAAAAGATTGTTAAAGTCCAGTGTTTGTGATAGGAAGAGGAAAATGCAGTATTACATTTAGCTTAATGTTAGTATATTAATATTAATGTGAAGTTTTAAAATGTTCCACTGTTCTCTAGGTAGGCATATTCTACAACTGAAAAAAAAAGAAAGAAAGAAAGAAAAAGAAAAACAAACAAACAAATAACGACCTTGCTTTGAAGTGAATTCATTGACTTGGTGCTTTTTTTCAACATCCCCTCTGAGAAGACTTCTGAAATGGCTGTAAACTGTTCTAATGTGGCCAGCCAGTATTCCTTTTGGCTATAACTAATGATTTGGTTTCAGGAGATAAAGATATCATATGCTACAGTTGCTATCATGACTCCAAAATCAAATACCTTGGATTCCACAAATCTAAAGTCTTTATTAATTAAGTCTACATAAATGAAATGAAAATTCATTTCAGTAATACTGTCCCAATAAGGATCATTTCCTGATCCAGAACTACTCTCCCCTGGCAAATTTGCATGCAAATATAAAGCAATCAAGAACAAGTGAATTAGGAGGAAGAGGAGGGGGAGGAGAAACAGAAGAGGAAGTTAGAAGGCATATTTTGGAAAGTAAGCATTGAACACTAATATTTTAAAGAATACTGAACGATGAGTAAGTGAAAATCACGACACACTGGTGAACATGAGCTGATCTTTACTTGACTTTGTACCTGTTCAAAACAAAAATTCTCCTTCAACTTTCCTGTCTAAAGTCTTGACTTTTATTCTCCTGTGGCCCTCTCTAATCCTCCTCTTGCAGGGAGCCCCTCCATTCTCTAGTCTAGCTAGGACTTGCCCAAGACAGAAAGCAGATGGCACATCCAAACCTCCTATACATATAGTTGGTCACCAACTCCTGATGACTCCACCGATATAAATAATTTTTAAATCAGCATACTTCTGCTGTCTACAGCCGTCATTTCTTGCCTGCATAATGGCAGCTTTTTATATTTATATCAGTTCTTATATATTTCTATGATATATTATCTTATATATTTATATCTGTTATCTTATATATTTCTATGACATATTACCTTATATAATTATATCTGCTCATCTTATCTTGCCCCTTTCATCAAATCCTCTCATGCCAGAAGAAACTGTAAAACATGAACCTGATTTTAGTAGCCCCTGTGTAAAGCAGAGTCACACGCTACCGACCCCCACATCGTTTTCCTCTACCCAAGCACAGCTGGCTTGCCTTCTATTTTGAGAAGTTCTTGAACTCCTTTTAGAGATTCATCACAGGTTTTGCTTTACCTGGGAGGCTTTCTGTCAACTCTGCCCCAGGGAGCTGTTCTCTTGATAATTAACATCTCAGTGTAAAGTTAGGGCTCTAGAAAAGACTTTCCTAACTAAATAGCTTAAAATATTCCTTTCCCCTTATTCTTCCTCATATCCACTATTCTGACTTAAGTCAGTATTTCTCTCTCCCTCTCTCTTTCCTTCCTTGTGCATTTGTTTTCCATAGGAAACTGATCAAATAAAAATGCAGGCTATACTGGGTTGCTCAGTTATATGTGTGCCTGAGATTTGATGTCTTGAATATTGGGTGCATTTTCTTGAACATGTTTTCATAGGAAAACTATTGCCAGTGTCATCTTTTCTAGATGGTGCATTTGCCTTAACATACTCTCCAAATACGTCAAATACAAAGACATTTTCCTTGTCAAAGTTCTTGGTAACATCAGCACATCTGCTGGGTACTAAATGATGTCTCTTAGTTTGAACTTGCTTTTCATCTATGCTTGGCTTCTACATGAACTAGCCCCTCCCCATGTTTACTGCTTAGATTTCCTTATTCTCCACTTCTAACATGTTGTTTTATTTGTTTTGTGTCTTTGAGACACTCTCTCACGCTGTAGTCCAGTCATGCCTAGAATTCTGTGTGTATCCATGACTGTCGTCAATCTCCTGGAACTCCACCAGGCCCAAGCACATTTAAGGGTAAAGTTTAAAAAAAAAAAAAAAAAAAAGCAAGTTTTGCTACTGAAATGTTCTGTCTCTGTGTCTCTCTCTCCCCTCTGGAACTGTCAGTCTCCCATAAACTATTTATTATAAGTTTCTTTGTTTATAGTATCTCTTCACAGCAATAGAAAAGTAACAAGACAGAATTCTGGAGAACTTGGAATTAAGGTTATGGGCAATGACTTACCTCTATGCCCTTAACTAAACTGACAATTCAAAATGAAATAAGAGTTCACAGGCTTTCATCTTGTGCTTAGGTGCCTCCTGAAAGAAGGGCTTCAAGTCAGGAATGATTTATGGAGTTAAGAGGAAGGCTAACTGGGCATTGTGGCACATGCCCTTAATCCCAGCACTTGGTAGACATAGACAAGGCGATCTATGTGAGTTTAAGACTGGCCTTGTCCACACAGTAATTTCCAAGCAAGTTAGGGTTACATAGGGAGACACTACTTAAAAAAAGAAAGAAAAGAAAAAGGAAAAAGGAGTAAGGAAGCCTTGAGAAGGAAGAAGGAAGTTATGAGCTAAGAGTCACAGTCAAGGAATCACAGGTCTGGGACATTTGTAACTTTGCAGTAGTTTAGGAAGAAATATTTGCTCGATTCAGAATAGGTGTTGACACCTGAGGAGAAGGTATGATGCATGTTTCTAAACCTACTGTTTGGAGGCTGAGGCAGGAAGACTGTGAGTTTGAGGCCTGTCTGCCTGCTGGGACTATATAATGAGAACTTGTCTCAAAAATAAAACCCTAAAAATAAAACTAAATTGTATGAGTTCTTGGGAAAGGAGTGAGAAGCCTGAGTTAGGTTTCCTTGGGGCTGGAAAGGGCTGGAAGCTCAGTGAAGTTTCATTATGCAGCTAGTCAGATTGTGGCAGCCTGAGGAGACAGCTTGTAAAAGCAGCCTGTGACTGGAGGACTAGACTGCTCCCAGCAATGGGGCCAGAGTCACATCTCTACCTCTAGGAAGAGCTGCAACATTCCAGATGCCTGGAAGGGTATTAATTACCATCTAAATCTTGAACCAGGATTCCATAACTCCATAGGGTTATTATCCAGTAGGAGGCTTTCTAATAAATCACAAGGACATACCATGTTCTTCTCTGTTAAGAGTCAATTCAAATGGGCATGCAAATTACCTGAACAGCAAAATTTCCCTCTGGGGAGGCCACCTGCTCCAGAGAATTTAATGATAGCTTATAGCCTATCTCAAATATAGATGGACACAATGATTCTTCCAGCCATTGTCTATTGTCATCCTTTGAGAGTGTTCCATGGTTTGTGTCATAAATTGTGTTTTCTACAGAATGCTCTATGTGCAGTGTCTGAATTTTTTCCTACAGTTTTTACAAGAACTGGGGAACCAAGGGGAGGTCAGAGTATGATCTCAGTGATGATGTGGGCAAAATCCCCCAAGAAAGTGGAACAAAATGTGTGTGTGTGTGTGTGTGTGTGTGTGTGTGTGAAACCAAAACTGTGAAATGATTTTTGACAGGCCATATTGTGAACATAGTTCCTTGAGGATAATTACCTCCATGAGTCCAGTCCATGTCTGGGTTGTGTAGATCATTTGTGAAATCCATGTCCTAACTAAATTCATCCACACAGAAGAAGCCATTCACATTTTCATCGCAACCTTTTCCCCTAGCATAGGAAATGTGTCTTCTCTCAATCTATACATACATACATATATAATATAGAGAGCTAATATGTAAATTATAGAGTTATGATTAATATATAGCTAATATATTATCTATCTATGAAACATCCACTGCCTGTTGAATCAGCATTTGTGTCACTTCAGCTCTCCAAGAGCATGGACAGTACCCAGTACAACCTAAACCACTAAGGGCTGAAGGAAATAATGGTGGTGGTTTGACCTAGTGTAACATGATCATGCTCTGACTTTGCACAGAATAAAAACACACAACTAGGTTGGAGATTTACCTCAATGGTAGAGCGCTTGCTGCGCAAGGCCCTGGGTTCAATCCTCAGCTCAAAAAGAAAGAAAGAAAGAAAGAAAGAAAGAAAGAAAGAAAGAAAGAAAGGAAAAGAAAAAACACACAACTAAAACATAGAATTAAAACACACAACTCACAGACTCTCCCTATGGAGCAAAAGTATTGGCTATATATACAAGTTTTAAAATGTGCAGGTGTTTTTCAAAGTTCTGTCTTCTGTCTTCTGTGTTGTAGCATTGACAAGGTCCAGTGCATCCACATTCTCCAAAGATGTCTTCAGTTACACTTGGTGCAGAATGATAGAATCATTGGGCTGAAGACTCTCTCTGTGAGCTCTCTAGAGGAGGCAAGACAGGTCCAAAGGTCCAAGGAACACTAACTATCCATGAGTTTTGACACTGGCTTTTGTCTTTGCTATATTATAGTCCTATCAGAATCTGAACTATTTCCTCATCTGCTAAAAAGAGTGGGGACCAGGGAGTAAAGAACTGCAGTATGGACTACCATTGATTTTTTAAGTGTATTTTACAATCTGGTTTTAATTGATTGCTGATTGGTGAAGATTCTCTCCTATACAATGGTAATTTGTGAAGACTGGGGAACAGTTCTTACCATACATAGGTGTCAACTATAGTCAAGGAAATAGAAACAAGAAAATACAACCCAAAACAAAGCATCAAGATCCATCCACAGAAACCAACTCAAGAAAACAAAAGTTACCTAGGCTGCATCCTTGAAATCTCAGCACTCATGAGTTATTGTTAAGAAGCTCAAGGTCATCCTCAGCTACATAGAAAGATCAAAGTCAGCCCATGCTATAAGAAATCCTGGCTGAAAAACAAAATGAATAAAGAGAAACAACAATAACAACAACAAACCCAGAGATACATAAATCATCTGAAAGAAAACTTGAGATAGCCATAAAAACAAACAAACAAACGAACAAAAAAACCAGCCAAGCCAGCAAGGTGGTGGTGGCACACACCTTTGATCTCATCACTGGAGAGGCACAGCCAGGCAGATCTTTGTGAGTTCAAGGTAAGCCTGGTCTACAGAGTGAGATCCAAGACAGGTACCAAAACTACACAGAGAAACCCTGTCTAGGAAAAAGAAAGAAAGAAAGAAAGAAAGAAAGAAAGAAAGAAAGAAAGGAAGGAAGGAAGGAAGAAAGAAAGGACAGCCAAAGAGTGTAAGAGAACAATGCTGAACAAAACAAAATTTCTACAAACAACAACAAAAACAAAGAATTAACTCAAGAATATATGACTAAAGCAATAATTTAGTAGAGACATTTCAGTCACAGGCAAGAGAAAAAGTGCAAGGAAGATTCAGAAAACCTTAAAAGCCACAACATTTAAATGTATATAAAGTACGTTTTAGAATTAAAATAATAAAGGAAACAAAATTATACAATAAGATTTGAACAGAAGAACTGCAAAGATTTCCCCTGAACATGGTTTTGGATATATATAAATAGGCAAGAGAAAGGTGAGCTGTGAGAAAAAAAGCTACAGCATGCACATAGTTCCATCAAGATAAAGGCATAGAAAAAAGGTCACAAATGGTTACCTGAAGGAACAGTGGCTGACATTTCCAAAATCTGGTAAGTCAATTGTAGGCCTTTCCTACCTGCCAATTCTGAAATAATCACACAGAGGCTTATATTAATTACAAATCCTCAGCCAGTAGCTCAGGCTTGTTACTTGCTAACTCTTACATTTAAACTAACCCATATTTCTTATCTATGCTTTGCCATGTGGCTGGGTACTTTTTCTCAGTTGGGTATGCCCATCTTGCTTTCCTCTGCATCTGCTTGAGACTTTTCTCATTCCATCCTCTTCTTCCCCAAATGCTCTCTTTCCCAAAAATACTGCCTAGCTATTGACAGATCAGCATTTTATTAACAATGAGAGCAACACATTATCACAGTATACACAAGGATTATTCCACAGCAATGGACATACAGATCCAGGATTCCCAGACAACTCAAAGAAGATGAATACAAGGAATTCACATCAAGATATTTAATGAGACCTTGCTCATACCATCACTGCCCACTAGAGAGAGAGAGAGAGAGAGAGAGAGAGAGAGAGAGAGAGAGAGAGAGAGATCAAGAAATTTGGCATGTGAGAGTTATGAATAAAGATTTTTTTAAGTAAAGAAAAACCATTATCACCTTAGTCTATGTACTAAAATTATTTGACCACATTTCATGATAATGCCAAATGAGCAATAGAGGGATATTTCCTTAACAACAACAACAAAGAGTGTACCATAAAAGCCCACAGCTCCTGTCTGGCATAATGGTGAAAAACTGAAACACTTATCTCTAAATTCAAGACTAAGGAAAGGAAACCCACACTTTTCATCTGATATAATACAGAAGGTCCTAACAGAAGTTAGACAAACTAATTTTAAAATATCCAAATTGGGGAAGAAAAAGTATAATTTTCTTTGTTGATAGGTAATATGATCTCATAGATAGAAAAATCTCAAGGAGTCCACAAAAACTAAATAAAAACAAAAAACAACCAAGTAGCAACAGGAAAAATTTTGTGGAACTAATCAGTGAAATATTACAAATAGTCAGAAGGTATTTAGAAAAAGTCACCAGAACTAATGATCAAGGAGCTCCAAATCCAAACCACAGTGAGTTATCAAATCATGCATGTAAGGATGACTTTTGTAACAATAATAGGGATTTACAAAATGCTGTAGACATTGGCAAGGGTTTAGAGCAATAGAATGCCTGTGCCCTTCTTGTAGGTATGTACAATTATGCAGCTATCATGATAAACAGCACATAGAGCCCTCCCAGACTTAAACATAGAATTTCTGTGTGACTCAGGAATCTCACTGCAGGTTACCCATCCAAATTAATTAATATTAAAATTCTGAAGTCATATGTGCACCGCAGTGTTTATTACAACCTAATTTATATGGTCTAGAATATAGAAACAGACTACCTGGCTACTTTTAGAAGAAAAAAAAAAGTTGTAAATGCAGCAAAGTATTTTTCACCCTTAGAAAAGGAGAGGCTACCCTGTGCAATGATGTCATAAGTAAAATTAGCCACTCACAGAAAGACAAGGCCACAGCATTCCTTTTTATGCAGTATGTAAAATACTCAAATTTGTCCACACAAATAAAATAATGGTAGCCTGCACCTAGAAAGGGAACCTACAGAGGGAATTTGCAAATCAATGTGCCTAAAGCTTTAGAGTGGTAGGCGAATCCCCACTAGGGGTGTGATGTGTAGTCCTCGGCCTGTCCTTGACAATGTATGATATTCTTTAAATTTCAGGTAAAGGGAGAAAGCGTAATTCTGTTCTTGCCACTAAAATACATAAATAAATGAACAAGAGGAAGACATTAGTCTTACCTTTTACAATAAGCGAGCTTCTGCGCCACTGCTTTGCTTAGGCACTCAGTTTAGAAGATTGTCTGTTCCTGTACTTTGTCAGTGAGTTCACAGTGAACAGACTGTGGAGAGAGCATGGATCTGCCCACCAAGAAGCTGGTAGTCTGTACGCAAACAGCAAGAACACCACCACGGAACTAGGAGATTACATTTTACACAGGTTAAAGTTACAGTTCTGGGCTCTCATCTTCTTCATGTCCTGATGAGAGCAGAGGAGAAGAGAGGAAAGGGCATATTTTTAATCAACTTATTTGGGGGACTACATGAGATTAGAATAATAATTCAGAGTTGTTACATATCTAGACAGCTTAAATTTATGTGTAACACCCCACTGTTGAGTTCTAATTTGCATAATCCAACAATTGTGTAAGTGTTCCTCATTCAGCTGCACAGAGAATGACCTCATGCTGTCTATTCATTTACTTTTTCTCCCCGACAAGTAGTGATTGAATGCACTGTGTGTCAGAAATGTGCTAGAGTCTGAGGTTACAAAAACATGTCACATGTGCTTGTCCTCAAGGAATACCCTAATAAAGGATCCAGACATGTAATTAATGATTGTAATGTCATAAGTGCTGTGATTAGAATATGATATGAGAGATATTGAATTACAGAGAAGGGGGTATCTAAATAAATGAAAGATTCAAGGAAAATTTCCTGAAGAATTGGAGTATTTCTAGAGAACATAATAGATGATGGTAATGATGATGAAGACATAGAGTTCACAGAGTTATTAAGTGATCAGAGGGAGTCGTGACCATGGGGGAAACAAGTGACTCATTTTTTTCTATAACACTAAATCATGAAATCTTTATATTTTACTCTATGTAGATTTAGCTACTCTTAGTCATTATAAATGGATCAATCTATGATGGCAAGATGGCTCAGTGGGTAAAAGCACTTGCCACCAAACCTGACAAGTTCAATCCTTATAACCCATAAGGTCGAAGGAAAGAACCAACTCCTACAAGCTGTTCCTTAACCTCCAGACACGTGCTTTAAAGAGAGCACACATGCATGCATGCACGCACACACACACACACACACACACACACACACGTATATCTATAAGCCTCTATCTAATTAGTGTGTGTAATAGGGCTGCTAATTGACCCCGAATATACATAGTTTTCCTTAGTAAGAGCACTCTGAGTTCAGTTTGATCAAATACCGGGTACCACATGCTGCTGAGAAGGCCTGAGATTGACTTCAGGGTTGGATAGAAAGAGAAGCAATACAGCAAACGTATGTTCTTCATTCTTTCCTCCTTAGTTATTACAAAATGGCTGTGCTGGAGAGTTATGAAGAATCTTCAGGGGCAAAGTCAGTGAAAACCACAAGCTGAACATGGTGGGTCCAAAGTAAAGAAGTTGTTCATGACCTTGAACCCAGGGACAGGCTAGCTGGAGAGAGAGAAAAAAATTAGTAGCGAGCACTAGTAATTTTTTTTAACCACTTTGAGCCAACCATACAGTTTTATGTTAACAAACCTTCTTTTGGAGATTGTCTTGAAAATCTATAAGAAAATGAATCAGCATACGTTAACATTTGTAGGTCACTTTTAGCAGCATTACACGTTACCAGTTGTGTACATCCCCTCTGTTTCTCTGTACCCTGTGATCAGAGAGTATTGTAATTAGCTCCAGCCTTCAACCTTCAGGGGAGAAGGCTGAGGACCAGAGTAAGTGAAGAAAGATTTGAGCCAGAAAGCTACATCATGTGTTTAACTCTTTGTGTCTAAGATATTCTTTCTTTCTAATTATGTAAAAAAAATCGGAGTTTTTTATAGATGTAGTAAAAAATTATGAAAATTTATAAATGTACTTTATTAATTTCCCAAGATATATCTGATATGTTTTGTACTAAGTATGCAAAATCAATATATTTTAAAAGTAAGCTATAGGAAAATGAAATATATGGTATTTTATTTGTGCTGAAATGTGACTTTATTAGCTATATATTATAACTATATACACAAGTTACCAAAAAATTGAAAAAGACAAAATTACCATATAGTCATGAAACTGATAAAACACAAATTAGCAAACACTTTTTTTTTTTTTTGATTTTTGTTTTTGTTTTTCAGGACAGGATTTCTCTGTGTAGTTTTGCTCCTTTCCTGGATCTCACTCTGTAGACCAGGCTGGCCTCAAACTCACAGAGATCCACCTGGCTCTGCCTCCCAAGTGCTGGGATTAAAGGCATGCGCCACCACTGCCCGGCAAGCAAACATTTTTAAAAGTCAATTTTTTTTTTTCAGACAGGGTTTCTCTGAGTACCTCTGACTGTCCTGGAACTTGATTTATAAATCAGGCTGACCTTGAATTAACAGAAATTTACATGCCTGAGTACTGCCTAAAAGTTGATTTTTAAAAATAGCCAAATACACAGTTTAGTGTACCGACTATTTCTATATTTTTCACCTGTTATATTCATAGTTAGTAGACAATGAACAATTTTTTTTCTGCAAAATATATATACTCATATAATTTCCAACCTACACTGGACCTTAGAGCAAAATTAATACAGTCTCTAAATTATTAATGACACTGTTGAGCAGAGAATTTAAAATTTTCATGTTGTAGTGAGTTAATATGACTAGTTAGATCTAGTTCTGCTAATTACCAATTCAGTAATAAGTTCTTTTTAACTCTGCTCAAAAAGACTCAGATGTATTGTTTTGGTGGAAAAGTAGGCATCCAGTGTAGTCGGGTGCTCAAGACCACAGCCATTGTTTCATTTTAAAAGCAGTGATTTACTCAAATTTCAAAAGCCATACTTTTGCTCAATGTATTAGCCAATGAAAGATTTTTAATCTGGTCATGGCTGTTGGTGCATTTGTGAACAACCAAAATGGTGTACATCATCGAACATTTTGCCTTCCCTTATGAGTGAGCCCGTATTTCGGTTATCTGAATAATGAAAGCAAGTACCGTATTCAAATGCCCTGCTCTTGTATTGAAGCATTTTCCACATCTCTCAGGTTCTCTTCTTTGTAGTTCTGATTTCTGCTGGGTGTCATGCATACTAGAGAAGCACTCTGCTACTGAGCTGCATCTTTAGTCCACTGAGCTGCACCGTTAGTCCACTGAGCTGCACCATTAGTCCACTGAGTTGCACCATTAGTCCACTGAGCTGCACCATTAGTCCACTGAGCTGCACCGTTAGTCCACTGAGCTGCACCATTAGTCCACTGAGCTGTACCGTTAGTCCATCGAGCTG
Organism: Onychomys torridus; assembly: GCF_903995425.1. Taxonomy (NCBI): domain Eukaryota; kingdom Metazoa; phylum Chordata; class Mammalia; order Rodentia; family Cricetidae; genus Onychomys; species Onychomys torridus. The sequence goes on along the minus strand of NC_050445.1, from coordinate 72,970,852 downwards.
CATCATTAGTCCACTGAGCTGCACCGTTAGTCCACTGAGCTGCACCGTTAGTCCACTGAGCTGCACCATTAGTCCACTGAGCTGTACCGTTAGTCCACTGAGCTGCATCATTAGTCCACTGAGCTGCACCTTTAGTCCACTGAGCTGCACCGTTAGTCCACTGAGCTGCACCGTTAGTCCACTGAGCTGCACCGTTAGTCCACTGAGCTGCACCGTTAGTCCTCCAGCTACTTGGTATTTTGAGATAAGGCCTCCCAAAGTTGACTAAAGGGAAAGGAAGAATGAAATACTCACAACTGCACTGGACCAATCAGTCCTTTAACAATTAAAATGTTGTTTTCTGGATGTGTTAGATAGAGCAATTGAGATGAGGAGAAAGGAGCTACAAATACTCAGTGCGGTCTAGCCTTCTTGAAAACACAATCAAACCCAAGAAAGAAGCAAGAAGAGTACTTTGAAAGTGCTCTCCTATCATTTATTTATTTCCCTTTAAAATACTAGTGCTTTTGTGAAAACCCACTAGGAAATATATTTGAGGGCTGCAGATTTGATATTGGTGAAATTATTAAGGCCACTCCACGTAGTTAAAAGGGAGGTTTATTTTGTGGGGTAACTTACAAATGAACGGGTAGGTTGCAGGGTCTGGCAAAGGTATAGCGCAGTCCAGCGGTGTTCTCTGGAGAACTCTGCTCTGTCTACCTCCTGCGTCCAGTATCCCCGAACCAAGAGAAAGCCCTCCTCTCGATCCTGGGTCTTCTGCTTCCTCCTCCACCCCGCCTTGTGGGTGTGACCGTTACCGAAGCCTCAGTGGGGGTTGGAACTTCCAGGCCAATGCTGGGATGGCTATCCACTACATCTCCCCCTTTTGTCTAAATAAGAAGGTTCTAACCTAATACAAGACTATATACAAAGAAATTGTTATCAAATATTGTCCAGGAGTAATGAGGGATAATTACCTAGATAAGTTGGAATTACAGTAAGTGCAAACAATATCAAGCAAAAAACACATAGTAAAATCCAGGGAAGTCTAGAGCATGGGTAGGTGGCATGTTACAAAGATCATTCCAAAACGTGTCCTATCCTAAAGAACCTGAGTCTAATACTTAATATATTCTATCTAAGATATTATATATGTATATATACTAAGTTGTAACTATAACTGCTAATCTCCAACCTCATCAAAGACCTGAGAAGGAATATAATAATACCTGAGAAATGGGAGAAGGACGCAAGCAACTTTCGGGAGTCTTGCAAGAGTAGACAGAGACAGCTGGCAGCCTGGACAATCACCTAATGTTTCTCAGCATCATTGATGCATTTAAATTGGCTACAGGCCTAGACTATCTGACAGACCATTTTCAGAAGCAGGAATTCTGAAAGACCATCTTACCCTGTCTTGGCAAATATAGTGGTCACTTTCATTGCGTCCCGCTTGTCCAGAAAGGACAGCATTGGTACTGTCAGCAGTTGAGGCAAGGGCAGTTCTTTGCCCAGTAGGCCATTTTGTGCCAAGAAGACAAACCTCCAAATGGAAATGTCTTAGAAGCCCAACATTGTCTCGGGATCAAATTGGTGCTGCCAGGAGCAATTGTGTCTCACGTCAACAGAATTCAGTCAGTAAATGAGCTGCCAATCATTTTTGAGGACCCAGGTTTGGATCCTTGATGTTCACGTGAAAGTTGGGTACTCTGGCATGCATCTAGAATCCTTGAGCTCAGCATACAGAGACAAGATGATTGCTGGGGCTCATTGGACCACCAGCCTAGTGCATCAGTAAGATCCAGGTTGTTTCGAGAGACCTTTTTTTCAAAAATAAAGTTTAAAAAGCAATTGGAGAAGATCCCTGGCACTAGCTTCTAGACTCAACATACATACATGGCACTATACACATGAACAAGTATGTGTATACCATACACATTAAAGAAAGAAATACATTTGATTTCATAGGAATTTCACATGAGGTTTTAAAATCATAGTTGTGGCTCTAGAATTTGCTAAAAATTAAAAATGAAGAAAATGTTCATGTAACTGATGATCACCAGGCACACTTCATATTTTGCACTCTAAGGAAAACAGCACAGTCAAGAGTCTGCACTTAAGGGTCTGGATATAAAGTACACATGAAAAACAGGTTTCCTGCCTTCCTTGGAAGGGGTCACATTCGAGGTTCATCAGCAACACTAGAAATAATGAGGTCTGCCCTGCATCTCCTTTCAGAGTCTAAACATAACTACCATCTTCTGCACAGTTATTAGCTAGGTCTTCCTGAGCAGCCTGGGACTCAGTGCCAAAAACTCAGACAAGCTCATGTATTAATTTGTGATAGTTTGGAGAATTACTGTAACTTGAAAGAAAAAGGAAGAAAGAAAGGAAGGAAGGGAGGGAGGGAGGAAGGAAAGAAGGAAGAGGCTGCATTTTGGTTGTTTATTCCAATTTTTGTTTTTGAGGGGTTTACATTGGGGGAGGGCATTGGGAAAAGTGGGAAAGTTCTGTCAGGAGTTGAAGGAGGAGGAAATATATGATCAAAATGTAGTCCATGAAAGAAAAAAAAGATACCTGACAAGTCAGGAAATTCTCAGGCAGCACACAGGCGTGCTTTGCTTTGGGAAATCAAATTTGTCAAGCAGGTTGTCCAGTGTCTCAGCATGGCGCCTAGATCCCAAAGCCCCTCTGTAGATTGTAACAATAGTCAGTGCTTATGAACCAGCCAACCTGACAGCCAGCAAGTGCTGCCTGAGTTATTTCAGGAAGATTGCAATCTTCTCCTTGGTAACCCATCAGTGTGTGTCTAACAAGTGTTCAGTCCTGTTTAGGGAAGCAAAGTAAAATTGCATTTAGATATTAAACATAACAAAAATAGAAAGAAAACCCATGGGTGGAAAATATACTCCAGAAACAATAAAGTAAGTGTGAAAGTTACTTTACATTTTACATTTTCCACAACAGAAAAATCAGTTTTCAAAGGCATGGATAATTGTGGATAAACCATGTTTTTTTTATTATGCTTTAACTTTACAAGTAACATTGACTATTTTTAAGAGTGGATGGGCATTCATCACTCTCTCTTTGATGGAAGGTGTTGAGACATTTTTGGTGGTAGCTTAGATACATTGTTCTCTAGCTCCTTCAGAAGTTTTAGATGAAGCCTATTTGAACCCAGTGATTTATGGCCACTTAATTTCCCATATTTTTTCAATCAGGTCTTTGTTTTGATTCCTTTGACAGTTTTTACCTTCCTTCTCTGTACAGAGTAACTCTGGGGTGGAGCATTTTTTATGGCTGTAGAGACAAGGTCAGGCACAAAGCTGCATTCAGCCCTGTGCGTTCTTCCCACTCTTCACATGGCTCCATTCCTGGCATAGTCTAATAGATCAGCCTTTGGTAGGCTTCACATTCCTGATACACTATCTCCAAGGGATGGTTTTATTCTACTCATGGTGACTTAAAAAAATTGTCCCAAAGATCAGTGTTGTTCTCTAATCACGACTCTTTCATCCTTTGCAGCCTCTGACAGCCAACCTTCATCACAAGTTGCTTTCCTAGTGTTCAGAAGTCTGACATTGCATACCCTTAGTAAGCTTCTATTCTCTTCTATGTGTTTTAGTTTCCTATCTTTCCCTTTGGGATCTTCCTAGATAATATCCTGAGGTTTTTCTTAAAATGCCTTTTGAAACAGTTGGGTGTCTAAACGTATTTTCATTATCACTAAAAAGGAGCCCGGGCAGATCCTTCCATCTGAAGGGTTCCAGGGCTCAGGAATCTTTTCTGGCCCCCTTTCCTCTTCAACCCTCTTAGTTGAAGAAGGTGATTTGATTAATTAAAAAGAGATACTGTGATGTAACATTCTCTGTTAAAACATCAACAGATCATTGCTGTTGCTGATTTGGAATTTATCATTTTTGTCCATAAACTAATGGGTCATCCCTGAGGGAATCTGTACTAGCCACCTCTAATAACCTTGAAAAAAAACAAAACATTTACCAAATAGCAAGACAAACCCCATAATATTTAATGATCTACGAGTGCCATTAAAGTTTTCCCCCCTCTTTGAATGTGCCGATATTTCAAAATAGCTGTCTAGAAGGCCTTCACTCCCTAATCTCCAATCTGCCACGTGCTTTCGGCAATCTGTCTGCGCTGGAATGGAAATCTTATGTCCTGCATTTCAGTGTGATGAATCAATCACAATGAAGCATGGGCTTCTTATAACACGTGCCAATCACTTTGTGGTCATATACCAATACGTATACACAGGAGCCACAGTCTATCCATCTAATGTAAATAAAACATGTGTCTCTTACTTTTCCAAATATATCAAAATAATGCCTGAGATTGGACACACCAAACTCTACAGTGGTGGCTTTTCCTCACTTTTGCAGATTGATTAAATATGACTGAGGGTTTTATTTTACCACAGACTTGTTTTTTAAGGTAACCATGGCCACCAGAATTCTAGTAAAGCCGAAAAAGATGCAAATATTTCAAAAGGCTGTTTTTAAAAGTGACCTTCTAAAGGGAAAACAAAATCGTGAATCAAGCACATGCTTTGTTGTTAGTAGGAAAATTGTCTCAGAACTTGGTCTGATAATACTTTACCAGCATCAGTGTCTTTTACGTGGGTCTCTCAAACTGCTTTCTCCTTCTAGATTTCATTGTCAATACTTCCCAAGGGCCCATGGTTCACAGAAGCACACCTGGCTTTGTGTGCAGAATGAGTCACCGTTCCTTGGAGAATGTCTTTTCCAAAACCAACAAGACTTAGACAAACATTATTCAAGTCTTCAAATCCTCGTCTCAATGCCTCGACACAGGACCTTATTTTGGAATGGGGAGGTTTTGTAATGTAAGTTAAGAAGTCACCAGAGCAAGTGTAATCTAACACAGCTGGTGCTGTTATACAGACGGGATATTTGGGCAGAGAGATGCACACCTAGAAAACATTAAAATTTGGCTGATACAGGCAAGGGATAGGGAACTGGGAGATAGGATTGGGACAGATTTTTTTCCAGTCTTCGACTACGAGCTCCAGAAGAGTGAGAAAATACATTTCAATTAAGTACATGGAGAAATCATCTGTGCTCTTTATGATTCTTTGTTATATGTTAATGTAGCAAAATGCCATGTTGTTTATCAGTATCAAATAATAAATAGGGAAAATGTAATAGATAGGAAGACGATATAGCTTTCTAAGGACTGTTCTTTCCAGTTTGTGGAACATGGTTTCCCATAGTTATTGGTCAACAGTCAGTTGGTCTATGGGATGCCCTCCCCACATTTTCCATATCTATGCTAATCATGCTTTCTAGTTTGTCTTCAGGCCTGAGTCTCCCATTGACTTGAGATCGAAGAGGGCTGTGGCCATTTGTAGCTTCCTTGTCTCAGAATCTTACAATTGTACATGGCACATAATACATGTTCATGCGGTGTCTTCAAAAAAAAAATCATGAAAAAAATTTGCCACAGTATAAGATCTTAAGCAAATTATCCATTAAGTGAGCTTTTTATTCAAAATATTTATTGATTCCTAGCCAAGACACATGAAGTATTTACCAGAGTACACTGTGACCATCTTTTCTGCATATGATAAGTAAATGGGAGATATATTGTCTTTTAAGTAGGTCCATAGAGGACCAACTATACTGATGATAAAGTGAACTAAAAAGTAAGAGAGAACAGAGAGAAGAACAGTCCCTGGCCTCTGAACTGGAGTTCTATTTGTAGTTTCTTATTTGTTGTCTGTTTCTCAGAACCAAGCAGTGTAAGAGAGTATAAAAATATTGCCATGTGTTAGCCTCCATTCTAGACCCAGATCAGCCTGCCTTGCCAGGACTGGAAATACACAAGCTGAAACATGTGTCTTAATGTGAACCAGACTCCATGGGGCTTTCACCACTGCACCCTGCCAGGTACTTGTCTTCCAGATAGTCCTTGTCTTTTGATGATCTGCCTATAAATTCCTCCCACCTCCAAGTCTGAGCCCAGTGCTGCTCCTCTTTCCCTTGACCTCCAGTGGTTCTCATCTGTGTTATGCAGCCCAACACAAGCTACTAGGGTCGAATCTTCCCTTCTTTCCACTGCATCTCTTTCACTGGATAGCCTGATGGCTGTTCTGCGAAGCACAGGCTAGTAATTTGACCCTGCTCATGATAGATAATTCAGTTTTATTTTTCTGACTCTGGTTTTTAACCTACTCACAGATACCCAAGGTGTAGCAGTACATGCCAACGTGGGGGCAGAGATTCACAACCTCTATTCCCAGATGTTCTGCAAGAGGCACTGCTTTCTATCTAGGAAAATGTGCTCCCAGGGTCGCCGGGCTATAGGCATGCACAGCTTCCTATACATCAACCACATGGGAAGAAATACAGCATCTATGAGCACAACAGACTAAATTTCATAGATTTACAACAGTGGTCATCTTCACACAGCACAGCTGAGCAAGTACAGAAATCATTTCCTTGTACAGACACAATTTATTTGAACAGAAATTGTTCCGTACAGATTCTTTGCAAATTTCCATGAGATTTTAGTTATTTGGGAAATTTTTGTGTTCTCTCCACCATTATATTTTTTCACCTCCAATAAATATCTGATATATATACACTGAAGGTTGAAAAATGTTTGGTTACTGAAAATTGAAGGTTACGGCACCATAGATTGCATATAACTTACAGCTGTGCTTTGCTGGACTGATAAATTGTTTTCAAATCCCATTTGTTGTCTAGACTTATTTTCTACCCCACCTCCCATTTGCTTATAACAAAAATCCTGAATGTGCAATTACTTTTGAGGAAAAGAATGTAACAGATTTGCTGACACGATGATTCTCTTCCTACAGGCTCAGCTGAGCTCTGACATGGCCTCTTCAATTTTCTAAAGGCCCTGCCTTTCCTTCTTACACCTGCCACTCATGGTAGAAACCACTGCCTTCTGCGCAAATGGGGGTAACCTCGCGAAGGTTGATTTTGTTCCTTTTAAGATATTGTCTTGCTATTTAGCTGCAGTTGGATTGGAATCCATGACAGTCCTTCTACTGGAAACTTCTGAATCTGAAAGTGGGTTATAGAAAACATGAGCCAACATGAATGCATTATGTTTCATGTTTTAATTTTTTGTGCAAATGTTTTATGCCCTAAGATTTTATGTTTCTGAAAAATATTTTTGTATATTTATTTGTTTGTTTGTGTGTGTGTATGTGTGTGTGTGTGTGTGTGTGTGTGTGTGTGTGTATTTTGGTATGTGCATGCATGGAAGGTCAGAGAAAAACCTGTGGGAACTAGTTTTTCCATTGTCTTTCTGAGTGCTGGGGACTGAACTCAGTTACCTACTTGCCTAGCAGAATCCTGGGTCCCTGAAAAAATATGTTCAATGAAGGAATGTTTCTTATTGTGACATACACCTTCTATTTAAAATCCATATGACCTGATTTGCTCAGTGCAATTCTACATGACAAATTTTAGCCTTCCTTACCTATGCAACTTATGAATATTGGAATTTCATTTAGTGAAAAAAATCAATTACTTTTTGTTGTCTGGCAACAAAGATATTTTAACCTTTCTTTTTGAAAAATAAGAGTATTTATTAATAAAATTGGTTGAACTCTAATGACAGACATGTAGCCATGAGTCTTCACATGCAATCCTCTGCATCTGAGACTGATTAGCAAGAAACTGTAGCCAGAAGAGGTTTCCTATCTGATCCTCTCCACTTTTCTCAGTCTGGTTTCTAGTTTTCCTGTGTACTAGGTCTGTATTCATGGGCTAAACTCATTGTCTGTAGCCCTCTATTTTTTAATTCTTCACATTATTTCCAAAGTTCTATATATGATTTCCAAAACCCCACTTAATTACTTGAAATCTTGAGTAAGCCTCCACTTTACTTTCCAAATTATAGTCTTAACTAGAAGATGAGAAAATCATGATCTCAACACAAATAGCATGTAGTAGAAAATTTATAAAGGAAATAAAAATTGGCAATCCCATTGTTTTATAGGTAGGATATTGACCTATTGATAACTTTATATATTCCTCACCTTGTCAAATTCCACCCAAGAACCTATTCCAGTTGCCTGAGTTTATAAATGTATTAAATTGTAACACAGCTAATGATACCTCAAACACATTGTGTACCTTACATTGAAACAGGCTTTATTTATCCATTGGATGATGGCGGCTGAAAAGAAACAGTGACTCTCCTTGAAGCTGGGCAATCTGCCCTTCCTCTTATGGCTTTACTCTACTACACTGCCACAGTATGTTGAGCTGGTTCCTTTGGCTTCCCCTCCTGGCTCTGCGTTAAGACTTCCACTCCAAAACTTCCCAGCTCTTTCCCAGCTTAGCACAAAGCTGCAACAGAGATGCTAGCCCATATCCCTTGGAAATGCCAAGAAGGTGATAGTTCAGAAAGTAACAGTGCTAGTGAAATGGCAGATCTACACTGTAAATGCAAGGGTTTAAAATGTGCCAAAGAACAGACTTACTAAGTCAGTCAGTTTAGAGAGTAGAACTGCAATGTAAAGTCATGAATTGAGACCTGGACAATGTGTCCTCATCTCCATCCTTTCTCTCACCTCTTATCTTCTTCCACCTTTCCTCCCAATCCTTTCCCTGGGACACAGTAAACACTTCACCCACTTGGCCATCTCTCCAAGCCCCACTTTTATGTTAAGTTGATAAAACTTGCAAGTATTTCTCCTCTTCAAATGCTTGTGTTGCCTCTACTGGATCTGTGGTGGTTTGAATAAGAAGGGCCCCCAAAGGGACACATGTTTGAGTAGTTTGTCCTTACTTGGTAAAACTGTTAGGATGAGCTGAAGGTATGTGGCCTTATTGGCAGACACGTGTCACTGAGGCTCCAATGTGGCCTTATTGGATGGCGTGTGTCACTGAGGCTCAGGTTCTAGGATTCAAAATGCTCCATTCCCATTATTTCTTTGTATCTCCTTCTGCTTCCAAGAAGACTCAAGTCCTCAGGTACTACTCCTGTGTCATTCTTTTTTTTGAATGCTGCCTGTTATCCACTGAGATACTCACACTCTAAACCTCAGACCATGAGCTCCAAATTAGACTCTTTGATAAGTTGCTCAGGGTGTGGTGTCTTTATCAGAGCAATAGAAATAAGTGAAAGAGAAGCCCCATCATATTTTTCTCCAGACGCCATTTCTGTTTTGAGCTAATAAAACTATTATATATTTCTACTCTTCATGTTCTTCCATTGACTGGGCATTTTCTGTTCTTGTCTTGAAGATGGATAATAACAACAGTGTGTTTAAATATAAATGTTCCATTATTTCACAACACAAAAGAAAGAGGCACAGAGTCAATGGTGGTGCCCTGGATCACATAAATGACAAGACATAGAAATTTTATATATTTGTATTTTTCTGTGACTCATGTTCTTAACCAACCAACCACTCAACCCAGCAGCATTTATTTTTAGAGAAATTATCAAATAAGTCATAAATATATTTCAAGATAAGACCTAATCATCAACTTTTGACAAATACCAATAACTCTTTAAAAATACCACAGTTATAGCCAGGTGCTACTTTTAAAATTGTTCTTCTACAAATAAAACCCATGCTTTTATCTTTTCTTTTCAAACTGCTAAAGATGCACACTCATTTTCTCAGAAAGAAACAAAACCACAGATAAAAAAAGAAGGCAAACATTTAGCAAATTTTGAAGTTTACTTGAATATTTTGAAATTGACTTGCATGTTGGAAAATACACAAAAGATGACTGCTAAACAAGATCTGAATAAATACAACACCAATAGACATATTAACATGGAATGGGAACCTCATGGAATTCTCGTCCTTAAATCAAAAATAGCAAGCAGCTAAGGAGTCGGAGAGTGGGAATAACAGTCTTCCCTAGGCAAGAGCTCCATAACTGGTTATCCAATACCAACTGATCAGCCCTGAAATCATATACATAAAAGTTACACAAAACAGACTGCGAAGGTTGTATTTACACACACATACACACACACACACACACACACACACACACACGCAGGGATCTATGTGTAACTTTAAGAATTAAATTAAAATGAACATAATTTGAGAGATCTCAAGGAGAGAGGACATCAGAGTGACTAGAGGGAGGAAAATGAAGAGAGGAATGCAATTACATTTTCATTTCCAAAGATAAGTAAATAAAATAAGCAATATGGTTAAGTACCAAGAATTTGAACAGAAAATACTTCATGGCTCTGTTGTTGTTGTTGTTGTTTATTTCATTATGTTTTATACCAAATTCCTGTAATTTGAAGTCATCAGCATCCTACACAGTGGTGACTTTGCATCCATGTATCTGCATCTTGCTATTTCTCACCTACTCCTGTGACTAGCAATCACTGTGTTCTCTTTCCCTCTTTCTTGCCCCACTCCCTCCCCCCCCCTCTCTCTCTCTCTCTCTCTCTCTCTCTCTCTCTCTCTCTCTCTCTCTCTCACACACACACACACACACACACACACACACACACACACATATCTGTGCATTTAAGTGAGAACAAGCAACATTTTCTTTTCTATATCTGGCTCATGTTAATTAGCATGGCATCACAGGAACTCCACTAAATGAAACTGGAGCAGCCTCTATACAGCATACAGCTGGGTGAGATGTAGTATATATTAATTTGTTCTACTACAGTCATCACTTTATCACAGATGTTTCTCATAACAATTGATATACTTTAAATAAGTACATTAAAATCGATTTTAAGAAAACATAAAAAATGACAATGACATGTATTGGTGGCTACTTTGTTCTAGGAATGTCTTCTGAAGTCCTTGAGCACAGACCAAAATGATGACAGAGAAAACTCTTAAAGAACACAGTTCTTCTCAGAGGGAGAATCTCAACCTATACACAGTTCTGACATTTTAAAATAGATAAGGGTCAAGAACGGTTGTATCTTTTTGCAAGACCTTAATCCAGATCCTTGGTTGTATTTCAAAGGCTACATTTCATTGGAGGGGTGGCACCACCCATCAGCTCAAGGATACTTCTGTAAAAGGTTGAAGATCATACATCATGGGATTTTTGTTTGTTTGGTTTTGGTTTTTGGTTTTTTGAGACAAAATTTGTCTGTGTAGTTTTGACACCTATCCTGGATCTCTCTCAGTAGACCAGGCTGGACTTGAACTCACAGAGATCCGCCTGGCTCTGCCTCCTGAGTGCTAGGATTAAAGTCATAAGCAATGGCCGCCTGGCTCATGCATCATGTTTTTATTGAAAATCCATACAAAAAATTCTGATACAGTTCCCCTTCCCACATCTTCTCTCAGATCCTTCTCATCTCCCCACCCACACAACTTTACGCCTTCTCATTTGTCAGCAGACAAATAAAGAAACACACAAAAAACCATACATAGAATGAAACAAACAAACAAAAACACTAGAAACACATACATACAAAGCAAAACCAGAAATCATAATATCCATGTAAAAGGCCAGTTAAAATTTAAAAATACCCAAACAAAGCAATAATAGACCAAAAAAAAATCTACAAAGCTACCATTGAATTTGCATCGTATTCTTTATCAAATTGTAAAAGCCAGAATATCAGAGAGTGTGGTTTAGATTGATCGTCTTCTAGTAATATCAGAAGCTACATGTACAACATTTCACCTACATGTTTGCCCAAACATGAGCTGAACAATGATGCCACCAGTTCAGTTGGTGAAAGTATGCAATAACAATTAGTGAAAAAAAACAGGCCATGAGTTTGAAGGACAGCAGGCAGGGGTATATTTCAGGGTTTTTAGGGAGAAAATGTAAGAAAGAGATGTAGCAATTAAATAAAATCCCAAAAAATAAAATTAAAAATAAAGAATAAAATATGCAATGATAGAGAACAAGGAAAAATTATTGGACCACATAGATAAAGTCTCTTTGGGCTTTTTTTTTTTCTTTTTTGGTAAGAGGACAGACAGTGGTGCTATAAACTGGAAATACAAATGAGGTTGGGTCAGGTGGCACATGCTGAGAATGCCCATACCTGGGAAGCAGAGGTAGGAACACAGTGAGGTGCAAGCCCGGTCTATGAAATGAAGAGTGGTCACTATTCTCTCTTATAGTTGGATGGGACTCCAGGTACTCCATCTTTCCAATATCAAATAATAATTATAAAAAGAAAAGTTGCTTGTAACCTGAAGTTTAAAGACATACAAAATAAAACATTACATTAATATAGGATGAATAAAAGCAATACAATTGATGTGAGGCACTCCTTTGTCCTTCATCATATCAATACAGTATGTATTACCCACTTCCTAGTTGATGAGTAGCTATCTTGGCTATGAATAGACCAGAAGTATCATAATGCTTGTGTTCAAGTAACATTTTAATGACTATGTTAAATAAATATACACAATACCGAGCCTCATCCTGACATTCTCATACATGTGTCTCAAGTGGCTTTTATTTTTCTTAATAATGGCTCCAAAGAGTAAGAGTTGTGACACAGAACAGTTTGTATCACTACATTATTAAAGTATCCCATTATTTAAAGGAACTATTTATAAATTTATTGTTATTTTAGACTTATAAAGGACAAAAGTATATGAGTTTGGTGCTTCTGCAATTTCAGGCCTTGGAATGTATCACCTGGATGGAGTGTTAACTGTGGATAAAGGTGTATGCGAATAGACAGCATACACTTGGGTATGCTTGTGATACTCTCAGATGCTGTCCTTTAATTGTTAGATTAGGATTTCTGGCACATACTCTGATTATTGGTGTAAATTTCTTTAAGACATCAAATACATATGTATGATTAGGAAAACACATAGAGGGGGTCCTTAATCCCCCAGGGAATGCCCAGTGAATCCAATAATGTTTGTTTTTGATGAACATAAACTTGTTGCATTTTTCAGGCAAAACCTGTGCTGCATAACATAGTTAGAAATGAATAACAGAGAAAAGAATGCGGAAATTCTGAGGTGGAACATTGTTTGGTTAACAATCAAGGTATTGAGAAAGGAACAAATCCAGGATTCCCAGAATCTCAGTGTGAGGGTCTCTGATTTAGACAGCTAGAACAAGACTAGGAAACAAACAAACAAAAAAAATAAGTTGGCTTACTCAGTATACATAGGACAATAAGATACCAGTGGACAATGGTTGATTATTATTTCCAGTTTCCTCTGAGCTGCTATTTAGATTAGGAAAGCACCCAGTACTGGCCTCCTTAGCAGTAATAAACATCATCTATATTGATAGCTATTCAACTAATGCTGTCTAAAATTTCCTCTTTTGATATTTGTCCAAGGATGCTAACCATGATGTTACACAAGAAAAGGAAATAATGGCACTGTTGTGCAATATTATTTTAACTAGGCAAAAATGTGTTAAATTTGTTTATGCGGCAGATTATTACTTTATCTATATGAAGGTGTATTACATTTGTTTCTGCTGCCTTTGTTAATGATGTAAAATATATTGCATTTGTTTATTCTGCATTTGTTAAATTTTTGTATTTTTTTTACCCTTCCTGCCTAAGGCACCTGATTGGTCTAATAAATAAACTGAATTGCTGGGGATGTCTTTCTGTATGCTGTGAATGTGTTGCTCTGACTGATTGATAAATAAGACACTGATTGACCAGTAGACAGACAGGAAGTATAGTATAGACAATAAGGACAGAGGAGAATTCTGGGAAGTGGAAGGCTGAGTCAGGAGACACTGCCAGCCACCGCTGCCATGAGAAGCAAGATGTAAAGTACCCATAAACCACAAGCCATGTGGTGACTTACAGATTAATAGAAATGGGTTAATTTAAGATATAAGAACCTGATAGCAAGAAGCCTGCCATACAGTTTATAAGTAATATAAGTCTCTGTGTGTTTACTTGGGTCTGAGTGTCTGCGGGCCCAAGCAGGACTGGGGAAAACTCTAGCTACACTGAATGGCAAATAGCTAGGCAGGAGGATAGGCGGGGCTGGTGGGCAGAGGGAATTTATAGGAGGAGGAATCTGGGCTTGAGAAAGAGGAAGAGGAAGAGAGGAGGCAATGAGGACAAAGAGAGGGATACTCCTGGGGTGCTAGACCAGTAGGACAGACACAAAGAAAAGGTAAAAAGCCCCAAGTCAAATGTAGATGAGGAGAAACAGGTTAACTTAAGTTAAAGAGAGCTAGCAAGAAACATGCCTAAGCTAGGCAGAGCATTCAAAACTAATAGTAACTTTCTGTGTCATGATTTGGGACCTGACTGGTTGCCCAAAATAAAGAACCTGGTACATGGTACAAAATTATATTTTTATGTAAAACAAGATATCCACTAACAGTGTATGGGGGAGAAGACAAAACTTGGAAAGTGAACAACATGATTGGATATGATGTTATAATGTATATGGCAAAATACAGAGAGGACATAAAGAAGAAAGAAAATAAAACGATCTGAAGATCACGTCTCACAAAGGTACTCATCCACAAGAGAGGTAGAAGAGTAAAGAAAGTGGAGCTTGGTGTGACCACATGCTTGGGCTCCAGTGCTAGAGAGGGCGGGAGAGCTGCTGCTTGTTTCAGTCAGCTGCTGCAGAGTGAGTTCAAAGCCAGGCTGGGTTAAAAGTGGAGCCTTCACCCCATTAAAGACACACATGTTCATTCAGTAATTCATCCGATAATGTGATTTCAACATTCTGAAACAGGAAGGAAGCCATGTCAGAACTGTGTGCAGTTCAAGTTTACTTACCTTTCTCACTAATTATTACTGGTCATTCCAAGTAAAACCAAAACACTGAATACAATTTAGGACGTGGTGGTGGTGGTAATTGAGTAATTTGAAAAAGTAGGCTAGAACATTTTAATTATAAATAATTTTAATTAATTTACATATTTAAACAAATCTCTGCTTTCCTTTGCTTTTCGAAGAACACTTTTGATTGAGAGTGACAAAATGTCAATAAATGCTTCAAAATAATGGCTCATTAAATAAACTCCAGGGGCAGTTTAGGCACATCAGGATCCAGAAAGTCATATAACATATTCAAATAGAATACAATCTGTCCCTCCTGTGTCTTTGCTTAGTTTCACTCTGGGATGGTTTCACCTCTAGGAAATTTGTCTCCTTGCCATCATCAGATATCTGGGTCACACTTACATTCAGAAATGCCAGAGGAAAGTATACCATATCCCTTTCTCAAGATGTTTATCAACCTTTGAAAAGTAAAGTAACTGGACCTTTTCTTTCATATGTATCATGAAATTGAGAAAACAGAGCCGAGTTGCTCCAGACTCCACCAGGAGGGAGACAGGAACAGCTTTCTTAGATGAAAAGAAAGACAAAAAGATAAAAACAACAGATACTGTTCAACAGAGGCATGTTTTCAGCAAGAGACTGAAGAGTCCATTTTTAAAGTTTCATATATATACAGATATGTATATAATGTATGAATATATAATGTATATATAAATATATATGTTTACTGTAGAATTGAAAATAATTAACTGCTACTTTAATGCGACTTCACCATACATGCATAGATTTAAAGACCTAAAGAAGGGCTTGGATTATGCAGCGTCATATGTGTGAACGATTTGTTTAACCTGTGCCATCAGAGGTGTTCTAACTCCACCTTGAACAGCTGCATGCCTTGTTCTTTTCCTGACACCCTGGACTCCTCCTTTGGGCGATATTTTCTCTACAAATATATAATTTAATGTTCCCTAAATTACACATTCAGATTGAAAGATGTAGAACTAGCATGAAATACCAGGAAATCAACCCAGGAAAGATAGCCAAAAATGACACACCTGTAAAAAAAAAAAAAAAAAAAAAAGAGTATGGCTGTTATGCTGATGGAATGCCACTTTAAACCATAAATATAATAGTCAGGGTCAACATAAAGTATTTTTCTATAAGTATTTGAACTGAGTGTTGAATGCCAACTTCCCATACCCTAACCAAAGCTAGTAATGTTTTGAAAATATTTGCATAGAATCAAATTTTAGGCAGTTGGATAATCTAAGAACCAGGCACAAATATTAGTGAGTGAAAGCCTTCTTTTTGATGGTGGGAACATCATCCAGAGTGAGAAAGGAGCATGGCATGTATTTCCCTTTTCTCCTTTTAAATTTACTATTAAATTTATTTAATTAGCTAGGTTTAACATTTTTTCAGTGTTTGTATTAATAGCATGTGGCAGTAGTTTACCTAAAGATGTTTTTCTATAGTACACATACTTTGAAGATGCTCCCTACTGCTATGTCATTATTTCCTGTTTCTCTACTCCAGGAGTCTCTTTTTTTGCCTTAAGACTTTTCATTTTGAAATATATATATATATATATATATATATATATATATATATATATATATATATTTCTAGTTATAGTTAAAATTATAGTTACAGATTGAATATATTGATTGTTATATATAATCATACATATACCATTTGATGTATCTACTCAAAATCTATGATTCACAGAGTCAAAAATAAGAGAGGAAAATGTTACATCAATTTTCTTGCAATTAACTTGAATTTGTTCTTTGTGGGTAAAAGAAAAATTATATATATATATATATATATATATATGATGGGTGCTGATGAGCACACAGTTTTATCCTATAATTTACCTACTTGTCAACCATGCTAAAATAAATATTGATATGCAAATGCCTCTGTAATATGTGGACTCAAATTCCTTTGAGTAAACTTCCAGTAGTGGTAGAGTTAGGTCATATGACAGAATTATTTTTCTTTGTAAGGAATCTCCTGCTGATTTCCATGGTGGTTGAAGTAGTTCACATTTAAAGAATCAGGGTATAAAGATTCAGTATTGTCCCATCTTCACAGCATTATGATGATTTGTTTTACTATCACTGTGACTACTAGGTTGAGAAGGAATGTCAATGTATTTTAATTTGTATTTTCTTGATGGGTAATAACACTGGATACATTTTTCACATGCATATTTACTATTTGTGCTTCATATTTTGAGAATTTTTTGCTCATTAATTTTTATCTGTTTTGCTTATTGGATTGTACTTTTTATACATTTGTTTATTCTATGAGTATTTAGATATCAATCTTTCATTTTATATATAGATATCAAAGATTTTTCTCCTATTGTGTCACCTTGCTAAATAAACTGTTTTGCTTTCTTGTTCAGATCATTTTAATTTTTAAAGGACCAATTTGTCAACAGATGTCATTATTTTCTGAGCAACTGGATTCCTACTGAGAAATCCTTACCTATGTTTGTATATTAACATATTTTCACTATGTCCTTTCAGTGTTTCAGATCTCCAAGCCTCATATTAACATCTTCAATCGTTAGAGTTAATTTTTAAACAGGGTGAGATGGGGCTTTAATTTCATGCTCCCTCTTGGAGATATCCAATTTTTCCCAGGAGTAAATTGCTGCCATTTCTTAACATAATTTTTCACTCTCTCTAGGAGATCAGCTATTGCCGTGCAGGTATATATCTAAGGTTTTTGTTACAGTTTGTTGGCCCACACATCTGCTTTTACATCATCAATGCCATGCTGCTTTTGTTACTATTGTACTGTATTTCAACTTGAAATCTGATGTGGTAATGCATCAGACATAATTGATTTTGTTCCAAATTACTTTGGCTATCTGGTTATTTTTGCTCTCACTTGGATTTTAGGTTTGTTTTCATATTTCGGTGAAGAATGGCACTGGGATTTAGATGAGGATGGTTTTGAATTGTGGATTGTCTTTTGATAGTCTGGTCATTTGGAGTAAGGTTTGCTATTTCTTTCATTTGTCTGTGGACCTTTGGTGAGCATCTATAGTACTCAAACACTGTTGCTAACTTAAAGACAAAATAAAAGTACACATTGACTTTACACTCCATTATACACACCAAATTTTATAAAAAGAAAAGCAACAAAGGATGCCCTCTGACCCCAGCATGGTGGAAGGTTGATTGGAAAAGCAGAGCAGACTGGATATGATGGGAAACATTTTGCTTTGAGCTTGCTAGCCTGTTTTACAGTCAAGTAGAGGCATAAATGTCACAGTGAGATATAAATATCACAGATCAAGGAAAGGACCTGGTAGGAGAGATACACTTAGAATTCAAAAGTAGACACATAGTAACTGAAGCTGTGTTACAGTGAGTCTATAGAAAAGGATTGAAGACAAGGAGGTTATTTCTCCAAGTGAGAATCTTGAAGCTTTCATCATTTACAGATATTGAAGCAAAGTATCTATAATGATTATGAAAAGTGGCTCTTCAGCTAGAAATACTTAAGTATTGCCTATTAAAGAAAGAACATTTACTAGAAGTCAAATGAAAAAGAAAATGACAAGATGGAGATTTCTCAACTGAATTTTTCAGGGTAATTACTGAAACAAAAATGGAAAGAGGAAAAAATAATAACTGCTTTGGAGGGTATATCCATAAAGAGAAGTAGAGTAGTGGAAAGGTGATTTTTAAATGAGGGTTCAGTGAGAGCTTCTAAAACATGTTCCTATGGCAATAAGAATAATTCAAGAGATAGCATAAAGATGGCTAAGCAGGAGGGAAACTTTAGTGAACAGAGCTTTGAGGGGTTTTTTGATAGGACCTAGCAAAGATGTTCAGGTATTTGTTGGTCACATGGCAGTGACATTTTACTTACGGGAACAGGAAGTAACACCTGCTGTATCCAGATAGACAGGAGTGGTCTTGAGGATTTGCCTCCTTTCTTTCAGTAAGCTGGAACATGAGTGAGACTGAGGATTGGATGAACATGTTGACAATTTGGAGAGAGAGATGTGTGAAGTAGGTTAGGAGACTGTGTGCAGTATGAGAGTGTGTACAGTTATTAAAATGCCATGAGGCACTGTAATGATCCCATCACATGAGCACATCTGTATTTCTTTCAGGCAAGAAAATGTGAATAACTCACAGAATTGTCTTTTAAACTGACTTGGTTGTTCTGGAAAGTTATCCTCTTTTAAAATATAGCAGCTTGAAGGAGTTAGGCCAACTTGTTTATATAAAATTCAGACAAAGTATCTCTTATGGACAGATAAGATAATCTTTGAAATTAAAATTTGCTTCTCAATAATTTATATATGATTACAACGGCATGCTGAGTTGTTCTCCATGATTTTATAGAATTTAGCTTTGAGGGTCTGTGGAGATGGCTTAGTTAGAAAACTGCCTGATGTATAAGAATGAGGACCTAGGTCCATGTGCTTGTGGTACTCATGTGTAACCCTGGTTCAGATGGTTGGGCCTAATGGTGGCCAGCATGCAGAGACCAGAGGATCTGGGTCTTATTGGGCATGAATGTAACAAACAATAGGCTCCAGGTTCAGTGTGAGATCCTGCCTCAAAAATAAGGAGGAGGATAGGTGAGTGATTGAGATAGACATCAAACATCAGTGTCTACCCAACACACCTGCATGTACCTGGGTATATATGCATGCATACATTCAGAGTAACACATGCAACACATACACCAGACACAAATTCAGATTTTATAAAGTATTTCTCTTACATAAAGCACATTTCTCATGATAGTTGTATTTGGGGGGTACCCTTGAAAGGTCAGAAATTATGTAAGGCATTTAAATTGGAGGTTAAAACTATACTCTGAAGTTGAACTGACCACTGTTGTAGCCATACTTGCTCTCAAAAACAAAAGTTTAAAAATTGAAAATTAGCTGAACATCAGTGGCCCACACCTTTAATCCCAGCACTCAGGAGGCAGAAGCAGGCAGATCTCTGTGAGTTTGAGGCCAGCCTGGTCTACAGAGCGAGATCCAGGAAAGGTACTAAAACTATACAGAGAAACCCTGTTGTGAAAAAACTAAGTAAATAAATAAATAGAATAAAATTAAATAAATTAATGTAGTAAATGATTGTCATGATAAAATAATGTGGCTCATGATTTTCTCAATAACTTCATGTAATTAGTGTCTACTTTGGGAGGATAAAAGCAGTTACAGACTTTCTGTCATCATGAATGATTCTATTGGAAATCTGGATCTAAATCAGAAACAAGCTTTCTTGTAAGGAATCAGACAGTAAAGTTTTAGGATTTTCATGTTAAATGGTCTCGGTAGAAAGCACTCCCCTGATGAGTTCTGCGGCTGCACTGTCAACAACAAGTACAGACAACTCATAAGGAAGCATGGCTGTGTCCTAACACACTGCCATAAAGCAGAGACCAAAGACGGTGGGCCAGATTTGCCATGAGATCTGTATTTGCTTTCCCATGTGGCTTTGGTTATTTTTACAGAAATAAAATCCTTTTATCTGAAAGTATTTGTCATTCAGAAATATTTGCCATGTACAATATTCAAGTAAAAGATACTTTCCAAGGCAAAATATTAGTAAAATGTGAAGGTAATGGGTTAAGTTGTATTGACATGAAATTGTTTTGTTTGTAACATTAAGGTAACAAAAGAAAATAATAATTGTTGTTTTCTATTTACTTCTCTTAATTTTCTCAAGTTATTTTTAAAAATTCGGTATTGATAAATGATATGTTTTAAGTTGTCTATAGAAAAGCAATATAGCACATGTTAAAATACCTGTTCCTGTTTTTCCAATTTCTTTGATTGTTGTATTTAAACTAGGGGCTGTCTGTCTTTCTCAGAAAGATGGAAGTATACATGCAACTGTGGTGGTAGAACCAGAAGGCCATGCGGTCAGTGTTCCAGTGGAACCAGAAGGCCATGAGGTCGGGGTTCCAGTGGAACTGTCTTTCTCCCAGGATGCCTCACTAGTTGGTGTCTATTAACAGAACACAGAACACTGGGCCCAACCAATGCCCTTTGATTTTCAGGACTTTATGGTGGCTTTTGTGGTATACATAGGCCAAAACTCTTTCTGTGAGTTTAAGCTGTTCCTTTCATCTCTCCCCCTGCCAAAAAATAGAGGCAACTTTTAGTTATATGTCCTGACTTACTTTTTAATAATATGATTTGCCTGAATTAGAATAAAGAAATGGTGCACCATATATGTTTATTAAATTGAGACAGGGTCTAGACAAGGCTGACAGCAACCTTGTGGTGATCTTCATGTTTTTTCCTGAGTTTTGGGGGAGGTTGGAGAGTTCTTCTGTTATTGATTGTATGTAGGAATCATGAACTCAAGAAATTGTTAGCTCAAGTGTAATAGAATCTCTAGTATCAAAGGAAGAAAACAGTCAGTGTCCTTTATCTGTATGTCTGAGTTTTAGGGAAAGTATTATTGAGACAATGGTCTATGCCCAATGGGAAGCCATCTCTGGCACAGGATCATCATCTTAACCCAGCCATTTATACTGTGGAACTGGGGTACTCAGCATTGTGGGTCCTACTTTTGTGGCTCTGTGGTGTATATGAAGCATTATATGGGCTGTGAGGGCAAAGTTAAGCATGGGCGCTGGACTTGCAAACATCACTTAAGAGACAGTGAGCTCTACACTATTAGCAATGGTGTTGTTGACATGTGTGATGCTGTTAGAGGTGACGGAGTGGAGGCCATGACCTGGTGACAAAAGCTGGAGCTAATGCCTACTGAGGAATAAGTTTACCAACAGTTCATATTTTTTTCTAAGATATGGGATGAGACAGTTCTACTGAAAACAGTTTAAAAATTGTCTGGCACAATTCTGGTTCATGGGACTAATAAGGTCATAACTTCTTGTCGGTTAAATTATCTGTGCCTCGGGCCAGAGCTCTAGCTCCAATCCATTGGCAGATACTCCAGTTTAGCTAACTACATCCTGACTGTATCAGGCAGGTTCAGAACATGCTACTGTAAAATATGGCATGTTTGGCATATGAGAAAATAACAGAATCATGACAGAAAATGGAAAGAGGCCCTGAAATAAGTCATACATTGAAGTTTATCATTCTCCAAAAAATATGTCTTTCAACATAATTTTTTATTGATTCTTTGGGAAATTCACATCAGGCAGCCCAATCCCACCTCTCAGGCCCTCCATATCTGCCCTTCACCCTTGTAGCATCTCCCCACAAAAGAAAATTAAAGAAACAAAACAAAAAAATTAAAAATAAAAATATTAATTAAAAAAGCAAAACAAAACCAAAACCAAACAAAAAATCCACTTTGTCTCTCCATCACCTCTTCATTCATCTTGGTGGCATTGGTTACTGCAGGGTGTCAAGCAGTGTACTTTTTTGTCCAAACAGCTTTACTTGCAAATGTTTTTCATGTAATGAGTTGTTGGTCTGGTTCAAGGCCTCTGGCTTCTGGAACACCATCAATATCAGACCTTCACTGAAACTCCTCTCAGATATCTTGCTGTTGCCCCTGGTCACGGAAATCCTGTGTCTGTGGTTCTTTACGGCCAGTCCCTCACCTGCTTCAGCAGGTCATAGATGGGACAGATGTCTGGAAGCGCCACCTCAAAGCCCTGGATGTGTGCCTGGATGGTATTAGAGTTGATCAATCTTGACCTCTGTGAGACCACCCTCTCAGCCTAGGGGAAGAGCCAGCTCTAGTTGTGGAATATTATTTTAAAGTATGTTGAATTTTTTCCTACTGCTTTTGTTAGCAATGCAAAGATGTGTTGATTAAATAAATTTAACCTGTGAGCAGGAGGCTGAGTCAGCAAGTAGCTAACAGGAAGTGGTAGGGAGGAACCATGTGTAGCTAGGGTTCTTTTTTGTTTGTTTGTTTGTTTGTTTTGTTTTGTTTTTTGAGACAGGGTTTTTCTGTGTAGCTTTGTGCCTATCCTGGAACTTACTCTGTGGCCCAGGCTGGCCTTGAACTCACAGAGATCCACCTGCCTCTGCCTCCTGAGTGCTGTGATTAAAGGTATGTGCCACCACTGCCCAGCAGCTAGGGCATAAGCAGAAGGACAGGTTTTTTTGGAATACACCAGCAAAGGGAGAATAATACTTGCTATTCAGCCTCTCTGAGCCAGCAGAATTTCACTTTGAATTTTGAGGTCTTTAGAGGAATAGAGATCTAGATAAAGTTTCCCTTAATAGCTGTGAAAGAGTCAGTGCCTGAGGGGACAGAATTCCCTCAGGCTGTGGCCTTTGAGGCTGAACCTCTGCTGGTAGAGGGGAGTTGGAGTTGCTGATCAGGACAACAATTGCTTAAGGGGCAGTCAGTGTAAATAATAAAAATCAGTCAACAACACCTCTCCCATGCCAGTAGGGAGGGCTCGGGCCAGTTCTTCTAAGTGCAGGAGGAGGTGGGCAGAGCCAGCTCTCTAGTGCCTAGGTCAGCTGGGATAGCTCTTCCATGTTGGGTGGGACCAGCTCTCCCAGTGCTAGCAGAGGGCAGGGCCAGCTCAGTACAACCTTTGAATTCCAACATGCATGGTGTGTCTTTTGGTGGCAACACAGTTCATGGACATCAACACAGACCCTGATGGCAGTAACACCACAGACACAGACGTGGTTTCTGCAACAGCCTACGTCCAGATGTCACCATGGCCCTGGGTGGCAATGCAGGCTACTCAGATCAGCATGATCCCAGCAACAGTGTGGCCCTTAGACACCAACATAGCCTCAGGTGGCAACCTAGACTCTGGGCATTCACATGGGCTTCGATGATAACAGGAGTCATGAAGTCAACACAGACTCTGGCTACAGTAGGGCCATTGACCCAGACATGACCTTTGACCTTTGATACCAGCTCAGGCCCAGATGTCACCATGGCCCAAGGTGGCAGCAGAGGCTACTTACATCAGCCTAGTTCTCAGCCTTTGCCTCTCTGCATCAACCTCTCTCCATAGTGCATGAACCAGTCTGCCATTTTCTCTCCCATGTCCCCACCGTATATTTATTCATCATAATGGTGCTCTTGCAATGCCAGGTGGGCCTATGGGTGTCCTCCACCCCCCTGGCTGAGTGGTGCCAGGCAGCCCATGGTTGTCTTCTACTTGCCCAAGCCAAGTAGCAATAGTGGAGGCCTGTGGGATTCATTCACCTGCCCGGGCCATCCAGCCCCCAAAAAAGTTGCTATTGTCCCCCTCTCTCAGGACTTCTTTCTATGTCTAGAGAGAGGGGATATTTTTATCTATGATGCTATAAATACTCAGAGAAGGATATATCTGGACATAGTTTGTTGAATTCCCTCTAATTTATGGCCACTCTTTTGTAGTATTTTCTTCAAATCGTGTTTCTCCATATATAGTCACAACTTTATCAGGCTTAATATGGAATATACATAGAGCATTTCTTCCTTCTCTGATATTGGCCTGCAAAAAATCTTACATTGCATCAATTTTTTTTTTTTTTTATCTTCTTTGATAGTTGTGAGTGTGATTGACCATAGAACTCTAAATTTAATTTCCTGGATGGATGAGGAGGTGAGTCCAGATAGTTCTCCATCTTGTGTAACCCAGTATTTGAGGAATGTGTTTTAGGTGGTGGAAGGTGCACTCAGCCTTTTCCTGTATTAGATGAGAATGTGCTTGGTCCATGGTAGGGCCCGTGTCATCTGCACGGCTTCAGCTAGGAACAGGACTGGCAGTCCACAGAGGGAGGAAAGGTCCTGTTGAAGGCTCTGAAGGAGTTATCAGGGCATGAAGAGGAACCTGTCACTCTTTTGTCTGAGCAACAGGAAGAAGGGTATGAAGTCTGTGTACGGTATGGCTTGGCCAAAATCATTGAATTAGGAAAGATTAAGTCCAGGCACTGGTGGCACATGTCTTTAATGCCAGCATTCAATAGGCATCGGCAGGTGGATCTCAGGGAATTCCAGACAAGCCTAGTCTACAGAGCAAATTCCAGGACAGTCAGAGCTGCTACACAGAAACTGTGTCTTGAAAAATGAGAGAGAGAGAGAAAGAGAAATGAGAGAGAGAGAGAGAGAGAGAGAGAGAGAGGAGAGGAGAGAGAGCAATGTGGTGATATTATAATTGTGCTGAAATGCAATTTTATTTGTATGTTAATAAATAAAGTTTGCCTGGAGACCAGAGGTCATTATCGACCCAGGAATAGAAGTCAGGCAGTGGTAGCACATGCCCTTAATCTGATCACATGGCAGGCAGAGTCTCTGTGTGGTCAAGGACACGGCCAAGGGTGGTGACCCTTGAGTCTTTAATCCCTGTACCAACCAGAGACCAGGAGGTCTGTATAGACAGGCAGTGACAAGGAGGTCATGTGGCTGGGCTTAGAGCCAATGAGAAGGCAGAACAGGAAAGCAATAAAACAGAAGACACACAGGAAGAAGGGCTCTCTCTCAGGGGAAGGATGGCAGCAAGTGGTAAGATAAGGCAATCTTGGCTTTTTGCTAGTGCTTGGATCTCTTGGGCTTTTAACTCTGTATTTGGTTCTGTGTTTCTTATTTAATAAGACCATTTAGAATTTTGTCTACAGAGCAAGGAGAAAGAGAGGAGAGAGTGGAGTGAGAGAGAAGAGAGAGGAGGGAGAAAGAGGAGAGAGAGCAAGGACAGAGAGTGAGTAGAGGGAGAGAGAAGAGTGAAAGAGTGAGGAATGAGAGAGAGGAGAGGGAGAGGAGAGAGAAAGAACAGAGATTGAAGAAAGAGAGAGGAGAGCAAGGAGACAGAGGGGGTGAGAGGGAGGAGAGGGAGAAAGAACAGAGATTGAGAAAAGAGAGAGAGAGAAAGTCCTGAGGCTAGAGAGAGAGAGATTTTTTTTTTGGTCTGTTTGTCATTTTGAAACTTAAAATGCTAGATTTTCAGAAGTTCATCAAGCTTCTCAGTTAAACATTATGTCTGAGTCCCATAGGGAGACAGCAATGGAGAGGGTGAAATATTCAAATAGAAGGCAGCTCCCTGGACAGTGCTGGATGTGGCAGCTCAGAATCTCTGGACTGAGAATAAGTGAAGCTGTGTGCTTTGGCATTGGTGTATATGGAGATATGTGAAAACTTCATTCATAGTTTGGGTTTCTGTGAGACAATTTATCCCAGAAATAATTATTTTTCCTGAAAGAGACAGTGAGACAATTTATCCCAGAAATAATTATTTTTCCTGAAAGAGACAATGCTGATGATCAATGGTCAACAAGTTTGCAAAAGTGATTAACTGATCAACTGTGGTGATATTTTATTTGTGCTTTAATAAACAGGACTTGGCTGGAGATCAGAGGACTAGGAATAGCCATTATAAGTAAACAAAGAAGTCAAGCAACAGTAACACACGCCTTTAATCCTATCATTTGGCAGGCAGGAATCTCTCTGGATCTCTGTGTGTTCAAGGCCACACTGGAAACAGAGCCAGATATGGTGTCACACATCTTAAATTCTAACACTAGTTAACCATAGAGGTCTGGAGGGCTGCACCAAAAGACAGGAAGTGACAGAGTTTGGGAGGAAGAAGAAGTGATATAGTTGGACAGAGCAAATCAGATGGCTGAACAGCAAGGCATATAGGTGTGGGTAGACAGGAAGTAGCTCACATTTGGAAGCTGCAGAGTTGGTGAGGTAAGGTTAGCTGTGGCTTTTCCTATTTCCCTGATCTCTCTCAGGCTTTTACCCTTATATCTGACTCTGTGTTTTTTTATTTAATAAGACCATTTAGAAATTCATCTACAATCAACCATTTTGTCCTGAGTATTGGATAGTGACATGACTGGTCTAAATTTGGTAAAGTGTATTGAATCATGAATGTGCTTTTAATCATTGCAAAGCAATATGGAGGAAAAAAGAAATATAAACAAAAGAGAACATCTGAGAACTACCGGTTAAATGCTAAGGTGAGATGTATAATACTATGCATGTGGAAGCAAAAGTTCAGTATGAAAGCTTCAGCTACTTCAGGGTAATAGTTCCTTTTCTAACATGTGTGTATCTGTGTGCTATATATGTGCATGGAGACCAGAGATTCACATCTAGAACCATTGTCTCCTTGCTGTTCCTCCTCTTCCTCCTCCTCTTCCTCCTCCTCCTCCTCCTCTTCCTCCTCCTCCTCCTCCTCCTCCTCCTCCTCCTCCTCCTCCTCTTCTTCTTCTTCTTCTTCTTCTTCTTCTTCTTCTTCTTCTTCTTCTTCTTCTTCTCCTTTCTCCTTCTCCCTCTCCCTCTCTCCCTCCCCCTTCCCCTCTTCCTCTTCCTCCTCCTCCTCCTCCTCCTCCTCCTCCTCTTCTTCTTCTTCTTCTTCTTCTTCTTCTTCTTCTTCTTCTTCTTTCTCCTTCTCCCTCTCCCTCTCTCCCTCCCCCTTCCCCTCTTCCTCTTCCTCTCCTCTTCTCCCTCTCCCTACTCCCAGACATGACCCCTACTGAACTTGGAGCTATGCATTTCAGATAGAATGACTCTCCAGCAAGTTTGTGGGATCTGTCATTGTCACTCAGTGCTGGAAGTTTATGTACTCTAACCACACCATGCTTGACTTACATGGGTGGCAAGGTTCCTCATGCACAGCAAGCACCTTGCCCACTGGGCCATCTCCCCATTGCCATTTTACAGAATTTAAAATCAGTCTGTTTTTTGTTTTCTCATTCTCTAGTCCTGTTAAATACCAATTTTTATTTTTGATTGTTCTGTCAATATTTTCCACAAAAATTTACATTTTTCATTAAATCATCATAAACAAATTTAGCTATGCAAGAATAATACGTTCAATCAGTTACATAACACTTAGAATATTGCTTTAAATTTTCCAGTGAAAGAAATTCAGTACAAAGCAAACCCATATTTGTTTCTGCCAAATAAATATTTATTGACAGTCTTTTCTAGTCCAAGAATGTGCTGAATGCTAGGAATAAAATACAAACAATATAATTTATAGGCAAATGTACAAAAATCTCAATGGAATGTGTTTAAAGAGACCTATCATGTTGTTTAGAGAATCAACTGCTCCAGATAGCAGGACTGGGGCAGACCCCTAACCTCAGGTGATCTAAAACTTGAAGGGAATGGTATAATATACAATTGAGATGGTTGAGCATCATTTTGGAGTGATCATTCAACGCATTCATAGAAGTGAGGGAAGGGGCTCTCTTATTTATTGTTTTCTTAATTTGTTGTTTTCTCTGATTTATTGTTGTCTCAGTTTATTTGGGCTGCAGTAGAAAATAGTATGAATTATGTGGCTTATAAGCAATAGAAATTCACTTCTTAACCTCTTGAGATTCTAAATACTTAGTGCATCAGGGTGCTTGCATGGTAGAGCTTCTGTGAAGAGATAATGACTTCTCATAATATCTTTATATAGCCAATGGCCAGGAAGGTTCACTTGGACCTCTGTCCTAGCAGCATTAATTTCATCAAATGTCTTGATCTCATGATATAAGCATCTCTCCAAACTCCTACCTTCTAATGCCATCTTGAGGAAAGTTTTAAGATTTAATGTATAAATTTGGAAGAGATACACATTAATGCTGTGGAACTCTCATAAAACTTATCTGCTGTGGATATTGCTCTGTATAAATAAAATGCTGATTGGCCAATAGCCAGGCAGCAAGTATAGGCGAGAAAAGAGAGAAGAGAATTCTGGGAGGTGGAAGGCTGGGTCAGAGAGACACTGCCAGCCGCCGCCATGACAAGAAAGATGTAAGGTACCGGTAAGCTATGAGCCAAGTGGCAAAATATCGATTAATAGAAATGGGTTAATTTAAGATAGAAGAAGTAGATAACAAGAAGCCTGCCATGGCCATACAGTTTGTAAACAATGTAGGTCTCTGTGTGTTTACTTGGTTGGGTCTGAGCGACTGTGGGCCAGGCAGGAAAACTCCAGCTATACTTATCTGTTACCTCAGTGATGAAGGTCTATGAGATTATCTCCTACCTGCATTTAGAAATCCTACATTTCTAAAAATGAAGGAAAAATAAAGTATAAACAAAGACAAAAGCAAAGCAAAACAACAAAGAATGATTTATTTTAAGGCCCTAACTTTGCAAGATCTTTTTAGGTGTACCATGTTATGTAATTTAAACATCAAGGTAAAAAAGAAACATGTTAGTCAATTATTATTATTAGTTCAGGTATTTTTTGAAGGGCTGAAGAAGCAAGATACAGACAGTTATAACTTAGTAAAGGCTATATTTTGTGGCATGGAAGAATATGGGACTGGTCTCTCCAAAAATATGTGTGAGAACAACATCTTGGCTTGCTTGTGGCGTTGAGAGCAAAAGGGAAAGCAAGGTTGAGATTGCTTCTTATTAATAAAAAGGCAATTGGAGTTCAAGAGAAAACTCAATGTGCATGAGATGGTCAACAGAGGAGCAAGGGAGAATATTGTGTTGAAGAGCACAGGAAAACCAAAGGCCAAGAATAATGTCATGGTAGAAGAGAAGTTTGAATGGGTTTTCAGTCATAGAATGGTCGCACAGAGCTGGAAGGGTCTCTGGGGCCTGCTGGATGGTAGTCTACACAAGGTACAGGCGGCTCCATGTTTTAGGAGAGACCTTGTTGCAAGAGAATAAGGCAGGCAGTAGTAAAGGTGAACATTTGATCTCCTCCTCTGGCTTTCAACACCAAGCAGTTACCATGTACACACACACACACACACACACACACACACACACACACACACACAGACTTTTACATGTTTTACTTTATTTTATGTACATGGGTGTGTTGCCTACATGTATGTCTATCCACTATATGCATGCCTGACACCAAGGGAAGCTGGAAGAGGACATCAGATCCCTTGGAACTGGAGTTACACATAACTGTGAACTACTATGTGCATGCTGGGAATAAACCCAGGTCCTCTGGAATACCAGCCAATGTTCTTAACCACTGACCTGCCTCTTTCAGTCCCACAAAACATTTTTTTAAAGAAGAGATTTGATTTTAAGTTTATATCAATATGGTAACTGTCTCTAAGGAATGAGGGAATATTATCTCTTCTTTCCCTACATTTCCATTCCAAAACATCATTAAAATCCTTAGGTACAGTGTGGATCTCCACATCTCTTGGAAGTGAGGAGTTTGATGTGTCTTCTCCTGAATTTGAGAAAATGTATTAATAAATTCATAACTGAATTTCAGTTATTTTTAAGCCTTCTTTTTTCTTAAAGTTCTTTGAGTATGTTTACACATTATAGCTAGGCTTTGACCATGTACCTGAGACTGGCCTAGAAGTGCCATCCTCCAGCCTTAGGTAACAGAGTGTTGGCACTGAAGGCATGTTCATCATGCCTGATGTAAATTCCATATTTGAAATGAGAGATTCAGGCTTTATTACAGAACTTGAATGGTTATGTGGAATTATCACAAATATTAGCCCTTAGTTTAGCCAAGATGGGCAGAAAACTCTTGAGAAAATCAGAGTAAAGACCACAATACAGTGTGATATATGCCATACAGATGTGTGTACATAACACTGCGGAAACAGAGAGGAGGTGCATGGCTGCAGATTCCAGCCACCATAATCATTTTAACACTTTGCTTTTCAGAGATGACTATGTACCTGATTTGATATAATGCTCTGGGGATAAGACAGTAATTCATGCATCTGATTTGTATGTTTTTGGGTTTTATTACCAATGAAAAGTGAATTAAACATCACATATTTTTGTAGCTGGAGTTATCTCCAGTCTCACCCAGGCCAGCAGCCACTCAGACTCAAATAAACACACAGATGCTTATATTATTTAAACTGTTTGGCATGAAGGCTCAGGCTTCTTGCTAGCTAGATCTTACATCTTAAATTAACCCATTTTCATAAACCTATACCTTGCCACTTGGCTCATGGCTTACTGATATCTTAACATCTACTTCTCATAGCAATGCTGGCAACCTCTCCTGAATCACCCTTCCACTTCCCAGAATTCCCCTCTCTCTTTGTTCTACCCATACTTCCTGCTGGCCAAATCAGCAGTTTATTTATTAACCAATCAGAGCAACACATTCACAGCCATATAGAGCAATATCCATAGCACTTCCCCTTTTCTTTTTTTTTTAACGAAGGTTTTAACTTTAACATAGTAAAATTACATAGAACAAAACAATTATCAAGCAAGAATTATAGTTATAATATCCAGTCTATTTGTATTTGGCAAAATTAAAGAAGATATCCTATCTATCCTATATTTGTAAGTCTAAGGTTTCATATCTAACTTATCTTTTATCATAACTAAGGAAATTATAACTATCTAGTCTTTAACTACATTAAAGATATCAGAAGAATATAATATTACATGAGAAATGGGAGAAGGATGCAAGCAACTTTCAGAAGTCTTGCAAGAGTAGACAGAGACAGCTGGCAGCCTGGACAGTCATCCAAAGTTCTTCTGTGAAGTTGGGGCATCTGTCTTTAGCCCACAGGCCTAGAGTCTCTCAGTCACTCTTCTCTTTGTCCTGTAGAATGTCTGGCAGTTTCCTCTGCAAAGCAGGAACCTGAAGGACCATTTTGCCAAGCAAAGTTCAATGGTCACCTTCCTATGGGTCCTGCATGTCTAGTCGATACATTTTTTTTTTCAAACAGTCCAGGCAAGAACAGTTTCTTCCATAAATGGCTATTATTGACAAGAAGATAAACTCCATACAGAGTGACTTTGATGCCCATCTTCCTCTCTGAAGTAAATTGGTCCTGCCAGCAGCAGACATGTCTCACTTTCCAGAAAGTCTAAATTTTTAAAACATTTTAAATGCCAAATTCTTTAGGTCTTTGAAGTATTTGAAGATTACCTATCTATCTGAAATATATCTATGTATACCTAGAAAACTTAACTAACATGGCTACAAGTTTGACTCTCATAAAAGACTAAGTATTAATCTGTATTTTTAATTATCCATTACACTCTAAATGAGTTACATAAACATAATACCTCAAACAGGTATAGAAATATATATAAAGTATAACCAAATTAAGTTTAAACTTGTATCAATAAACTAAAATGTATAGCAATGTAAAACATTTTAAACAAGTTTGCTCTTTAAAAGTAGATTCAATAATCTACCCTTTCATCCTACCTTATCTATATCAAATCCCCCCTTTTTTATCACTAGTACTCAGATCTCTTGGGCTTTTAACTCTATATTTGACTTTGTGTTTCTTATTTAATAAGAACATTTAGAATTTCATCTACGTATTACAGCTAAATTATAGGATTTAGTTTCATGAGAGTAGCATCTTAGCTTTGAAATGGAAGGTAAGAGTAAACTAACCAGGGAACACACAATCCACACTCTTCTAGGAAAGGGAACTGAGAGTTAGTGTATGGTTTATTTGTTGGTTGATTGGCTAGTTTTTAATTGGAGAGGCTGGATGTGGTAGCTCATTATTGTAGTCCCAGAATTTGGGAGATAAAGATGGGAGTTCAAGGCCCAGCCTTACTTACATAATGAGTTGTAGGCTAGCTAGCCTAAAACAAAACAAAACACAAAAAACCGCAACAGCAACAAAACAGCGCTCCACCTATGTCAATATGGGTAGCCCTTGTTAAGCCTGATGAGTCAGAAAGTAAAACACAAAAACAGTCGAAAGTGTTGAGCTAGGACAGGAATGGTAGACCATCTTTTCTTGGGCTTTTCTTTCTATTTCCTTTGTTTTATCCTATTGCTAAGTGTTTGTTTTATATTATGTTATTTGATTATTATCCCCCATAAGCCTGTTTTCTAATAAGAAGTAGAAAAGGGGTGGCTCTGTATGGGAGGGGACATGGGGAAGAACTAAGAGACAATATTATTATGGGA
Organism: Onychomys torridus; assembly: GCF_903995425.1. Lineage (NCBI taxonomy): Eukaryota > Metazoa > Chordata > Mammalia > Rodentia > Cricetidae > Onychomys > Onychomys torridus. The sequence continues at coordinate 72,938,365 of NC_050445.1, read as the reverse complement.
AACCATATTATTATGGGAAACCACAATAAGGATATAGTATTAGAAAACAATCTATTTTCAATAAAAGAAAACAAAAGATTGTCAATAAAATCAGCAAATATTATTGGAGGTAGTCCTTGACAGTTCAACAAAAATTAAGATAGAACTGCTTTTACTAACCAAATATATGTCTTTTAAAACTCAAAGATTCTAGGATAAATTAAAGAAAATATTTGTGGTAGTTATTTTAATTACTGGTAGTTTCCACTTTAGCACCTTGCTGTTTGTGAGTGAAGTTGCTCTTCAAAGCAAGCAGTTCTCAACATTTTTGTGGGAGTTGGTACCCTGACAAAAGGCTGGCAAAACCTCCATCCACACCAATGACTCCTTTCACAGTTTCCCTATGTGACCCAACAACTTCATTTCTCAGTTTTTCTTTGTTCCCACAGTTTTGAATTTCAGTCTTTTCAAACCAAATTGTTCTAATGGTCATAATTATCGAGATGTATTTTGAAATAAAAGTGGAAAATATACTTGAGAACAATTCACCAAAGCTTAAATCAAATATAATGGAGATAGACCACTACAATACCATGATTTTTCCAGGAGCACACTGTGGAAGGGAATAGCATCCTCATACAGCTTTGAGATTTGGATTAGAGTTGCAATCAAGAGATGAAGAGAGAATCAGCCCCACAGCCAAGATACCTTCATGAACACTACTAATTGTCCATGTCCAGATAGAAATATTGAAAAGACAGGGAAGGCAGTCCTCAGGGCCAGGAGTTCTACACTACACAAAAGCTGACTGGGAATGACTATATCCCTCTCATTGGCAAGTTTATGGCTATCCAGTGACAAAAATGTGAGAAGTTTGCAGCAGAAATTATGACAATTAAAGAAACTAGATGGAAAACTACATCATTTCTATGTGATCACAAGCATGTGACTTTCCCATACCAGCAATGAAAATAAAACCCAAATGGCTGGCAGGAAAAAAAAAAAAAAAGGTGTGTGGGGGGAACCCAAATGGCTTTATTTGCCCATCACCAATGTTAACACACATTTAATAATGTCCAGCTGTTAGCCATCGCCCCTGCAACCATTGCCCACCCCACCTGCTGGGAGAAAGATTTTATTGTTTTTAATTAACAATATTATCTTTTCATCCCCAGTCCTCAAATAAACATGCCATTGCATGACAACTCATTTTATCAAGAGTTTATAACATTCATAAATGGACATACTTTGATCTGGAAAATCCCCTACCTCTAGTAAAAGTTCACATTCATTTTTATTAAGCACCTCAGTGACATAGCTTTTTATTAGTGCTGTGAAATAAAACTCTGGGCATCATTTAGGTTCAAGGTCATTGCTATAAGTGAAGTAAAGTACAGGACTTAACAAGTGTATGAAAATTATAAGAGATTAATCGTATCTTGGGCTCACTTACGCATACAAAGACCATGAAGTTCCATGCCTAATAATTCAAAATTACCTCAGTTTAGTGTTTTCTAGTTTTTTCATCAATCATGTGCCAAGGAAGAGCCCATTCAGAATTCTGGTTATATAATCATACTGAAGAAGTTTACTTTCTTCTATTTATCTTGTTTAAACTGAGAGAAAAGTTTAACCATTTATTATTTCTTAGGGATAAATTATAGTTTTATACACTGAAAGAATCTTGTGGAAGCTGGTTGAGTAAAATGCTGTATTTCGGGTAATGTCAACTTATTAATAGTAATTGTGTTTTACCATGGATTTTAAAGTTATAGAGTATTTCTAAAGAGTTTTCGAAAGGAGAGAGGTAGAGTGAGAAGCACTAAGGGTCATGTTAAGGGAGGGATTTCTCATTTTCTGTCTCAGCAGAAGACAATGACAGGATGGGGACAATGGCTAGCTGGCAAGGGGACTTTAATTCCTCACTGGCATATTTTTAAAGGCAGCTTCAAATTTGATATTAAAACATGAAATTGACTACAGAATTTTATTATTCAGTTTGGATCCACAGTTTTAGATGTACCTTAGGCCACTGGAGACAAGTATGTAATAGTGTTTGTTGATACACACAATCTCCTGGTTCATTTCACTATGATAATAGACTTTATAACATAAACAAGCAACTTGGACCTCAATTCAAACCACATCTTCGAGACTCATAGCTCTCATTATAGTTTGCTTTCTTTAATTTATACTGTTTATAATGAATAAATACACATGCTTAGACAGCACGCTCAGGTATATTGCCCTAAATAAGAAACAATTCCAATACTAAGACATGCTGAGCACAGCAGCGATGCCTGTCTCTTGAATCCTGGATGTCAAGGCAGGGGGATCATTGAATTTAGTCTAGCCTTGGTCATCTCCAGAGCGAGCTGCATACTAACCTGGAGCACAGAGGGAGACTTTGTTTCAAAGCAAAGGGAAAGGAAGAACAAAGAAAAAACTCAAAAACTCTGCCACCCCTAAAAGGATAGACAGACAGATCAGAGTTTACTAAAGCTGAAATCATGACAAATTTGTAATGTTATTATAACCACTCACATGAAGCAATGTACTTATTTTTATTGTGTTGAAATGTAGTATGTCATTCATTTCTAAATTACATCACATATAATTTTGTGGAATACTTAGAATGATTTTAAGGACTTAAAATTCCCTTTCAAAAAATTAGCTCTTTATTAATATTTATAAAAAGTATCTTCTCAGAGAGGGAATTTCTGGAGCTCCAAATTAAGGGACTACTTTTAGTAAAATAACCTGAAAAAAATGCTACATAACTCTACCATACCTTATTGTCTTTGTTTATAATGTAAGCAGTAATGTCCCAATGATTAGAGACTAATGGCTAAAATTTAAGTCACAATCACAATGTCCTCATTTGCATAGTGTTCAATTAGTACGTGCACATTGCTATGCGGAGCTCATTGGAAATGTGCTGTACATATGAACTACATTACAGATTGAGTCGCCCTTAGTGCTCCTTCTAGGTTGGCAGGGACATTAACGCAGTCCATCAACTTGCCAGCAGACCGTTACTTACTCAGCCGTGTTCCCTGTGGACTGGCTTCGCTCACTTTGAGCATATTGCTTTAATAAGGAGAATTATTTCCCAAAGCCTGAGTTATCAGAGGCCTGGGAAGAAGCATTTTGGAACCTGACAAATTGCTTTCTGTAGGAAATCATTTTGGAGATCACAGTATAAAATGTTTATCTGGCTTCATTTACATAAAAACATCCAGCACAGCATTTCACAAATTAACCCAAATTTGATATAACACTGAATGATATATGTCTAAATTCTTCCATTTACAGGATTCCAGATGTGTTTTTTATGTTGCTTGATTTACTTTCTGATTAGTTGTTCGAACTTAAGACATCTGTTGCCATTGTGCAGCAGAGAATGTTTTAATGGTATTACTAAATTCCGTGCATCTATCAGTGCCTAATCATGTGTCTAATGCAGAAACAACTCCCGGGCAGGCTTTTCTACACAGATGTGAAACACTAGACTGCTGATCATGAGATTCTTCTGGAAACACAGCATTTATGGAAAGCAATTTCTTACTATCTGAATTTAGGTAGAAAAGTAAGTACTAAATGTGTTCAAAAAATAGTTCAGAACATCTTGTGATTTTATTTGAGACTTTGTGGTAGCAACTGTTGTCTGTGGCTGTACTGGATGTTTCATTATTGATCATGCCAGATCTCACTGTTTTCTTGGAAGCTTGGGAAAATCAGTCAATGCATGTCCACTGTCTTTTAACAAATTAAAGTGGAACTAATGCAAATCAGACTGATTAGGAAGATAACCATCTAACTATTCCAAAATAAATCACACAGACTCTTCATTATTATTGCATTATCCAACATTTATGGAATGCGTGTCTGCTGAGGAATTTTTGAGAACATTCAGCCAACCCAGGCCAACTCTCTTTACTACTGATAAGAGAGTCTATGCAAAGATGAAGTCCTGAGAGGAAGAACAACCAGCAACCTGGTACATTTCAAAAATCAATACTATTATAGTTCAGAATAGTTTCAGTAATGTGTTGCCGGGTGATTTTATTTTACATATTCGGAACTCAACTCAGATGTTTTCCATACATTCTAGAGTCCTTTAGACCATTAATTCTGGAATGTTCTCTGTCCTTGGACCCAGCATGTTAAAAGGAAGAAGCAAAAGCATTGTTTCTGGTTCTGATCCTCCAATAGGTGTCCAGCAGCAAGTGATTCTGTACTGGTCATAATACTGTGGGTTGAGTCAAAGAGAGAACTCTATTACCGAATTGCCACTGAGATCTATGCAGATAAACTGAGGTTTGAAAAAAAAATGGAATAAGATTTCTGCTTAAAATAAAGGAAACAGTGAAAGAGAAGCATGGGTACTGATCATTATGATGAATGTTTGAAATCAGAACAATAGTCAAGCTCTGGCTCTGCATTAACCCAGTAGTATGTGTTGAGCTAGCTCCCTGGCTTGTATACATCTGCTTCTTCATGAAATATGGAGATGAAGATGACTACCTGGTAGAAATTAGAGTAAGAATTGAGTGATGCAGTTAATGTAGTTAAAGTTTCGGGCATGGAGTCCACACATGGGAACCCAGTAACCCTCAGTTATCATCATTGTGTTTGTTAGTATACTATGTTTTTTGGGTGCTGGGGAAAAATACAAAAAACAGAGCCTTGTACACGAAAGGCTGGAGCTCTGTCTCCAGACATACAAGGTGAGGGAATGTGCTTAAGGAGTATTAGAGAATTTATTAGGATATAAATAAATTGAGGAAATACACTCCTGAATAAAGAACTGAGTAGACAGCTGAAGTCTAGGTGGCTCAGTAGGTAAGAGTACTGACTAATGTTCCAGAGGAAACGGGTTCAATTCCCAGGTCATCTGGAGTGTGATGACAGCCACAGCCCAGATGATCCGACATCCAAAACAGCTTCAAAGCAACTGGCTGAGATGATCCAGCCTCACAGACTACTCCAGCCAAGATTTAACTACCATTCTTAATTTCCTCAGGGTCTCTATCAGATTGTTAGTGCCTCCAATCAGCAGGAAGTTGTATGGGAAGCTATGCCCAAATTCCCAAAACTTATACTGTTTATGAGTTTATTTTTATTTAAAGGGGATTGATTATGAATGCAATCTCTTTCTAAAGAAGAAAAGGGCATATAGATATGATAGGATGAAATAATAGATTATTGAATCTACTTTTAAAGAGCAACAACTTGTTTGAAATGTTTTACATTGCTATACATTTTGGTTTATTGATACACATTTAAAGTTAATTTTGTTATACTGTGTGTGTGTGTGTGTGTGTGTGTGTGTGTGTGTGTGTGTATATATATATATATTTCTACTCTTGTTTGAAGTATTATGTTTATACAACTCATTTAAAATTGCAATGTATAATAAAATACAAATTAATAATTATTCATCTATGTTAATCAAACATATAGTCATGTCAGTTAAGTTCTCTAGGCATATACCTAGAAAAATAGATATATTTCAATTAGGTAGAATCTTCAAACACTTCAAGACCTACAGAACATGACATTCAAAATGTTTTAAGAACTTAGACTTTTCTGGATAATGAGCCATGTCTGCTTCTAGCAGCACCAATCTACTTCAGAGAAGATGGTGGGCACCGAGGATATTCCATATGGAGTTTGCTTTCTTAGGGCAAAAGTTAGCTATTTGGGCAAGAAATTCTTCTTTCCTGGACAGCTTGACAGTATGTTATATAAACTGAACATGCAGGACCCATAGGAAGGTGACCATTGAGCTTTGCAAGGCGAGATGGTCCTTTAGATTCCTGCTTCATAGAAGAAACTGCCAGACATTCTACAGGACATGGGGAGAAATGACTGACAAACTGCTATCATGGGCAGAATAGTCTTTAAAATTTCCTGTTTCACTGAAAGCTATGCCAGATATTCTAGCCCTATAGGCTGAAGATAGAATTCCCAATGTTACAGAGGAACTTTGGGTGACTGTCTAGATGTCTTTGTCATTTCTAGAATTATAGAAGTGGTTTACAATGCACTTCTTGTTTACTTGGGTAATATGATACCCTTCTTGGGTCTTTGATGGAGTTGAAGACTAGACAGTTATAATTATAGTTTTCCTTAGTCATGATAAAAGATAAATTAGATATAAAACTTTAGACTCACAAAAATAGGAGAGATGATAGATATTTTCTTTATTTTTGCCAAATACAAATAGACTAGATATTGTAACTATAATTCTTGCTTTATAACTGTTTTGCTATATGTAATTGTACTATGTTACAGTTAAAACCTTCCATTTTTATTAGACAGAAAAGGGGAAGTACTATGGGATGTCTTTCTGTATTCTGTGAATGTGTGTTGCTCTCATTGGTTGACTGACAAATAAAGCTGTTTGGCCAATGGGAAGGCAGAATAAGGTTAGACTACATTCAACTGAAGAAGGGTGGAGCCACTGGAGAGTCTGCAAGCCACTGCCAGGAGGAGAAAGATGTGAGCGAATAACAGATTAATAATAGATTAATAGAAATGGGTTGAATTAGTTATAAGAGTTAGTTAATAGTGAGTTTGAGCCATAGTCCACACAGTTTGTAATTAATATAAGCCTATAAATGATTATTTTGTAAGTGGGGGTGAGAGCTGCAGTGGGAGAGATTCGTCTGGACTGCAGGGTTAGGGTTAGGGTTAGGGTTAGGGTTAGGGTTAGGGTTAGACGGGACAGAGAAACTTTTGTCTACAGACCTACATCCCTAGAATTGTGCTTAGTACCATGTCTGATAAATATGTACAGTGATCATTTCAGACAAAATTATCCCTTTGAGAAAACTAAAATAGAGGTTTGGTTTTTTACTGAAAGTATTACCCCAACCTCCATATGCTCAATTGAAATAATTGGCATCACATTCTGTAACATTTTCATGAAAATAATGTACAGCACCTCACCATACCAACTGTTTTAGTGTGTGGAGTGTATTTTGTGCCTTAATTATCCAGCAAGGAAAGGGTGGTCATGGCCTAATAGAAGTACAATTTTTAGAAATATCACTAAATTAATCTAAAATGCACAATGCAAATACCAGCACTAGGTCTCAGTAGGAATTATAAATTAAACAACATGTCTACTTCATCTACAACCTAAGGTTTATTTGAAATATAAAGAGGAATACAATTAGAAAAGCATATTTTAGGATGTGTTTCTGCTTAGTGTCAGGATCCTCATGCCTACTGCATTCCTACCAATTGCTCCCACTCAACACAGGGGCTGGACTATGTCACAAAGGCATAGATCTTTATCAGAGGATGATGACATTCACAGATTCTTTTTAAAAACGACTCTTGATGGCACTGCTTTGTGTTGTTTGTTTTTAGTGGGATGGTAAGCCACTATCAAAAAACACTGGAATTCCATTTGCTTGGAAAAGACAGACTAGTTAGTGAATATATATAAGCAGTCTTTGACAAAGTAGATTAAAAAGCAATGAGCACAATGTGCTGGTAGAAAGTCAAGAGGTTATAGGAAAAGAAGAAAGTGCTGTAAGAGTGGAAGGTAGCATGTGGCAGTTACACAAGTGACCTGCAGAACCAATTTTGAATGTCATCAAAACCTGAACAGGGTAGCAATCAAATAATTGAAGTTTTGCGTATGTGTGTGTGCGTGCGCGTGTTTGTGTGTGTGTGTGCGTGTGCGTGTGTGTGTGTGCGTGCGTGTGTGTGTGTGTGTGCATGCGTGTGTGCATGCGTGCGTGTGCGTGCGCGTGTGCGCGCGCGTGTGTGTGTGTGTGTGTGTGTGTGTGTGTGTGTGTGTACTAAGACTGGAGCCCAAGACCTTGTGCATGGTAGGCTAGTAGTCTGTTGATATGTGTTATTCTTAGCACTGTTTTTTCTTTTTATTTATGAGACAAAGTCTTAGTAATTTGCTCAGGCTAGCCTTGAACTTGTCTTTCTTCTACCTCAGCCTCCTGGCAGTTGGCCATCAGGCCTGCTCAGCCAAGTTGAACAAAATTAAAGTACTTATTTTAAAGTCCTTTGGGGCAAATATAATGGGGGGAAACATTAATTGACTTACTGCAAAGAGATAATTAGAGCGTTTTTTCCTTCCCTTTTCCGCCCTTCTATTTTAGCCTAGGTTGGTCTCCAACTCACGATACCACTGCTTCCATCGACAGTACTCGTATTATGGGGTATACATATACAACCACAGTCAGTGAGAGTTAAGGTATTTTTTATATAGTCTTTACACAGTTTGTAAGTATAATTTTTCATCAATTTATTTTCCCTCAAAACTGCAAAGATTTTTTATTTATTATCATTTATAATAAGATTATTATTATTATTTATTTCTGAGTTGTTTGAATATTAAAGCATACGTATTAGAGCATTTTAAAAGAATCAGGCATATATTGCCCCTAAAGATTAAAATCACATATAATTAGGAATTCAATGAATTCATGGGGTTATAGCATGAGATTTTCATCAGGAATTTTAATAAGGATACTTACTAAAATGTTTAGATTTTGCAATATTCTATATGAACTTTGGACTTCAAAAGTACATGCAAGCAGACCCAAATCCATAGACACAATGTTCACCTGACACAGGGGCATAACAAAGAGTTCATGCTAGTTTTCCTTGTTTCTTCTGATTTTTCTCATGCTGTGTATGTTGTTTACGTTGGTGGGACCATGATATTTCCAGCTACCGAGGTAAAGTACAAGCTGTTGCAGCTGCCTAAGGCTGACTTTTCCACCAGTAATGTTTTTAGAACCAGGGATTAGCTGCTGCACTAGCTTTTAATCTATAAAATGCAGATAATATTTCTTAGCTAATTGGAGGCTTCAGGGGATTGAAGGAGATAATATGTAAAGAACTCAAATTTATCTCATTATTAGTTATTCTCTTTTAATCATTTCGTAATAAGAAGTCATATTTTTACCTCCCACAACTTCAATTACATCTATTTCCAAGTCTGTTCTGATTATAATTAATCATGTTCATATACTTAATATCTAGTATTCCAACTAGACTGCAATTTCCTCTATTACAGAGCAATCAGACTGAAAGTAAATCCAAGATACATTTACTTACTGCCTAACAATGGACAAGAGGCTTCCTGACATTGGAGACCCCTTGCAGTCCCAAATACTCAGTGTCTAGCTAGGTATTTTGCTATTTTTTCTTTCCTATAGTGTAGCCAATTTGTCTTGTTTTCTCTTTTTATATTCACTTTGCTGCTAGATGTATGTATTCTTTACATTTTCACACATTTGGACCTTCTCCGTTAGTTAAATTCCACTAAGAATACATCTGCACCATGGGAATGTGCTCATGCTCGAAACATACTCTCCTGCCCTTGAGATCCCCTCCTGTTTATAGGTACATCATGTGTGAACCTGTGTTCTTTGCATTTGCCAGTAAGTCACATCATCTATTTAAAAACTTCTACAACATTTTGAGATTCAAAGTTTCTTTTTAAAAGGAGATTAGGCATTCTTAATTTTTCCCATTTTTATAGTATCTACAGTTTACATATAGTGATTATGCAGTAAAATCCTATTGGTCCACTAAAATATAGAGTTCTGAGTAGTCTGTATGTTGAAATCATAGGGCCATTAAACAGGGAGAATTAGTGAATGTGTGCAGATATTTTCTCAGGTCTATCACTTCTTTGATTTTTATGAAGCCTCCCGTCGTTATTAAGAAATGACTATTAGGCTCATGGATTCTATAACTAATTAGAAACGTCCATATTTCCTTACCCCAATTTCCTGTTAAAGCTGACAGGCTCTCTAAGGTTTAGATCTCCTGACAAACTGGCAAACACAACACCACTGTTGGCAAGAAGCTGGTAACAGCACCTCCTCCTTCGCCATTGTCTAATGGACTTGCCGTGTGTGGTCAGTCCTGTGATCCAGCTCACAGCTAGGGACAGAATACAGTGTCTTCTTTAAGTATTTTTTATTTTAACATTAGAGAATATTTTAAATATCATGATATAAAGTTCAATGACTATTCTTTCTTGAAACATGGTTTATTCTGTAGCTAAGAGCGGTATGTGCTTGGCCTCAAATTTACAGCAATCTTCATATATCAGCCTCCTACATGCTAGGATTATAGGCATGAGCCATCATACATGGCTATTTTTTAAGTAAATATATTTAATTATACAAACATCATTACAAACGAGTTTCTATATCGAATTATTGAAACCTCAGAATAGGAGTTTCTTAATTCTGACTAATCAACAATGTTTTTGAATATCAGTCACTGAATTTATATAATTAATAATACATATTAATGATGATGAGTATCTTAGGTATATACAACACACTACCTATCTTCTCTAGTTCATAGACACTTAGGTGGGTTCTATTTTATTCATTTTTATGAACATTACACCGATCAATATTTCCTGAAAGGATATCTCATTGTGACATGACTTAAGTTTTTTGAACAAAAAACCTTTTGAAGAAAATATTGCCTTTCCATCAGTCTGTTCTGACTCATTTTTAGTGATGTAAGAATCATCCAGACAAACAGCAGGCAGTATGTGTATACTCTAGTATTTTTGTATGTTATACCCAAGTTAATGTCATTGTTACTGCACTGATGGACACCACAGTTGGCCAATGTGGCATAGAATTATTTTTCTGGTTTATTGAAAGTTTTGTGGTTTGGGACAAGGATAACCAAACCTTGTTTTCTTTTATCTGAAAATCTTCAGAGTTTCCCAACAGCTGAGGTTTGTTTTTTCTCCTTTTGATAACAAGTCAGGGTAGAAAATGATCAACTTTAGTACATTTTTAAAATCTTCTTTGGGACAACAATTGTATACTGCAGGTAGAGGACAATCCCAACTAGGGGCATATGCCAGAATGGTAGAAAAGCAAGATATACTGTTTATAAATGCTTTTGATTTGCATTTTCATTATTATTAGTGATGTCTATCACTTTATATGCTTACTAGCAATTCATTTATACTCTAGTAAATTTGCTTGTATTTTAAATTTTTGCATAGATATATCGTTTCAAGATTGTCTCTTACCTTTTCTTCTAATTCTTTTTTTTTTTTTTTTTGCCATTGCCTTACATTTACTGTAAATTTGTCACCCATTTTCAATTCATTTTCTGTTGGTAGGTTTGAAATTAATCTGTTTGCATGTGGAATTCCATTACTTAGAAATATACCTCTGTTCTTTTTAACTGAACTGTGTTGATATCTTTGCTGAATGAAGCTAGCCACAACGTTAGGATTGTTGCCTGAACTTAATCTGTTTTGGCAATTTTATACATTCATCTTTATGCAGAGAGCATGCACAGTTAATAAAGTTAAGTTTATAATAGTTTGCTCTTGTCTTTGGTTGGTTTGTCTGTTGTGATATGATATTATTAAAAGGATATCCAAGGTGGTCGTGAAAGTTCTAGGAAACATAGACTTCCCTCAGACTTGCTATCTTCATGCCTTAGCATCTCAGCTCCTGTAATTACAGTCTTGAGTTAACTGTACCTGTTTTCCTATTATGTTTTAGATTGAGAAACAAAGTTCCTCTGACTTGGTTTTACAGTTTGAAAACACTTTAATCATTTTGAGTCTTTTGGAATTCTTACATTTTAGGGTCAATTTATCAGTGTCTGTCTGTAGGTGAGTATGAGTTTATGTTTCCATGCAACAGGTGGACAGTAGCCCTCCTCGATACCAGTGGTTATCATCAGATTAAAGAAATTCTGTTTCAGGAACACTTTGCCTCTTTTGGAGTTTTTAGCTGGTGGTATTCTACAGACTCCTGTGGAATGAATGCTGTCGTATTACCCTTGGTTCTTCCAGACTTTGACGGTGACACACTGTTCTTTTTTATCTTATTTAATTTAAACTTTCTTTTTATTTATTCTTTGTGTCTTTCACATCATGCATCTTGATCCCAATTGTTTCCTGCCCCTTTGTATCTGCCCTTTGCCCTAGCAACCTCCCCCCAAAAAAATATAAAATAAAATTTAAGAGAAAAAAAGAAAGGAAAAAGAAAAAGAAAATCTCATCATGGAATCTGTAGTGTGACTCAGTGAGTCACACAGTAAATCTTGTTGTCCATATCTTTACATACATGTTTAAGGGTGAGAGGGGTCAGCTTCGTCACCCTCTGTAGGTAGCTGGGGCAAGGGCATCTTTCCTTCACCCTCATCACCATATGGCAGACAAGGGAGTGTGGCCAACTATTCCACTCTCATGCCCTTAGGGACAGCTCGCCCAGGCATCTGCCAATAGGGTCAGCTCTACTGTGCTGCCCAGGCAAGTGGCAGGACCTGCTTTCCCGAGTGCTACAGCTGGTAAGAGGGGGGATCGGTTCCATTGTATGTCTTAGACAGTAGGGGTGAGGGGTAAGGAGGAACACCCCATTTTTCAGGAGACCACATACTTGAGTCTTGGGAAAATGGAGTGATTGAGCCAATACTGACCTGAAAGCTTTGGTTATACTGGGTAACATTCATAGTGCTTAAAGTTTCTATGTTCCATACTAGTGAGAAAAGTAATCATCAATTTTACCCAGGAGTGAACACTGTAGGCCACAGTAATGACTACCCTGGTATGACTGTTCACTGGTACAATTGTGGCACAATGGCATGAATGTCTTGACAGTGACCTACCCGCTTTCTGATTGGATTTAGGGCCCATTCCATAAATGAGACTCATGCCAAGCATGGTTTTAGATAGATCATGGGCCCTAAAACATAATCTGCTACTTTTACTCTATTAAATGACATATGATTAAACTGACATATACAAACTTATTGTTATACTCACAGACGTGTACATCTCTCAGCACTCACTAGAAGATTCTCTTTGCAGTGAATGGTGATTAACACAGAGGCCCACAACTGTTCAATATTCTGAGGACAAGAAACTGCAGAGAGCTCAGAACTACATGGGGCATCTATAACATGCCAAGGATCAGGGATCATAATGAAGGAGGGAACAAGAAAATGCAACTTTTATTTTCTCTCAGTGATATTTTATAGTTTCAATGGACTCGCCCTTTTTAAAAATTGTATTAATAACTATTTTACCCTTTGTGTTTTGTTTTAGCTGGGGATTGAACCAGAAAAGCACTCCATCACTTTGTCAATAGTTTTTTATTTTTGATTGTATTATTAATGGAGTTGTGTTCTGAGTTTCAATCACTTACTGCTTATATATTAAAATGAATTATGGGAACTTTCTAAAGTCAGTTATTGGTGCTAATGGATTTTGAGGGAATGCATTATATGTGTGTGTGTGTGTGTGTGTGTGTGTGTGTGTGTGTGTGTGTGTGTACACATGTTATCATATTATCATTGCTACATGGAGCATGGTTCTTCTTTTCTGATTTTGTTGCCTTGTAGTTTTTAGAATCTTGTTACTTCAGAACACATCCATAACAATATTAAAAAGAAGTAGTGAGGATTAATACTTGCCTTTTTACCTTTTCTTAGTGGACAGTATAGTTTTATTCCTAAGAATAAGGCTAGCTGTAGGGATTATTTTATTTAACCTATATCAGATCAAAGTTATTATGGTCTTTTTGTTTTATTTTAAATGCTTTATCATCATTTTATTTTTGGTCCATTATTAATAAAATTTATTGCATTAACTAATCATATGTTAATTGAACTTACCTGCTTAGGGTCCATTTGACAAGTTTATATTGAAGATTTTATAGACTAGATTTTGTTCACTGATAATTTTCATACTGAAGCGTTTTTTGAAAGATAATTCCAAGTTTGTTCTTTGAGCACCTATGTACTATTTACCTAAATTCCACACTACATTTTCTATTTAAACTGGATCATAAGGGAAGAAATCTTCTGCTTTTAATTATAACATGATTAGGATAGCTGTAAGAGGAGAAAAGCTACAGACATAAATTTATATTCTTCTGGAAAATCTCATACCACACTTCTTATTATTCTAATATCACCTCCATTAGATATCTCATAATACAAGGAATGTGAATTTTTGCTCCCACTATTTAATCTCCAACCCCAACTCTGTGCATCTGAAATACCTTCAGATCTCTCAGGTGAAACTAAATCTTACCTTTGATCAGATTTGAAAATTCATCTCCCAATTCATCTATTCACAAACTGCCTTCAAGCTCCTTTTATCTTCCTTGACTACTAATTAGAATAGACATTCTACACTAAGCGATAGCTTATTCTTCCTTCTTGCTGTAATTTCCACTAGACACACCGAGTTATTGCCCTCACAAAGTTAGTACAAAATTGCCTGGCTCATTTGTTCATTTTTATTCCTTCCTGAAGAAACCTCTGTTATTTATTTTGACCCTCAGAATATGGCAGGGAAAATATGGTTGGAAGCAAGGCAGGCAGAATTCTGCAGCTTCAAGGACAGCCTGGTCTACAGAGCTAGTTCCAGGACAGCTAGGGCTACACAAAGAAATCCTGTTTTGAAAAAAAAAAAAAAAATCACTTCAGCTCCCAATACTTAAAATATGTCATAGAATTTTTGTCTTGCTCCACTGAAACCCAGACATTACCATCCTATGAAAATTTACCAAGAACTGAAGTATAAGTGGCCTCCTGAATAGAATTAAAGGTGACTCTGCAGACAGTCAAGGCCAGCTGCTAGCATTTGAGACTGTGACTGCCCTCCAAACTTGTCTAGCCTTCGGATAACTGCAAGCTCATGAACAAGCAGTCCTCTACTGCTTACCATCAGTAAGGAATGAGGGAGCATGTTATTCACTTACAAATAACTGTCATCCATCTCTTGATTCAACATCATTTTTTTTACTAACTTTATGTTTATGTTTAATTGTCAGACCACCAAATCCTTCTTTTTTGTGAAACTCTTGGGTGACTTTTGATCTATTTAATTTTGGTAACTTCTTTACGATAGAAACACATTCTATTAAGCTTTTAAGGCTATAACTCATTTGTTCTACCATCATAGAACATTTCTGTAAAATTGGCATTATTGGAAAGTGCCCAGTATCATACAGAAAAAGAATGAAAATCCAAGAATTAGGTGATTATAAATTATTATTGTCTTAGAAACACAAATTCTGATCTTTCCTAGTCACTCATCTCCATCCAACGGTATTAATAAAATTTTTCTTTAAATAAAAAACACTGAATACATGAAAAGTCTTACATGCTTCCTTTCTGTTATTCAGTTAACTTGGTTGTTGAAAACAGGGTGGTTATTTCTCATCCAAGATTACATTATTTCAGCCAGGAAAATGTGTTGCTTTTGCAAAGAGATTAATCACTTTTATTAGAAAAATAACTCAGAGACTATGTCCTTAAGATCAAGGGTCAACAGCATCCATGTCACAGGGGGAAAAATGTTGTACTTTATTCTTTATTTACAAAATTTTTGAGTTTACAGACTAAGATGTACATATACTTTTCAAACCAAGTTTCATATATGTCTACAATACTGGTATATTTAATAGAAGATTAATACACCAGTACATATACACATTTGCATGTAAATATATTATTTATATATACTTATATATTTCTCAAGAGTAAATTATCTGCAGATGTTAATGCAAACCTAATAAAATCCTTCAAAGATGTGTTTTTTAAAAAAACTAATTGAACACTATATATATTATGAAAATATACTTCTGAAATTAGTGCCATAATTATAGTCATGAGTACTGTGATTGTAATTATTGCTCTGGAGGAGACAAACAGTAATCAGAACAATGACTGCATTGACTTCCAAAAGGCTAATAAAAAAGTCAAACATACTGCTTTGGACTTGTTCTGTTAAGTAACTTTGTTTGTTGTAGGAAATTCATCATTTATCTCCTTGAAAATAAATAGATGACTAAAGTTAGTATTTCACTCTAATGCAAATGGGTTGGAATCTTAGTGTCTTAACATCTCCTAAGGGTTATAATCTACCAAATGTTTGATGTAACCATAGATACTGAGCTCTGTGGAAAGTATGAGTCTGCATAATTTGAAGAAGTGTATTAGTTGTTTGGCAAGTGGTTGTTAATTATTTGGAGTGATAATCAAAGGGATTTTAGAAATATTGAGTAACAAGCTATTTCAGAGTTCTTCCAGGACAATCATTTAATAGATGCTGTCATTTTTCTGTAAGCACGACTGTCACTATGAATAGGAAATGTGTCATGGATTCATCAAAGCTTCAGGGAATAAGAAAATGTTTGCAACTTGTAAGTCTTCTGGTTCAAAGCAATGCATCTCTGTAGTAATCTGCAAATTCTGCTCAACATACTGTACCATTTATTTAGACAGATTTTCTGCAATAGGATTAAGTATTCAAGCAAAAGTGGCATAAAGACAGAAATCTGCATGAATTATGACATCTAAATTATTAAACAAAAGCAACAGGATTATTCAATAAAGCTACAATTGATTAAACAAATGATATTCTTCCAGCAATCTTTTATTTCTTAAACAAAAGGAAAATATGGACTGACAAAATTAAGAAATGTCACGTGAACTGAATAGTCAAGAGTTTTTTAAAAATTTTCCAGTAGGATTAAAATTACGAAATTATTACAAATTTCTTTCATTTAATAGAGTAGGAGCAGGTTTGTGGGGAGCTCTGTATTATACTATCGTGTTTTCTAAGACTTAATTAGAAATGTGTATGTTCTTCTGGCAAACCCTCCTAAATAAAATCCACCTGGGACTGGTAGTCACTAGTTCTCTGCTTCCCTTACCAAGTGAGGCTTTATTGCTCTCCCTAAGCAAATATTCAGTTCCTCGAATCCTTCCCCTCTAAGTCCAAGTAACAATCCAGAAGATGACTTTTGCACATTTCAAGGAATGAGGGCATACACTGATATCCACTGTTTGACTCACTTCCCCATCTGATTCTATGTTTAGAATCCTTGCCAGCTTGAATTCAGAAGCATCTGTTGCTTAGGATGCTTCAGAAACTATAGTTGTTATGATGTCTTAGTCGATCATGGCAATGAAAAGAGCTGGCAGATTTGCGTGGATTTATAACTCTTATTCTTGTGCACCACTCTCTCCCTAGATAGCAAGTACACATTTTTCTTATTAAAGATGCTTGCAGGGAGATAGGTCATCATATCCCTGTCAAGATTAACCCTTGTCAAGAATCAGAATCATCCACCTAATCTCTAGTGATTTATTTCAGGCACAAAATTTCACAACAAAAGATCTTTACATTAATCTTAACACTAATGTTCATTGTTTCACTGAAAAAGCTTTGAGAAACCTGAAAAAAAATGTTGTGATATTATGGAATGAGTTAGACGTGAAGGAAAGGAAGTTTCTGTGATGCATGTTTTTCAATCAAAAAGTAGCATTGAAAATATTCCCATGTCTTGCTAAATTTTAATTTTAAATACTTAAACCATGAAAATTTTGATGAACCTTTGGTGATCCTGTGCCTGAACAGACACCAAGCAAATTAGAGAACTAGTAGTCATTAACAGTTCATCATAATGTTTGGATTCCTGTCAAGTAAATCCACCCCCAGCAAACATTCCTCAGCTTACTTCATACCTTGTTCCAAAAAAAGGAAGTAAAAGTGCACATATATATGCACAAAGTAATCGAACATGTGGGCCATTCAGGGGTTTTGAGAAATTCCTTTTCCCAGGTGAGTTCTCTTGTTTCTATGTCTGAAAGGGGCTGCGAGACCAAGAAATGCGATGAAAGCATACAAGACTTCTCAGGAAAAGAAAATCAAGGCATCAGAGAAGAAACAATATAGCATTCTAGATGAGTGCCACTTCCCCCCTGAAAACAATTTAAAACCTGTTTCAAATATTTGAACTTGTAAGAATATTTTTCTTATTATTCAGAAATAGAAAATCAGCTAAAATGTAGTTATCATTAAATTCAAACTGAAGCTTATATACATTATTTATAACTACAAATATTTCCACTAATTTATTATATTAAATTAAGATGTTATTATTTAAATTTATAATTTTATAATCATAACTTTTGGCATTTATACCTACTATATGACCTAATTTAAATAAAAACTTGTAAAATTAGAATTCATAGATCATTATGATGTTGAAATTTTCAAAGAAAGAAACCCACATCAGTTTCCTTTAGATAACAATTTATTTTCTGAAAAATTCCAAACATCCTATGTCAAAATCTGATTCTTCACCTTTTAAAAATAGCACTGTGAGTTCTGAGGACAATATCTATTGTGTGTTTGTGGCTTACTACATATATTTTGTTAGTAAATAAATGGTTACTGTCTTGAAACTTGATGACATGAAAATCTTCCATCAGCCTTTCACACAAAAGCATAGTTAAAGATTTAAAAATCATCCTTGGAGTTTTAGTGAAAATAACAGACATTCTCACACAGATGAAGAAGCACTGTGGGGTTACTTCTGGAGAGATTACAGATTTCTGTATTCAACACAAAAGACAGGTTTTGTGGGAAGATGAGCAAATGAGCCTGATAATGAATTATCTACGTGATGTCAGTCTCACAAGCAGAACAGGTGAGCCAAATATCCTGGTGAAATCTAAAGAAATCAATGCTTAGAGTCTAACTTTTCCCAAGTCTCTGATAGGTTCATTCCAGTGTGTACTTTTCTCTCCCATCTCTTTGACCTTCAACACCTGTTTTCATTACAGCAGAAGTCTTTCAATCTACAACTTTTATATTGCATCTTCAAAGTGGGGTTCTAACTTTAAGGAATTTACTTTGTAATTGATAAGCAAAATAATGTTAACCAATATTGCTTTAGAATAATAAAAAATGAAAACATTCCATTCTGAAGTTTAAGATTGTGTTATTAGCACAATAATTTTAAACAATTCTCCGTGAGGAAACAAAACCACTTTCAATGTCTTTCTCAGAAGTCAGCACTCCATGGCTGGCTGTGTGGCTGCGGGGCTGGTGCCTGATGTCCTCCCCCTTGACCCACTTACTCTTCTTTCTTCTCTCTTCGTTTTTCTTCTTGCTGCTCCCAGATTCTCCTTCTATTTATTCTCTCTGCCTGCCAGCCCCGCCTATACTTTCTCCTGCCTCACTATTGGCTGTTCAGCTCTTTATTAGACCATCAGGTGTGTTATACAGGCAAAGTAACAGCTTCACAGA
This sequence comes from Onychomys torridus, assembly GCF_903995425.1. Taxonomy (NCBI): domain Eukaryota; kingdom Metazoa; phylum Chordata; class Mammalia; order Rodentia; family Cricetidae; genus Onychomys; species Onychomys torridus. Next base: position 72,919,290 of record NC_050445.1, on the reverse strand, counting down.
GTTAAACAAATGCAACATAAAAGAATGTAACACATCTTTGCATCATTAAACAAATGTTCAACAGCAAAACAAATATAACACACCTTAAAATAATATTCTACAGCACTGCTGCCTACAGATACAGATGTGGAATTCTCAGCTGCCTCTCCAGCACCATGTCTGCCTACATGCCACCACGCTTCTCACCATGACAATAATGGATTAAACCTCTGAACTGTAAGCCAACCACAAATGAAATGTTTTTCTTTATAAGAGTTGCTTTGGCCATGGTGTCACCTCATAGCAATAAAATCCCAACTAAGACAGCTAGGTAAGTGGTGAGGAGCATGGGAGCTGAGTCTGCAAGCATGCATATAAAGAAATAAAAAACCTTTTGCTGAAAACAGGTCAACCCTCCTATGTGGCTGTATTCTGGTTATCCTTACACCATCAACTGTGTGATCATCACAATTTTTTACTGTTTAAAACTAGTGAAAATCTGTCAACTAATTCAAAACACAACAGTGATTCCAAGTCATTTGAATTTACACATAGGTTTTAATATCTGTTTGCCAGTGCATTTTCTTTTAAAAGAATAATAAAATTTGTCTGATAATTTTATTCATTCTGTTAGGATTTTTACATACCTCTCTTTTGATATTGTTTTCTCTGTGGTTTGATTATTGTATTTCATTTATTTCTGTTCCCATCTTTAAATGATTTCTCCTATTTATTTATGATTTAATTTTACCCTTTAATTTTAGTCTATAATACAAGTTTAATATTACAAGATTCCATCTAGCACAACCTTAGTTACAACTCAAACATTTGATGTTGCATGTATCAAGCAGGGCTTTCTAGAGAAAGATGATGAAGAACATGTACCAGTTGGATAAACTGTATGTTAAATTCCATCTCACCCAACCACAATAGCTCTCATGCAGAAAATAAACTACAAGAAATTTTGGTGATGATGTTGTGAAAGAGGTATTTTTAGCTATTCCTATTGGAGATGTAAAATGATATATAAAACATGGAAATCATTATGTAGGGTTCCCAAAAAAATTAAAAAAAGACTTACCATATGATTCAGCTATACCATTCCTGGTTATACACTTAAAAGAATTCAAGTCCTTTCACACAGATATTATACTATTTACATTATCTGGGATATGGAACAGGTCTAGATTCCAAATATTTATATATGTATCTAAATATATATTTATGATCTTTAGAAATATATCATATATAATTATATTTTACTTTAATATATTATATATAATTATATGTACATATATAATTTAATGCATATTTGAAATAAAATTAATGTATGTAAGTAGAAATCATGCCATGTTTTTCCACATATGAACAAGCTAGTTTCAAAACTACATATGTGTATTCATGTGTTTATTTATATAGGTTTGTGTATAGATGACAAAATAGAAAAAAATAACCATGATATGGGAGGAACACATTTTAAGGGGGGTGGTCAGTACAGAGAGTAACAGCACACACAGAGTAAGAAAACACAAGTTGGGATCAACTTAAGGAGGAAAGAGATCCAGCTGGACAGGGAACCAGGAGAGGAACAAAGGATCAATGATGCATATGTATGCAGATGCCATGCTAGCCTAAATTTCTGTTAAATACAAAAAATAACACTCTTTTAATAAATTGGAATACTGTAAGAAGAAAAGGGAATCAAAGTAAGCATTCAGACAGGAAAATATGCAACAAAATCACCAAAAATTCTCTATGTTTCCCACATAGTTTTTCATAAGGGCCACAGATCTATTTTAAAATGTTATATAGTACATTTCCTTCCATTTTAAGCTATTTTTGTGTTTAAGGTTATTGAATAAGTAACAATTCATTTAATAAATAGTATTATTTATATTGATTACAATACCTATTATTTAATACATACATACATACATACATATATATATACATAATAGGTTTTATGGAACAGGTTCTCTCACTCAGCAACCAAGGACAGTCTTTGTAAGATGGATTGCTAAACAGTCTTGGTATAAAAACAAAATACAAAAGAACAGAGCCAGATATTGTGATGAAAGCCAAGAGATCAAGGAATAGGACAAGCCACAGCCAACCTCACCTCACCAACTCCTCAGCTTCCAAAGAGAGCTACTTCCTGTATACCCACACCTATGTGCCATTCTGTTCTGCATCTCACTTCCTCTCTTTGCCCAGCTACATCACTTCCTCTTTCTGCCCAGCTCCGTCATTTCCTATCTGTCTGTACAGACCTCCAGACCTCTAAGGTTAAGGAGCTCTGGGATTAAAAGCATGTGCCATCACACCTGGCTCTGTTTCTAATGTGGCCTTGAACTCACAGAGATCTGGATGAATCTCTGCCTGAAGAATAATAGGATTAAGGGCATGTGTTAGCATTGCCTGACTTCTATGTGAACTATAGTGGCTGTCTGTTTCCTCTGATTTCCATTTCTTAATGGGGTGCACAGATAAAATATCACTGCAAGTCCTGAAATTTTGAAAAGTTTTTAAAATCATTTTTAAGACTTTTAATAAAAATATAATGATATCACTTCCTCTATTCCCTAGCCTTTTCTTACCCTCTTTCTCTTCTCTATTCACACAGCCCTCATATCCTCTCAAACTGATAATCCCTTTTTATTTGATTATTTTTAGATGTAGATATAGATATTGATACAGATATAGATACTGGCTGGTTTGGTGTGTCAACTTGACACAAGCTGGAGTCATCAGAGAGGAAGGATCCTCAGTTGAGGAAATACCTCCATGAGATCCAACTGTAGGGCATTTCTTAATTAATGATCAGCCCATGGTGGGTGGTGACATCCCTGGGCTGGTGGTCCTGAGTTCTATTAAAAAAAAAAAAAGCAGGCTGAGAAAGCCATGGGATAGCAATCCAGTAAGCAGCATCTCTCCATGGTCTCTGCATCAGCTCCTGCCTTTGGGATCCTGCTTTGTTTGAATCCTGTCTTTACTTCCTTCAGTGATGAGCAGCAATGCTGAAATGTAAGCCTAATAAACCCTTTCCTCCCCAACTTGGTTTTTGATAATGGTGTTTTGTTGCATCAATATAAAAGCTAATAAGACAAATATATGGGGTGATATTTTATTTGTGCACCCCAATAAAGCTTATCTGAGGATCATAGGAAAGCCAGCCACTATAGTAAACATAAAAGCCAGGCAGTGGCAGCACATGCCTTTAATCCCTCCATAGCACTTGGGAGGCAGACTATGGAAATTACATGTATGTGCATCACACACAACCCCAAAGATAATTTCTGAGCAGTTAGCATACATGATAGGAATGTTAATGTAGTATATTAAATATGGCTTCTGTTTTGTAATTGAATTTGTTCTCTGACAATTTCCTGCATGTGTGTAATGCACTCCGGTTACTCCCACTTCCCATCTTTTCTTACCTTCCACCCATTAGTGCTTCTCCCTTTCAAAAAAAAAATCCCTTCCCCATGTTTACGTATTTTTGCCTATTCTGTGACCCACTGAGTGTAACTAGGAACATTTATATGACTGTAATTTTGGAATTTGGAATTTGGAACGTTGGAGCATAGTGGGCTCATTAGGATTGATTTTTCATTGTTGTCTTTCGGGGTTTTTGTTTGTTGTTGTTTTCTTTTCTTCATTTAAGGTCTGTTCTTTGTTCAGGTTTTATGCACCATGACGCATATTAAAATCCCCAAGATATTTAGTATTTAATAATATATTTCAGCCCAATATTAATTTCATGTTTCTATACCAGAGAATTTCTTTAAAAGTTAATTTTAACTTGGACCCTTCCATTTGTTCATAGTTTCCTCAGTTTGTGTCATCTACTCTATCTACTAGATCTATGATAGCTTTCCATTTGCAAATGCAAGTAAAATTGCCTTCGTTCATTCTCCCACTGACAAAACGTAGAGTCATAAAAACTAAGCACCCATTTCACTAAGGAATTTCACTTAGTTTGAGACTCGTCCATTGTATACTTCAGGTAACCTTTCTTCTTAATTCTGTCACTCAGACAAGTTTATCTTCCTGTCAACAAGTATAATAAGATATTTCTAGCAACCTCCAGGCTCTATTTCTTCAGTAATCATTTGATCTAGGAATCTAGCAGTAGAGTCAAAAAGGAAATGAGGCTCACTTGACATGAACGGTTCCTAGCAAATGTTTTCTGGCTGCTAACGTTCTCAGCATTCCAAAAACTAAATTAATCACATGCTCAAAAACTCAATAGATAACTCTGTGAGTCTGTAAGAATTTGTTGAGTTTTACAAATTTCTTTAATTTGAACGGTATGATATTTACTTTTCTGTGGATTTTTCATTAATCATACATTCTGAAAATTTATCAGGAGTTGATTTAGTATTATAATTTATGTTTACTAAGATAAATATCCAAATGATTCAGCTAGCTCCAAATATGAGTTTTTGTTTTAAAAGACTTGAACACTTTCAATTAAATAACATGATATTTTTATTTATCTGTTAGATAAAATCTGTGAAGTAAATGGTATTAGATTAAAATAAGATTATTATGTTAATTATGGTAACATAATTTGTTATGTTAATATTAATAAGAGAATATCAACAGTTATAATTTCTGATTCATGTCATTAGTGGTTTTTACTTCTGATCAATGGGATTTATAAAATTATTTATATAATCATATACTTCTATAGTTTATACTATTCTTCTAAAATGTCATTTAGCTCTTTAAAATGATTTTAGTATCATTTTATCTTAGTCATTGTTCCATTGTTGTGAAAAGACACCATGACCAAGGCAACTCACACAAAAGAAAGCATTTAGTTGGGGGTTTGCTTACAGTTTCAGAGGTTTAGTTCATTAGCATCCTGGTGGGGAGCATAGCAGCAAGCATGGAGGACATGGTGACTTAGTAGTTGAGAGCTACATCCTGATCCATGGGCAGAAAGAAAGAGACACTGGGCCTTGCATGGGCTTTTGAAACCTCAATGCCCACCCCAGTGACATACTTCTTTCAATAAAGCCCATATGCCCTACTCCTTCTAATCTTTTCAAATAGTTCCATTCCCTGGTGACTAAGCATTCAAATATATGCACCTATGGGGCCATTCTCATTCAAAGTGCCACAGTATATTCCTGGTTTCCTTTCATGATGGCACAAAATATTTAGTATATTTGTCTTTTATATTTGCAATATATGCCAACAATACACTTCTCTTAATGAATTAAGAAGTACATAGTGGTATTCTTGGCTTCAAGGTCCTGACTTATATTATCATTAAAATGTATATTAGCTACCATAAGTATATCTTAGTAAGCCAGATTGTATATAACACAAAAAATAATTTATATTATCATTTCTAATTTAAATACATACGATATATCATCATCCTAAGAATTAAATTCATATCTCTCTTAATCAATTTTCTTTTTAGCTACCAGAACAGTGATATTCTGATGCCCAGAATATTTAGCAAAGGGTCATTGAAAGTAATGAAAACAAGAGAGTACATATATTTGAGAGTCGTGTCAGAGGCAGCATTATGAAAATATCTCACAATCATGGAAGCCGATGTTTCCCCCAGGAAATGTTTCTCATGAAGAGATGTGCCTTTCCACATAACAAGTCAATTGAATAATATTTTGCACATATGTATCTCATTTCCCAAAGAACAAATCAATACCCATGTCTATTTCATAGCACTAGATACTGATATACAAAGAACATTTGTAAGATAACCTGACTCACCCAACAGAAACACTATAAATGTGGAAGCATAAGTCATTTTTAAATAAAATTGTTAAAAACTGTCTTATTTAAGCAATGATATTGAAAGCTTTTCAAGGAGCAGGATAGGCACTACCCATCTGTAGGGAATATTGAAGGAGATAATGGTGCTGAAAACTTGACAACAACATGACACATGAAAGGAAATCCCTGCTATGATGGGAGAAATAAGACCCACATCTGTTATTAACATTAAGCAGGAATGGGGCTACACAGTAAAAGTGGAGGAAGGAATTCAAACTGAATGCAATGTGACTTTTTAAATATATTAAGACTTCATATTAATAGATTAATAACTACTAAGCAATGATTGGGTTTGCAGGAGGCTACTAACAATTTACATATAATTCTGAATAAGACAGTTGGTGATAGCACACTCAGTTCTCTTATCGTAAGTATATTTCATGGTACACTTCATATTAGTTCTATAAACAGAGATTTGATATTTTAAAAATTGATATTTTATAGTTAGTTTTTAAGTTTACTCCCCTTTTTGAGTGCCTTATATCTTTATTCCCCAGTGGTGGCAGATATCATATATGGGATCTTTCATACAGTGAAAACCGTAGTTTAGAAACTCAAAGATAGAGAACTTAATGAGGAAAGGAAATTATGTCTCATGCTAGCCAGCCTTTTTTGAAGTTTCACTGTTACATTTTCATACACCTTTGACATTTTATGATGTATAAGCTTCAGGTTCTTATGAATGAATACTACCCATATCTCAGATCTGAAAGCATACAGACAGCATGTATTTGCAATTGCCCATCAAGCTGCATCTTCTCAAGAACATTACAGGGTTTACTATTTTATTACTTTCTACTCAAACTTTGATGTCTGATCTTGTTTTATCATGTATGTACATGATCACAGACAGTGTAATCTCCATCATTTCTATATATGAATACATGTGTTCTTACATTAAAAATCCTTATTTTGGGGGGACTAGGGAGCTGGCTCAGTGCTTAAGAGTATTGTTACTCTTGTGAAGGACTCAGATATAATCCCACATTGGTTGTCTCACAAGCACCAGAATCTCCAGTTCCAATGGATTAATTAAGTACTCTTTTGGCCTCCATGAGCACCTGCTCACATATGCACCTACCTTTTCTGACTTCCTTCACATGCACACACATAATTTAAAATAACTAATTTTTAAGAATCACAGTTTCGATAAAGACTGAGTAATAAAACCATTGATTTAAATAACTAATCTTTTTTTAATTTCTTTTCCCCTCATGCCCTAAATTAATAAGCATGGATGAAGTTAGAGCAAACTGAAGACCCCACACATTTTTAGAAGACACCACACAAAGAAATAGACTTATTTGTGGCATTGTTATGCATACTTTGCTTATATTGTTACACTTCTTCAATGCTCTTCCCACCATGTCCTCTCACTAATGTCTTTCCTTCACCTCAGTGAATTCCCTCTTGTTTTCATGTCATATACATACACTATTCTCTTTTTTATCCATTTTCCTTCTCATACTCCCCTTTCCACTTTATGACCTACAAACAGACACACACACACACACACACACACATGAGTCTAAGTCCTGCACATTAGAGAATATATGCTATTTGCATTTCTTAGTCTACCTTATTTCATTTAACATATTGATTTTATTTTTCCTTATGAAATGAAATTCCATCATAGATATCTTCTATATTTTCTTTGATCACCCATTTGTTCACCTACATATCTAGGCAAGTATTCTTTCTTAACTACTGCAAGTAGTGATGAGTATATCAGGGAACTATCTCTGTGACAGAATCCAGAGTCCTTTGGGTATACTCAGAACTAGTGCAAGTGCATCATACAGTAGTTCTGCTTTGGTGGAACATCCATGTTGTTTTCCATAGCCATCCTTGTTTACATTCCCACCAACACTGAGCACAGTTCTTCTTTCCAACATTGTTGCCAACATTCCTTATCATTTCCTTTCTTGATGATAGCCATTCTGACTTGGGTCACACAGAATTTTAAAGAAGTCTTAATGTAGACTTCCTTGACAGATAAACATGTTGAACAGATTTCTAAGTACTTCCTGGACATTTATATTTCTTCTCTTGAGAACTGTAGGGTCAGTTCATTAACCTGTCTGCTTATTAGAAGGTGTTTTTGATTATATAATTCTTATCAACCTTGTCTGAGGGATGGTTGGTAATGTTTTACCATTTACAGGCTGTATCTTTACTGATTGTTTTCTTTGCTGTGCAGAAATATTTTAATTTCATGTGATCATATTGATCAAGTATTGGAAATATTTCCTTTGCTATTGGAGTCCTGTTGCAGTAACACCCACAGACTACCACCACCCATTTACTATGTCTGAGCGAGGGGCTGTGGATTAAAAAACAGAGACAAGAAACAGCGGGTCATTCGCCCCAGCAGAATGCCTAATGCCATTTACTGAAGGAGGGAGGAGGCCTTAAACACAGGCTTACAATGGGAGAACTACAGAGAGCAGAAGTTAGCTACCCAATGTTCTAAATTCTTGCATCTAAGCTGTTTACACCAAATGCAGGATACACAAGCAAAGAACCTCCAGTGAGCATTCAGAAAGAAGGAAACCAGCAGGGAATCATCATAGGAAGGACATCTGATCAAGGTTGGCAAGCAAGGTGGCAGCTACCCAAAATGGGACACCAGGGCCCTACAGAATCCTTTTCAGAAAGTTCCAGTTTCAAAAGTTTCAAGGTTTCAAATCATGTAGTAAGTTCTTGGATCTAATTTGAATAGATTTTTTATACAGTGATATATATATATATGCATATATATATATGTGTATATATATATATACACATATATATATATATATATATATATATATATATATATAAAACTTATTTATTTTGTATGCACAGAAATCTGGCTTTCTGGAGTAATAGTTGTTGAAGAGACTGTCTTCCATCTAATATATGTTCTAACACCTTTGTCAGAAATGCCTTTCCCATTTTTACACGTGTGGCTACAGATTTGTCGCATACAGCTTTTGTTTGAGTGCCAGGCCCGCCCAGTTATCAAACAGGCTTGACTGAAGGAGTGGGGTTTGATAAATAATAGACATAGACTTAAAAGCAAAAGACAGAGACAACAGAATAGCATCGGGAGGGCTCTGGGTCAACACCACAGTCACCTCGAGATTATTCCTCATAGTTTTTTGTTTGTTTGTTTGGTTTGGTTTTTTTATATACCAGCAAGGGGAGAGGCAAAAGACCTCCCCTTCTCAAGGACAAAGTACAGACAAGTATAAACACTTCCTTAGTTCTCAAAATACCTAGTAGCCATGCCTCATGGCAAAGCATCCTGTAATTAGGCCTTGAAGTATAAGATACCCGGTAACCACACCTTTGGCCAAAACATCCTATTGCACAGTTTTGCAGGGCAAAGCAAGCTCAGACTCTGATCTTGAGTTAAGATGGAATGAGGCCTCACTATGGAGTCTTTGTGGGCCTCTACATTTGAAGATTTACTATTGATTGTATGTTGGTGAACAATACAGAGATTTTCAGCAAAAAATACTTGAAAATTGATTAGAAAAGTCACTAACTCTTCTGAGAAAATAATGAGAATGTTTACATTTATATTTTGATGACATCTATGTATTCAGTATATTAATGATTTTATTGCATAGTGGTTTTCTCATTCCCTGAGTGAGATACAGTCATTCTGATAAAGGATGGAAGTGATGAGTATGGGAACTTACTGATTTTTTTAAGTTCTTTCATTTCTTAGTCAATAAGATTGTTTTTCAGAATGCGTTGGTTCAGTTGAGATTAAGAGGAAGTAAGATTTCTCTTTTATAAGAAGTGTATCCTGCTGGGTGGTGGATGGCACGTGCCTTTAATTGCAGCACTAGGGAGGCAGAGGCAGGTGGAACTCTGAGTTCAAGGCCAGCCTGGTCTATAGAGTGAATTCTAGGAAGCTCAGGGCCAAAACCAGAAACCCTGTCTTGGAAAAGAAAAGAAGAAGAATAGAAAAGAAGGAGAAGGAGGTAAGTGTCCCATAGCTAAACAACAATCCAGGAAGAAACTGTGACAGGTCTACAAGAAATGCTCACTGAAGTAAGAAACTCTGTTAGACACTAGGGAACTCTTAAATGAAAGAATGGTTCTCACCAGAAGAAATAATGCATAAGGATGAAGAGCAATTGAGAATTAACTGGAGAAAGCTTAGCTCGCTAAATTTAACATTTCCTAAAGGTAGGCCTACATTGTCATGGATGCTATGGATTTGGGGACTTTGGTGGAAGAAAAGAATTTCATGTGAGTTATGTCGATGATATATATATTTAAAGTACCCCTTAATGAAATTCAGAGGAAGCAAATAAAACTGATTTGGTGAGATGTATTGTAATAAGAATGGTTGATCTTTATGTGGCTGTTATTTTAAATTCTGTCTTGGCAAGTTCTCTTTAGGAGATGAAAATAGAAAAATAAATTAACATTTCTAATTCTTAATTTCTTATTTAGTAAGTAATAATAATAATGTTTAAATCACTTAGTGTTGGAAGATTTTGATACAAAATTGCAAAAGTTTCTAATGCGCATCATGACCCTTAGCTGTGATTACAGTGGTGTTAATAATTCCATCTCTGGGCATGAGAAATATTAGAGGTATGTGATATAACCATCTATGCAAGTATTAATTACTGGTGAATGAGTATATCTTTTGAAATGTATGACTTTTGAAAGTTAAATTGTGATTAAATAGTTTAACAGATAGAATTTGGCAAGTTATTTATTTTGCAATTGTGACTTTCAAACCTGTATAATAGAGTAGGTTGCTCCATGAACTTAGTTGTTTAGTCTGGATCAATCATAGACACATTTGTGAAGAAACTGACAAGTCTAGATGGCTGCTATATCACATAGCACACACAATCACATTATTGTACACCACATATTGCAATACCTACTCTCATCTTTTTATTCTATGTTCATCAAGAAATATTAATTAATAAATTGATATTGTATGTGTTTTGCTTAGCAAGGCAGAAAGCATTTTTAAGTGACCTTCATCAAGTTGTTATTCTCTAATGAAATGCTGGATGATGCCTCCATTATTAATTTGTTTATGATAAGCCAGTTTCTTGAGTTTAATGACTCGACTTTGTGCAATAAAATGTCAGCATATACAGCATGCTTTACATCTAAGTAAGAAGTTTTAAATTTAAGGCATGAATTTTTACATTATAGTTTTTTACCTAAAAACTGTGTGTGTGTGTGTGTGTGTGTGTGTGTGTGTGTGTGTGTGTGTGTGTGTGTGTGTCAATTATTTGGTGCTCTGTTTTGTCTACTTTGACATGTAGGACTCTGCAGACAACAGAAAAAAGGCACTACCTTATCTCATTAGCACACTGTACTGACCAGTTTTATGTCAGTTTGACACAAGCTAGAGGCATTGGAGAAGAGGGACCTTAATTCAGAAAATGCCTCCATAAAGTAAACTGTAACTGTAGGCGAACCTATAGGGCGCTTACTTAATTAGATGTGGGAGGGTTCAGACCAATGTAGGTTGTGCCATCCCTGGGCTGGTGGTTCTGGGTTATATAAAAAAACAGGTTTAGAAAGTTATGAGGAGCAAGCCAGTAAGTAGAACCCCCCCAAGGCCTCTGCATCAGCTCATGCCTACATGTTCCTGCCCTGTGTGAGTTCCTATCCTGACTTACTTTGATTACGAACTGTAATGTGGAAGTGTAAGCCAAATAAACCCTTTCCTCCCCAACTTGCTTTGGTCATGGTGTTTAATCACAACAACAATAACCCTAACTAAGACACACATCAAGTAATAACTGTTAATGTTTTAGAACCTCTGTTATTAGAAACATAAGTCATTGTACCTAATATTCTAGAATTTTGTTGGATATACTATCCTATTGTGCAGAAAAATAGTTTTATTCTTCAGAAGGCTTCTCAACAAATCAGTGACCAAGGTGTTGTATATTTCAGGATAAAGCCAATTATCTAATTGAGTTAAAACAAGCTTATGTTATTTGCTTTGCAGGTAGTGCTTAGCCATTAGTCCAGTGAGTCCTATCTCCAAACCCATAATCCAGATACTAGGCTTTGTATAAGGAGAAAAATTATGTAAACAAATGCTCTGAGAGTGTTGTTGACCACAAAAAAGGATGGATGAGATGTTTCTTCTTAATTTTTCAGTGTTACCAAAAAACTTTCACAATGTTATAGAAAATTTCACTCACTGATTTATTTCTTGTCATAATCGCTAATCATTTGTGCACAGAGCAATGCTCCTTTATCTGAGATATTTTATTATCAATTAAAAACTGTTTTCAAATATGAGTAATTGAATGAGTATTTGAATGAATGTGTTATGTTTGGACACACATATCTATTGGTGAAATTATTAAGGCCACTCCACGTAGTTAAAAGGGAGGTTTATTTTGTGGGGTACTTACCAATGAAGGGGTAGGTTACAGGGTCTGACAAGGGTATAGTGCAATCTGGCCGTGTTCTCTGGAGAACTCTGCTCGGTCTACCTCCAGTGTCCAGAGTCCGGGAACCAAGAGAGAGACCTCTTCCCGATCCTTGGTCTTCCGCTTCCTCCTCCGCCCTGCCTTGTGGGCGTGACCATTACCGAAGCCTCAATGGGGGTTGGGACTTCCAGGCCAATGCTGGGATGGCTACCCACTACACATGTCTGCCATGGGGATGACGCAAGTGCAGAAGAGATGGAGCCATATACTTATTCTCTCTGTGGGTGTCAGCAGGCTGGGGACCTCAAGACCTCAGCAAAGACTACTGAGGTAACTCAGATGTCAGGACAGAAGAATCAGCCATGGAAATGTCCCCTGCTGAGGTTCATTTCGGTGAAGCTGCTGAGAAGATGATTTATTACACAGCATGTTACCTTTCACTAAACACAATTCCGACAGAATCAAAGGGACATGATGAGCGCAAACCGTCCCCAGTGCTGGTACTCAGCACAAGGCACACTGGTCTAGCATCATACCCTTGAAGAGAAGACAAACATATCATCTGATGAACATGTAAAACAAACATGTATTGATTGAATATTTTCTCCCTGAGTGACATAAAGATAATGCTTTCAAGATAATAAGTATCGAGTATTTGAAAAATATTCACAAAAGAAAATTGAGAGTTTTGACTTGGTAAAATAAAAATGCTACTGTTCATTTGTTCATTCCTGTATAAAGCAGGCTGGCCATGAACTCATAGTCTTTCTGCCTCAGGCTCCCCATATTGTGAATAAAGTTATGACCCATTACATCCAGATTACAATTTCTTCTTTCATGTTTGTGTGATGAATAGTAATAAATATTTTAATATAAAATTTGATTATTTTTGGGAAAATTAGAATGATTTCCTTTTTGCTTGAAATTACAAAATATTTTCTCCACTTTCATATTTTATGCCAAATATATTTTAAAAAGTTATTAGTTAAATTATACAGTCTAATAGGGTGTTCAACATTGTATATGGTATACATCTATATAATGAAGTACCTGTATAGTTGATTATACAAATTAAAGCAATTTTGTTTTCATTTCCTTAGAATATAAGAGCAACAACCAAAATGAAGAAGAAGACTGGTTTCATTTGGCACTAGTTGAGTTTTAAAGGCTTATATATTAATGAGTGGTGTTCTTAATCAAAGAAATATGGGACTGTATTAATGCTTACCTCTTTTGGAAAGAAGTGGGGCAGTGGTGGAATATTTTTGAAATTGAAGCCATTTTTCTAATCAGTAAGAATTACAGTGTGCTATTGGAGTAACTATTTAAAGCTTGTTGATTTAAATTACTCAGGATACAAGGAGTAAAAATTAGATACTCACATGAGTGAAATATAAGATCTGAACTTCCTGGATGATTCACTTCAGGCTGTATCAGGCTATCAATAAAACGTTACGAACTCTCTGAATCATATGTATAAAAACATAAGACAGAGCATGTTGTACCCACAGCTAAATCACATGGTGCACATTGTTTTCCTGTTCTTTTTAATAGTTCTAAAGAGAATCCTCAAGAGAACAGTGGATGAAGCTGGTGAATTAAAGGCAAAGAAATGCAAGGCATGCCTAGAGAGAGCTTATTTTATTAGGCTCTGAAGTAACTGGAAATGGCAAGAGAATCATTCAAGGACTCTCTAACTTCTGGGCCCTAAGCCTAGTCTGTAGTAAAAACCTGTGTGCATTTGTTTATTCTAAAATGCTGAAATTCCCAAATCAAAGCTTGCACAATGAATCTCATCCTGAAACCATTCCAGAAACTGAGGGACTGAGTGTGCGGAAGGAAAATCTCAGAGGAATGAAAACCAGATCCACAGCATCAGCTCTCAGTCTTGTTCTCATTGGACACAGAGGCATGCAGGCCGAGTCCACTCTGCCCAAGAAAGTAATGGACTTTAAGGATACTTTAAATATTACGGATGGCATGATGCAAAACCATCTGCTCATCTAGGCTTCACATCTTGTGCACATTGCACCTCATCGGGACAACCCAGGAGATGTGTTGGTTTATTATTGCCACAGTGCTAGATATAAACCAACAGAAAGTAATCCCCATTATATCCGGCAGTAAAAGCTTATGCTGCTTGCGGTCTAGGCAGGAGGAAGCTTGGGGAATTGTCTCTGCTCCTGTGTTCCTGGCATAACTTTTAGAAACAGTGGACCACCCCAGAAACGTTTTTCCGTGTAAAAAGAATGAAGAAGGAAGGTTTATTATTCAGAGAGAAGCAGTCTTTGCAATTCACATGGCAAAGTCTAAAAGACACTGGTGTGAGAAAGCTGTCCAGGCTCTGTGGTCGTAGAGCACAAGAACAAATATTTCTCTCTTTAGGGGACTTCTGTGTAATCCAGTCTGGGCCAGAACTTGTATCCATCTCCTGTCAGCCTTTCATGTACTAGAATCTTAGACATGCCACCATACTGAACTGACCATTTTTCTAGTTAGCATCCTGTCAAAGAAAGCTGTGCTGAAAATTCATCATTTACACAGCGACTGGATGGACCTAAATTAAAGGGCAGAAAGTGATGTATCAGAGAGCAGCATTCTTGATCAAGCACGGGAAACGGGGCCATGACGTCCGTGTGGCCCAGGGCTGGCACGACAGGGCTTTGATGCGCTGTATGAGAGGTCAGACAGGCCCAGAAAACTAGGTTGTAGGTGAAATGTTGATATTAAAGTGTCTAACGTTGGCTTCGATGGAATCTTTTAGACAAGAATGGCAGGGCCTGGCTAAACTATTGGGGGCCATGGCTCCTGTTCAGAGGGGAATTCAGATGTATGCATCGCTGAAAGCCGTAGCACAAGGCTGGAGAAAATGCAGCATCAGACCACGGGGCAGTTGTAGACAAAGTGAGCAGATGGACTGTATGTACTCAGTAACTCGTTTCTCCTCCAAGTGTTTGTGCTAGCCTTCATGTGGAAGACACTTTCTGTCGCTTATGTCTGCTCTGTGCATCTTGAAAACGCGAAGAACTGGGTGACGACTGGAAGAGTAAAAAATACTTCATATTGATGTTGCCTAAACAACAAGGGCGGGAAAGGGTAGCAGCTTTGTGGACCGATTATGGAACTCTGGATTTTCTCATACTAAATTTGAAATGTTTCGTGCCCAAGTCATCATGTCCATTAAACTGGAAAATGTGAGTGTCAACAGTAGAGTCAAGGCTCTGCCTGGACTGTAAACTTGGAAGTCGCCAGCTTATATATGTACTTAACGGATGTGAGTATGTATGAGCTCAGTGGGGAGTGGATAAAGGCAGAAATGATGATTAATGCTAAACCTTACCACATCTGCCACTGGAGGTAAAAAAAAATTGAGAAGAAATATGTAATATCTTAGAAATGACCAGTTAAGGTTAAAAATTAGAAAATACCTGACTCTAAAGTGCAGGAGTGATAGGGCATTACAAATGTCTTTTTTTTTTTAACTAAAAACTATAGATCTTTAAGGATTTAGGGGCAGGAGAGAAGTGGGAGGATTTAAGGCGACAGATCAAGCAGCTATGTGTGCTCAGTTGCTTGATGAGCTGCCTCCATTCAGGATCTGCCTGTCTCTATCCCAACTTGAGGGTTCCTTCTTTGCCTAACAAAAGAAAACAGGAATCATTCCCTTACAAAACAAGAAAACCCTAGCAAATATTAATAACATGGAGTTTCTTTAGTTTATACAAAATATGTAGGTAGCATAAGCGAACTCAAAGGCTAGGAATGTCTAAGTATATGTTTAACTCAGTTCAGAGCACTACTTGCTTGCTTTTGCATAAAAGATGGAGCGGAGAATGGATGTGATGACAGCCATCCAACCGAAGAACAAAGGGCATGTCCCATGGTGCAACGCATCCTTCCAAATGATCCAGGAAGAGAGACATGAACTCTGCATGCAATTCTAAGACAACAAGGCCAGAGAGGGTTGAAGGTAAGGATGTAGCAGGAATAGAGCCGAGCTGAAATTGGAGCCATCTCTTTGAGGTGGTAGTTTTTGAGTTGCTTTAGCACATTCCACTCTTGTGTTACATGGTGCGCATGAGGGGGTCATTTCATCTGGTTGACAGGTCTAACAATAATAAGTGCAGATGAGCTGGAACTGAAATCTGTGACATGACTTCCGGCAGTGAGTGCCAGAACACACATGAAGAGTGCAACCTGAGTTGCTAAACAAGAACAGATCCACATGGAGAATTATCCTTCTCTAAACCCTCTAATCCCAGTTTAAAAAAAAAAAAAAAGTCATAGAGAGCTATTCCATTTATTTTGTTGCTTTCATGTCATAATTTCCCCAGAACATATTGAAAACACACATGTTAAACATTTTGTAATGATGATAATGATACAAGAAAGTGCCTTTATTATTAACTTTGAGGAGAATTAAAGACGTCTTTGAATGCAGTTAATATTAACTATAGTAATTACTGCTCTGAATGTTTTTACTGGTAGCATTGGAGAGAAAAGGTCTTGAAATTTTCAAGCCACTATATCTTCTCAAATTACTGATGAGAATATATAAGGCCTGTGACAGGTGCACATCTTAAAGGACATTGCAGTAACTCTTAGAGAAATCTTGTTCGCTCTTGGTGACAGTGAGATGATGCTACCACGTTGCCTTTGCCTGTTGTGTGCAGTGTTCATGTGTTTGTGTAAGCGATATCACAAGTGCATCACTGAAGGGTCACAGCAAGAACATCTTCTTGTCGCTAATCTGTAATGTTGGGAGTGACAGTTAGAGCCAAGATTTAGTTTTACTTGATATAGCTGCAAATAAGGCTAAGTATTTCTTTAAATATGTTATGATACTGAAATATCAGTTATTTTTGTTTACTTGTTTTTGTTTTTGTTTTGTGAAGACAATGTCTCTCTATATAGCCCTGGCTGTCCTGGAACTCCCTCTGTAGACCAGGCTGGCCTGGAACTCACAGATCCTCCTGCCTCTGTCTCCAGAGTGCTAGGATTAAAGCTGTATGCCACTACTCCCAGATTGAAACTTCTATTCTTTAAATCTTGCTTCGTCTTCAGAGCTTTCTGATACCAAGGTAAGTGAAACTGTGTGGAATCTGTTCAGTGTAAGACACTTTAAAAAAGAACACTTTGTGCTTCCTGTAACATGAAGTATCACATGTTAAGTAAAACCATCTACAACACGGCATCCTTAACACACCAGATTGTTGTTCAGTTTCTAAAAGAAAAGTTGTCACCCATAAACAAAAGCATGTGACATTTTCCCCCAAACAGTTCATTCAGAATCCTAATTACAATTCTACTCACTTAGCTTATATTCAGTTCGGTAGACATTTGAGTGACTATTTTACTCTAAGCATCAGAAATTCCATTAACAAATTCCGAGTTGAGGAGGGAAACTAACAACAAAATAAACATTTCAGCAATGAAAAGTATTGTTAGTAGTTTGCATAAATGACTATCCTTGGCTTAGCTCTGAGTACACTGGCTTTCACAGTCCAGTTTATGCAGAAAAGGATCTCTAGAAGCAAGTGGTATTGGAAATGATGGGAAAATAACATTTACAGCTGATTATCTACTTCATAAATTTTTTATTCACTTTACAGCTGATCTTTTTAACACGTAAGCTGTATTGGTCAATTTTATGTCTGTTCATATTTTTTGAATAAATACAGTAAAACTGAATAAATTATGTAAGTGCTCACAAAGAGCGTGCTTGGAAAACAATGAAGATTAGAAGTGTCTGTGTGGAACTGAGACAGAGACAACTCAGAAATAAGAACATTCCCCCTTGAAATTCTTATCAGTCATGTTATTTCAACTTAAAAGTCTGGCAGTGCTTTTCAGGTGGAAAGAGAAGGCAGAAAGTAAATACTTTATATCGTGAACGTTCCCCAGACTCAGCACCTTCTATTTTAACATACAAAGCTGTCAGGGAAATAATACTGTGTGTATTCTTTTAAATATTTAAACATAACATAGAATAGATTACATGAAATGTCATGATTTAAGCAAAAGAATGAATTATGAATAACTCTGGAGCAAAAGAAATAGTCCTACACATTAATAAAGAAGGGAATGTTTTTCCTTCTTCACAATTTAAAGAATGAAAACTTTGGAGGATTCACTGAGCAAATATAGTCATGATGTTACAAATTAGAGGAAATGAATTTTCCACCTCAGAAAACATATCCTTTCATTCACAACACTAAATGGGAACATTTGATGTCAGTGAACATTCCTACACTCATGTGTAGATTTTTATCGCAGATTTTTCAAAAATGGTTAAGTGATGGTATAAACATAAGTTATAAGCTATAAAATTGTTTTGAACAAGTTGTATTTTGGATGTGGCATAACATAGACTCTGTATTTGGGTTCTTCCAAACTATTTAGATAAAAGCATTGGGCTGTCAGGTTTTCAGTATAACTATATTTTATAAGGAAACACCTGTGGTGATATTTATTTATACTGAAATGTGATTTTTATTTGTATATTAATAAAGTTGCCTTGGGGTCAGAGCAAGCCATAGCAGAAGCTGGGTAGTGGTAGTGCATGCCTTTAATCCCAGCACTTGGGAGGCAGAGCTAGGCAGGATCTCTGTGTTCAAGGATACAGCCAGTATGGTGACACACGCCTTTAATCTCAATACCAACCATAGAAGACCTGGAGGTCTGTACAGACAGGCAGTGATGAGGAGGTCATGTGGCTAGTTTACAACCAATGAGAAGGCAGAACAGGAAGTCTATATAAAAGACAGGACACAGGAAGTAGCTCTCTTGCAGAAAGCAGCAGTGAAGGGTAAGGTTTTCAGCTCTCAGCTATTGCTCTGACCTCTTGGATTTTAACTCTGCAATTGACTCTGTGTTTCTTATTTAACAAGACAGTTACATCTACAAACACCATTGTTAATAATATTAGTTATTATTAGTTAATATTATCACATTTCCAGTCATGCCATTTGTTACACATGTTAAACATTTCAAAAGTATTTTCCATAATGTCAACCAAATGTGCGTTTTAAAGTACAATCATCTTATGGATTTCTATGACAACCAAATTTCTTAGAATTTCTTAACTTTTTTTATACTATCAGTCTTTTTAGGGAATTTGCTTACTACTTTTAAATGAAGTGTTAATTGTTGTGTTCTCTGAGAAACATGGAAAAATTAAATAATTCATAAGTATCAGTTAGCTTGGTTAATATTTTTAAATTATCAATTAATTAGCATACTCATTTTTATTGCTATTAAAATATTTTTATTGACAGGCTATTAAGAAGTGTCCATGTATTATTGAATCCATGATATTAAATGCCTAAAGTCAGATGTACTATGAATAATAGAAAAGAAAAGTTGAGCATAATGATACATGCCTTTAATCCCAGCACTTGGGAGGTAGAGGCAGGCAGATCTATGAGTTTGAGGCCAGCCTGGTCTACAAAGCAAGTTTCAGAATGGCTAGGACTATTACACAGAGAAACTTTATTTCAAAAAACAAGGAAACAAAAGAGGATAGAAAAGATGGTTGTAATTAAACCATAATAAAAGCAGACAATGTCATCAAAACTATAATGAATCTTGATCTCAAATAGCTGAAGTACATTTTAGATGTGATGAAACTTAGAAGTAATCAAAGTAATTACAACTATTAAAGTATAGAGTACAGATTAGCTACCTTCCTCTTCTCACTATATTACTTGACCTGATAGTCATTGCAATTAGTTATGGTCATGTGACTGAGTTTCTGACTGTGGTCCATGGTGATTTATTACACTTGAGGTCATATTTCTAAAGACCACCTCTGTAGTCCCACAGCCACCTACAAAATAATCACCCAGAGGCCTAACACCATTCACAAACTACAAAATCTATGGCAGGCACCTTGCTAGCCAGCTCCTACATCCTAAATCAACCCATCTCCACCAATCCATGTCTCCCCACGTGTTCTGCAGTCTCACTGGTGTGCTGGTATCTTGTTCCTTTGGCCTCATCTCCACCTACTTCTTCCTGTCTCTCTGCTTGGATTTCCCACCTGCATCTAAGCTGCCTTGCCAAAGGCCAAAGCAGCTTATCTATTAACCAGTGGGAACAACATATATTCACAGCATGCAAAAAGACATAGCAAGCAGCTCTTCTTCCTTTCTACCTCTCCTCTTCCTCTTTCTTTTTGCCTTCTCATGAACCTTTTATGTTGGAAATATAAATGTGATAGAACAATTTGTTGACATAGGATGACACTTTCAGTTAACACATGTAAGGGCTTGTTTGCTGCTACCAATCCACCTGTCCATGTCATGCCTGTCTGTAAGCTGACTCCCTTGGGACTGCCACTGGGCTTTGCCTCTCCAGAGAGTTTGTGTTCTTGGCATGCAACTACTTGCGTTTTATTTTGTGTGCAATATCAGCTATGAGTACATTTTGCCATTTTTCCAGCTTGATTTTGCTTATCAGTTTGAGAAGGAATTGGACAGCTTTCAAATTTCAAACTCTTAATATTGAATTTTGAGTTTCTCAGTTTTTTTTACTAATAAGTTCATTTAAGAACATTGCTTGGCTGGGCTGTTATATTTAACAATATTTACATTTCAAATACTCAAGACAATAAAAGGTTATTTCTGGTTCACCTCCTTTTTAGTTCCTCCTGAACCTGTTGGTTTGTTACATTTTTTAATTGAAAATAGTTTTTCATCAACTATATCCTGATCATGAATTTTCTTCCCTCATCTGTAACCAGAGGCAGAGTTTTCTTTCTTTAAACCCAATTATACTCAGCAGTTGCTTCCCAAATTATCACTCAGAGGCTTATATTAATTATAAGTACTTGGCCAATGGCTCAGGTTTATTACTAGCTAGCTCTTACATTTAAATTAACCTATATTTCTTATCTATGTTTTGTCACATGGATCATGGCTTCTTACCTCATTTTCCCCATGTCTTGTTTCTTTGGTGGCTGGCTGGCCTCTGTCCCAACTCCACCCTTCTTCATCTCTGTCCTCAGTTTGATTGTATGGCCTAACCTTATCTTGCTTGCTGACCAGAGACAACCCCTTTATGATATACTCTATGATTTCTATCAATTTCTTCTTGGTGAATATAAAAGGATTGCTGTTGGGAAAATATCTTAGTTAGGGTCACTATTGCTGTGATGAAAAACCATGACCAAAGAAACTTGGGGAGGAAAGTGTTTATTTCACTCAGAGTCCATATAAAAGTTCATATCAAAAGTAGTGAGGGCAGGAACTCAAACAGGGCAAGAACCTGAAGGCAGGAGTGGATGCAGAGGCCACACAGTGATGAAGCTTACTGGCTTGTTCCACGGGACTTGCTCAGCCTTCTTTCTTAGAGAACCCACTATCACCACCCCAGGGATGACCTCATCCATAATGGGCTGGCCACTCCTTCATCAATCACTCACTAAGAAAATGCCCTACATACTTGGTTACAGACCAGTTTTATGGAGGCATTTTCTTTATTGAGGTTCTCTCCTCTTAGATGACTTTGGCTTGAGTCAAGTTGAAAAGAAAAAAAACCCAACAACAATGTGGTGGTATTGTTTCCCAAAATATTGTGCACCCTAATAAATTTATCTGGGGTCAGAGAACAGAGGCTAGAAAATGGTGGTACTCACGCCTTTAATCCTAGCATTCTAGAGACAGAAATCGCTCTGGATCTCTGTGAGTTCAAAGATATATAAAACAGAAAGATATATAAGGCGTGAAGACCAGAAACTAGAAACAATTTGGCTGGTTAAGCTTTTAGGCTTTGAGCAACACAGTTCAGCTGAGACCCATTTGGATGAGGACTCAGAGGCTTCCAGCCTGAGGAAACAGGATCAGCAGAAGACCTGGCGAGGTGAGGTAGCTGTGGTTTGTTCTGCTTCTCTGATCTTCCAGCATTTACCCCAATAACTGGCCTCAGTCGCTATCATATAGCTTTTTTTTTTTTTTTTTTTTTTTTTTTAATAAGGCACTAAGAAAAAAAAAAAATGTGACTCCACTTTTGTCTGGCTATTATGCACCCCTGGACATTTGCAACTAAATTTCTGAATTTTAAATTAAGTTAGAATAGTTGAATAATGAACAAATGAAATTCACAATGTACCTGTAAAGATACTTTGTGAATTCTACTTAAAAGTACAAATATGCAAACATAAAATGTATTATAAATTATATTCAACTATCAAGTTTATTGTAGAAATAATATTAATTCTAGAGTAATTTTAGTAGGGTCATAGGTAATTGTAATTATTTATTTCCTACATGTACTATGAAAAACAAGGATGAAAAATTGCAGTAGTGCCTACCAGATACAGCACAATTTGAATGGCTCATATTTTATTAACTAAATTTATTCTAGAGAAAAACAACAACAACAAAGGTTCATGTTAATAAAATCACATGAGGAAAATAGGGCACTTCTTTAGTAGTTACTCATATCACACGCTGTGTGTGCCTGGGCTTCCTGGAGAAGAATCAGACACACACTGGAAGGACTTTGCACTCCTGACATCTTTTCATGCCTCCTTCGTCTTCAGCAGGTCTGGGTTCCTATGGGCATGAACTTGATTTTAGACTATTGCAGCCCCTGTGCTATACAGTTTTTGCTGAGTCACCCCTCCTCCTTCTTAGCTGCTTCTGACTTCGTTCTTAGACCTCAGTCTCTGCCTTTCCTTTTCTTGCTTCCTTTTGACCGCTCATGGCGTCTCTTACCCCTTCCAGGAGTGTTTCGACCTCCCTGTTTCATTTTCTGCCTGAGAAGCGTATCTTGCAAAGCCTGATCATGTACAGATACATGTTTTTATTTATTAATGGCATTTGTCCTAGTTTACAGCCCTTTCTTGTATCTTATTTTCATACCATGACTGAAATGAGAAACTCAAGAATGTTTATGCAAAAAACAAAAGCAACCAATGATCTCACATTCTATCAAAGACAAGATAATTAGAGAGGAGTGTGGAAAGGATAGGCATTTGTCCATAAAAACCATGCCTAAAAGAAAAAAGAAATACACATTAAAGCATCGTCTCTCAACAGGATTTAGGAAGAAAGATAACATATAAAAAATCATAAAAGTCTTTTCGTGTCATTATCTATACCTTTAGGTTTTTATTAGAGATTTGAAAAAAAACAATTGAATCATCTATTTACATAAGAATCATGTCAATTTAATATTCTATGCTTCCTAGAATTTCCCACATTTTCTTAATTTGACTTGTTATACTTAAAGAGGAATAAAATTGGGAGTGGGCTGATAGTGGCGATATGGGAGTACGCAAATGAGATTTACTTCCTGTCATTGCTTATGATCAGCAAAATTTTGTTTCAAAGATATCTTTGATCTTTTGTTTCAGGTTTAAATTAAACTCATTAGCAGCTGTCAACCCCAAGGAAAAATGTCAACACTAATCAAGACGGCATCTAAAGGTGTTGCATCTCCTTCATTTCTCTGCTGGTCCCAGAAGGTGCCATCAGATGAAAACCTCGAGCTATGACGGCTTTGTCATTTGCTAACTATGATGAGACTGCTACTGCACAGGCATGGATTAATGTTGTCTTGCGCTGGCGAAACACCTGTCTTTACTTTTTTAGGGAAGGAATGAGTAAGTATTACAAGCCATGCGTGACTGCAGGCCTGTATCTGCTGGTTCTTCTAGGCTGCTCTCCACACAGTGACGCTGTGGTGATTTGGTTCATTGCATTTCTCATAGGAGTTACCACCTACTGATAGCAGGTAGTAACCTCAGCCTTTCTCACTCACAGATGATGTGCTAGAAGGAAGAGTAATTTTCGCTTAGCTCTATGCAGTCAATAAAACACTGATACATTTAGTGAAGATGCATGTACATTATCCATTTCTATGAGTATAAGGATATTATTCAACTTTGAAGGTTTATTGGAAGACTCTGTGTGTGTGTGTGTGTGTGTGTGTGTGTAGGGGGTATGTACACTCCATAGCACACATATGGACTTCAGAGAACAATCCCAGGCGTCACTTCTTGCCTCCCATTTTGTTTATTGTTTTTGTCTGCTCTGTTTGGTATGCAGCTTCAGGGATTCTCCTATTTCCCTGAAGGAACAAAGGGGTCACAGACATCTGCTCTATGCTTCTGGGCTTTAATGTGGGTTCTGGATATTTGAATTAAGATTTGCACCCTTGTGCAATAAGAATTTTTACCCACTGCGCTCTCTCCTAGCCTTGGAAAACTTCTCAATGTCTTTAACCTACTGCATACTTACAGACATTTCCTGATTTTTCAAATTAAACTAGAGGTGTTATGAGAATGCCAGTATGGTATATCATTATACGAAGGAAGCATATTTCTATTTCTAAGATAAATTCAGTGGATAAGCAAATAAACAAAGAAGCTCTTAAGTGACCATGATGAAAAAGCTGTAAGGGTAGGATAATTAAATTAAACCAAAGCTGTGCTCATTTTATATAGCTCGATCACAAGTTCATTGAATTTCAGAAAAGACAGCAGAAACAAGACAGTTTTATTCATTATTCTCGATCCACAAGGTCATATTTAGGCACAGAAATTCTGAAGCATTTGCTTTAAACCTAGCAGTTAGTTTCAGTGGCATCTAAAACAAAGCACGCATATCCCCCCATATAGTCTGTCTTCAGCTCTTTCATTACACTTACAGTTCTGCTGTTACTCTTCGTTGAAACATCTAGTGTCCCTTGAGTGTTAGCAACATATTATGCCCTTTGCTAAGAACTTTACATGGATCATACTCTGAAGGAATTTTATTACAACTATTGTTTTCATATTAGGAAACTGAGCGCAATGTAACTCAAAAGTTTGCCCAAAGTAACTCAGACAAGAAATTGTTATACCTACATCTTTAAAAATTGTTTCCCAATGGCATCTAATGTTCATTTATAGCAACCTCATTGTATGGGGATTATTGGATAGCCGCATTAAACTCCACAAAATGAAGGTCTGATTTCCAAGAAGTGAACTCACTTAACCAATATGGTCACTGTGCTGGTAAATTAATACCTCCATCAGATGGGAAAATAGGCAAGTCTGTAAAGTAAATACCTTAATTAGTGATTGATGTAAGGTTGCTCAGCTCATTATGTGCACGGCCACCCCTAGGCAGGTAGTCCTGGGTTCTATAAGAAAGCAAGCTGAGCAAGCCTTGGGGAACAGGCCAGTAAGCAACTCCTCTCCATGGCCTCTATGTCAGCTCCTGACTTCTTTCCATGATCACCAGTAATGTGGAAGTGTAAGCCAAATAAACCCTTTCTTCTCCAGTTTGCTTTGGTCATGGTGTTTCATCACAGCAATAGAAACCCTAACCAAGACAGTCACTAATACTTGAGTTTCACTAAGTTTCCAGCACTGGGCTTCCTGCTCATTGTAGAATATCATAGTATGTTATAATATGAGAATAAATTATCATGGTCTTTTCAGGAGCGAATTTTGTATAGCTGAGTTAAAATATGTTTTAATAAGTTAAAGTCAGCCAATTATGTGGTAGAGTGTTTTGAAAATTAGTATAAGAAGTTATTAAAAGTAAATATTAAAAAGTATAATTGAAACATTTAAACCATGCTTAAAATGAAAATATAAGTTTTATTTTAATGAAGCAAAAATCAAAGCTGTTTTTTTCATTTCTACATCTCTAGAAGTATATTGCCTTTAATGCTGTTGATAAAGCAGTTAATTCCTATCATAAAAACAGGAGCTAAGCTCATGATAAAATGTTAATGGTTTCTTTAATTAAATAAAAGATGAAGTGATAAGATTTAACTCAATCTGCTTCATTATGGTCTTAAATTAAGAACAAAGGGATCTATAGAACAACTCTGAATAAAAAGTTAAGAGAACTTCTACTTATAAACTATAGAAGTAAGTATTTTTAGACAGGAAAAGTTAGGTTCAGAAAAGTTAATTGTCTCATTCCAAAATGCATGAGAGCATATATTTTTAATATAAAGGTGGATATGAGTAAATATTAAAAATGTAACATTTCAGAGTATATGACAGAATAGTTATATATTTTCCATTAATTTTTCTTTAAGTTGACAAGATATTTTGCTTTTTAATATCAATTGTTTTGAATAAATCATAAAATGTAAAATTTCCCCACAGACTAATTATGTTTTTCAGAAGATCAATATTTAATAAAGCCTGTGCAAACCCAGGAGATATTTTTAAGTCCCAGAAATGGAACAAATAATAAAATTTATGTAGAATGCAGAAGACATACATGAACAAAAGTGGATTGAAACAAAACATGGAAGACTGTCTTGATTAGGGTTTCTATTGCTGTGAAGAGATACCACAACTATCACAAAGTTTATAAAGTAAAGCATTTAACTGGTGCTGGCTTACAGTTCAGAGGTTTAGTCCATTACCAACACAGTGGGAAGCACAGAGTCACACAGGCAGACAAGATGCAGAAGAGAAATCTGAGAATTCTACATCTGTATCCTCAGGCAGCATGAAGAGAGAATAACACTGGGCCTGGCTTGAGCATGAAACCTCAAAGCCTACCTGCAGTGACATACTTCCTCCTATAAGGCCAAACCTCCTAATAGTGCCACTCCAGTGGGTATATAAGGGTCATTTTCATTTAAACCACCACGAAGACTCAATCTACTTTCAAGACATACTATAAAACTACACAGTTCTTGACAGTGAAGTATTAGCTGAAGAATGCATTTGTAGAACAATGAAACAGAATTTAGTGTTGAGAAATAAATTCCTACGTGTGTGGTAAGTCTACTGACTTTCGGGAGAGCAATTGGTTCTTATAGAACCTAGGATAGTGAAAACATCCTGAATATTAAAAGAATTGCTGGAGATATCACCATCCCTATTTCAAGTTGTACTACAGAGCTATTGTAATAAATACAGCATGCTATTGATCTAAAAACATACACATTAAATAATGGACTTGAAGCTTCAGACATAAATCATGCACCTATGGACATCTGATTTTTGACAAAGAATCCAAAAATAAACACCAGAAATAAAAGATAGCATCTTCAACAAATGGTCCTGGTCAAGCTGGATGGCTGTATGTGAAACAATGTAAAGATACATACTTATTACCATGTACAATACTCAGTTTCAAATGGGTCAAAGACTTCAATGTAAGGCCAGATACATCGAGCCTGACAGAAGAGAATGTGTAAAATGCCCCACAGGCTAGTTATGTTTTTCAGAAGATCAATATTTAATAAAGCCTGTGCAAACCCAGGAGATATTTTTAAGTCCCAGAAATGGAACAAATAATAAAATTTATGTAGAATGCAGAAGACATACATGAACAAAAGTGGATTGAAACAAAACATGGAAGACTGTCTTGATTAGGGTTTCTATTGCTGTGAAGAGATACCACAACTATCACAAAGTTTATAAAGTAAAGCATTTAATTGGAGCTAGCTTACAGTTCAGAGGTTTAGTCCATTACCAACACAGTGGGAAATCACTGACATAGGAAAAGACTTTCTGAACAGAGCACCAATAGCCCAGGCTCTAAGATCAACAACTGATTTAAGTGGAGCCTCATGAAAGTGAAAAGCTTCTATATAGCAAAAGACAATTGTTCAGACAAAGCAGCAGGCTGCAGAATAGGATAAGACCTTTACTAATTATACATCAGCTAGAGGGTTAATATGTGAAAATAAACAAAAAACCTAAACATCAGGGAAACAAATAACTCAATTGAAAATGGGATACAGAAATAAAGAGAGGACTGTCAAAGGATGAAACATGAGTTGCTGAAAAACACTTAAAGAAATGTTCAATATCCTGAGTAATAAGGAATATGCAAATTAAAACTACATTGAAATCTTTGTTTACACCAGTCACAATAGCCAAGGTCAATAAAAAGAAATTGCAGCTCATCCTGGTGAGGCTGTGGGGAAAGGGAAACACTTATCCATCTAGTGGGAGGGGTACAATCTTGTAGAGCCACTGTGGAAATAAGTATGGCAGTTGCTCAGGAACTGGGAACAGATCCACATCAAGTTCCAGAATTTCCATTCTCAGACATCTTATTACAGAAACACTTGTTCCTCATGTCCATTGCTGCTCTATTCACATCCAGAAATGAGGAGCAGCTGAGATGTCCATCAACAGATGAATGGATAATGGAAGTCCCATACAGTTACCCAGTGGACTATTCTTCAGCTGTTAAAAGGAATATGAAATCCATAGGTAATTGGATGATGCTAGAAAAAAAAACTCATTCCGAGTAAGGTAACCCAGACCCCAAAAGACCAATATAGTATGAATTCTCTCATATATAGATGTTAGCTTTTAAGCTTTCAATAGGCATACTATGATTCATATAACCACAGATGTAAGATATAGAGTAAGAGACTGAGCAGGAGGGGAAGCTCACCCAAGGAAGGAGAAATAAAATACATAATTATGTCGAGACAGTGGGGGAGGCTGGAACAGAGCAGGTGGGGGTAATGAGGGTAAGAGGGAATATCTGGAGAGATAGCTGATAGTGGTGGCTATTTGAGAGACTGTATGGAACCTTAATGCAGTAGATGCTTCATTTTATAAATAAATATTTCATATATATATATATATATATATATATATATATATATATATATGAAAGAAATCTAAATGAAGTCACCAAATATTGGGGAGAGACAATGCCCACACTATATCTCTCTTGCCACCAAGTGAAACCTTCAATGGCAGGAACAGGTTAATATAGTTGAATTGTTGGCCAATGGGTCACCATGGAAACCTCCAAATAACTCAGGCTATTGGCAAGGCTCTTGGTTGCTCTAAAAAACTAACAGTAAGGCCCTTTTGTGGAAGACAACACTTATATGTGTCATAAAACATAAAAAAGTCGATCTGGTGCCTAACTAGAGCCTTCACCATTTACTGATTGTGTTCTTTGTACTGGAAGGTCCCCTGCATGCTGTTAGAGGAGAAAGGTAAACAGCAACCCAACTACAAACCCTTCAATCTACAATGGTGACCTGCTAGCATGATATATTGATGTGATAGTGGCACAAAAGTTGTGAGAGTAGCCAACCGCTATCTGACTGTATTCAATGCACACTCCACAAAATTGCACCAATGCCTGACACTGTTTGGGTGGCCAAGAATCTGAGACTAGAAAGACCATGGACTCAGTGAAAAATCTAATACTGTTGTTCCATTAAATGAACATAGCAATAAAATGGTTCTAACAACATTCTGTTATACCTGAAGATCAGTGTCTTGCTCAGCCACCATATAAGGGAAGTTGCCTTTTGAAGTAGATGGAAAGTAATGCAGAGACCCACAAGAGAATAAGGTTTCCAGAGTGGGAGACTTTGGAAAAATCAGTTCTGATGGGATGTCTTCATTAAACCCCTCCACTCAGGGCTTGGGGGAGGGGGTGATGCAGAGGAGGATGCAGAGAGATTCTGAGAGCCGGAAAGGATGGCACCAAAGAACAATGGCTTCCAGATACAAGCTGAGTCATATAGAAAGTCAGAGATTGTGAGGGCAGGCACAGAGCCTGCACAGGTTTAAGCCAGACAGGTCCCAGCTCTGCAGGGGAAGGGGAGGTGGAGCCCCATGTCAAATAAAGAAGCTCTTTCCAATTGACATCTGCTTATATGGAAAACCATTTTCTACAGTGGACTTTCACTGGGCAGCAGGGCAGTAAAAGGGAAAAAAAAGGAACTCAACATTGGTTTTGTAGACATTTTGTTGCATATCGCTGTGTTTGGGCATTTGATCTTTGTAGATGAATTGCTCTTTTACTTATGTATTATGCCTTCTGATTTTTTGTGTTTTTATGGATTTTGTTTGTGTGTGTTTCTTGTACTTTTAAAAATTCTTTTTTTTTTTTTAATTTCCCCGTTTATTTATGAGAGAAAAAGAAGTCATGGCGTTGGATGACTGTGGAGGTGGAGAGGATCTGAAAGGAGATTGGAGAGGAGAACCATGATCAGGAATTTTCAATAAAAAAGAAAACTTACATAGATGATAGATTGTAGATTATACCTAGATGATATACAGACAGAAAGACATATATACACATATGACTCCAGTACTATTATACTGTGGAAAAAAATAGGCCTGCTTCAATGGCACACTTTTAACACCAACACTTGGGAGCCAGAGGCAGGTAGATATCTGAGAGTTTGAGGCCAGCCTGGTGTACATAGTGGATTCCAGGACAGCCAGAGCTATATAATGAGACCCTGCCTCAAAGTGAACAAATAAACAAATAAAATAAAAAGAAAGAAAGGAAAAGAAAAAATTATTCTTAATTAACCTAAATGGATATAATCTAAATATATATTAGCAGGAGAATGGATAAAAATGATACATGATACATCCATATAATGCAATATTATACAACAATAAAATAACAAAACTTTAAAAATGCTAGAATATTGATAAACCTCACAGTTATGCTTAAGAATTATGGAACATATTAATAACTCCAGCTCATGGGAGGCAATGACAGAGTGTAGCATGAATCTTAAAGAGTTCTTATTAATGAAGTCAAACCTGAGGCCAGTTATTGGGGTGAATGCTGGAAGATCAGAGAAGCAGAACAAGCCACAGCTATCTCACCTTGCTAGTTCCTCAGGTGATCCTGTTTCCTCAGGCTGGAAGCTTCTGAGTCCTCCTCCACGTGAATCTCAGCTGAACTGTGTTGCTCCAAAGCCTGAACACTTAACCAACCAGATGCTTAACTAACTATATGCTTTACTCTAATTGCTCTGGTTTCTGGTCTTCATGCCTTATATATCTTTCTCTTTCTGCCCCCACTCCCTGGGATTAAAGGTTGGGTTTCTGGGATTAAAGGCATGGGTCGCCATGCTTAGCTGTTTCTAAAGTGGCCTTGAACTCTGAGATCCAGCTAGCTCTGCCTCCCAAGTGCTGGGATTAAAGGCGTGTACCACCACCGCCCAACTTCTGCTATGGCTTACTCTTCCCATTTTCTAGCCACCATTTTTGGCTTTGTTCTAGTGGCTGTCTGTTCTCTTACCCCAGATATGTTTATTTCGGGGAACACACAATATTTCAGGGAACACAATACCCACCACAACAAAGTCCCAAGAGCAAGAAGGAGTCAGTGTGCTCTAGCTACAAGTGAGAGATCTTGCTTCAATACACAGTGTGGAAAGTGATCCAGAAAGACACCTGACATCAACCATGAGAGTCCACTCATGCACACACACATTCATCCACATGTATAAATGGACACATGTGAGCATTCATAGAGTCACACATACTGCACATATATACTACACATGATAAACAAAACTCTGTATGCAGGAGACTGATTGTTTTATGTTCAAAAAATACAATTCCAATTTATAATTATATTCTACAATGATTCACAGATTTCTCTGAAACTGGGAATATACAAAAAGGTTGACCAAAAAAAAGTATGATTGAATTTATTGAGATAAGGAAAATATTTCAAAATTGGAGTTTGATGATTTGAGTACAGTTACAGACATTTCTTTATAATTAATTTAATTGCATGATTGAAGTGGTGGGTTTTATATGTCAAGTATACTTCTGTGAAATTACAAAAATCAGAAAACCTACACAAACCAGTATCCCATGCATTCTGACATAGGCAGCTAGCTGACGTGGGCATTTTGAAGACAGTGATAGAGTGAAGGTGTCTGGTGGCGACCCTGAGAGCAGTGAGCTGCTGTCATCCTTGCCCTCATCATCACCCTCATTCTCCTGCACACACTTTTCATACAGCCATGCTTCTGAGAAGTGAACATCAAAAGATGTCTCATAACATTGTCCAGCAGGTAATGTCAGCATTTGACACTAAATTGGTCTGAGGAAATTAAGTCAATCAGTATGAGGACACTATCCAAAGAAATATTCATCAATATGTAAGAAAAGATGCTGTTTTGCCATATTAATGATCAATATCTGTTTAAAGTTGCTGTAATATAGAGGTACAAGCTTATTTGATATTTTTGTTATGGGATAATTATGTACAGAATGCTTAGTATATACATTATTAACTATACATTTTCTAGAAGATAATAGAAATATTTAAATATGATATCTAGAAGATTTGACATTTAAAATTACATGTTGTGGAAATAAAAAGAATAATACTTCAATTTTACTGAAAATTTCTCAAACATGATTGAGCTATGAAAAGCTCATTTTATTTTATAACATAGATAAGGTGGTTTTTAATAACAAAAAATGATGTGCTATATCCAGCAGTTGATTATAAATCAAACTCCCTAATGACTATGTATGTCCATAAAATTCTGAAGTTTTCATTAGCTAAGTTTATAACTCTGAACTATCAGGGATATTTGCACATCAAAGCAATATGAATTAAGAATAAAAAATGGCATTATCTAATCTGCTCTGAGACAAGACAATGGGTGGCTACTATTTATACTTAGGAGTTTACACTTAAAGAAATATTTTATAATGGCAGGAGAAGAAAAAATTTTAGATGAAAATTAATGAGACCCTACTGATGTCCATCTTAAGCCTCATTTACCTGGCCTTTAGAAACTGAGGTCTTGAAAACTACTGAACAATAAAAAAAATCACTGAGAACAGAGTTCATTTGCCCTGCCTCAACTGCAATTGAACACAATTATACATGTGTGTAATAATAATTTTAAATTATTGTATGTGCAATAGTTTCCTATTTTAAACACCAATATCTACATCTCCTCTATCAAACCCAGTGCTTCTGTATAGTCAGGCCTATATATGCCTTGACAAACTGGGTTAATCCGAACACAGATTAAAAGTCTTAGAAAGTTTTCATTTGTACTGGACATGAACAGTTTCTCCTTGCCATTATTCCTTAAACATTTGGTAGGATATCTGATTATATAGCATGTGCAGTGTATGAATTAAAGAATGCAAAGATGATTTAAGGTATATGCAGATAGATGTACTTGTTGTGAACATAAAGCCATTTGAAAAGAGAAGCTTGAGTATTGGCAGTGCTGGATTGTTGTGAGCGTCCTGGCACCAACCCCTGCTGCTGGAAACAGGTGAGGAAGGTACTATCAGTTAGTCACACATGGAACCGGAGCACAGTAACCAGCACCTGATTTGTAATTTGAGGCAATTTACCTTTTAAGATTTTACAGTTTGAACATCTCTGTTATAGTATGGAGTAAATAAATGTATATATTGCTACAAGAATGAACTAAAATACCAGGTAGTCAGAGAATTGTTTAAGGTAACCTTTGCATTTTTTCTCTAAAAAACAAAACAGAAAACTACAACTTACACTTCCCAATTAAGATCAAACTTGTGTTTACAACTTCTTCATTCCTTTCATGCTGTTGAATGTTTAGGGTTTAACAGAGGAGGAGGAACCGCAATAAAAACAAGGACTGATTTTACTTCTCCTCTGCTCTGGGACGTGCAATGACCCAGGCTTGTTTTAGAGTGTAAAGGTTTTTGCCCAATAAAAATGAAGCAAAGAAACAAGGTCTTGAGTTTGTCTGATCTTCAGTATAATCATCATCAGTGTGATAGGCACTGGGAATGCAAACAGAAATTTGCATGGAATTTAAATGAGAAATCTGCATTCCTGTAACTTACAGTCTGTCTCTGCATAAGCTTAAACAGAAGTGGAATTTCCATTGTGGCAAAATGTTAGGGGAAGAGGAGTACAGGGTGCTTTGTGCCTGCTGGAGAGGTTCAGAGAGGAAGACTTCAAGGATAATGTCAGTGAACTGGCCCTGGAACAAAGATGTCCCAGACTGGTGTTCTGGGCTCATATAAACAAAGAGAAAGGCAGAGGCCCAAAGAGCATGGCAAACAGCACTGTGGAGGTTAGGGCTGCCTTCTCTTTCACCGCCTTGTGGTACCGGTTAAATACAGGGATTCTTTCCCTTAAAAGAATGTGGGTCTGCACAGTGTGGCTTTAGTTCATTCATATAAAATTCCAGCCAGTGTGGTGGCAGCATGTGTGTGGGGCTTGTCCACATAAAGATGCCTTCTGCTTTCCAAAGTATATGCTTTTAAAAGGAGCTGGAAGCAGTTCAATGTTCTTTTGCTGACTCTGTTGTCTGCATAGTGAATTAGGAAAGACAGTGTTGGTCTTGCTAGATTTTATCTTAATCTTCAGATGGATTCTTTTATTACCTAATGTTCTTGAAGAATGGAACAACACAGGATGCCAGAGTGTCTGTTTTTTTCCGTTCCTTCCCCCAGCAACCTCCCCACCACTCTGCCTTTTTTCTCCTTTGACTGTGCACACAGAGAGCACAGCCAACATCAGGTTCTAATTTATTATTTTTTTTGAAGAAGTGACCTTAAGCATAAACTTGACTTTTAAGTTAGATATATTACCCATAAGAAGGGTCTGCTATTTACGGTTGTGTGTATTTCACAAACCTCTGCAGGTGGGACCTGAAAAGTCTCTTTTTATTTCTCAGCTTTGATAGAAAATTGCTGGTATTATAAAAGTGATTACCCCAAGAGGTCCATGTAAGGTGGGTTTACCAGACGCATGTATGTAAAAAGTGAACCTGACTCACAAATGGATGGCTGCATGAGATTTCTATACAGTAAATTGCTTGTTAAACATATACTTCTATTCCAATCTTTTTAAAGAATTCAGTGAAGCCCAAAATATCTCTCACAAAATCTCATTGCAATGACACAACATGGCACACATCAGTAGTCCCAGCACCTACATGCTTGGAGTCAGGGTTACAACTGGAGGATGAGGGCATTCTAGCTCTAGAATGAGACTCTCTTTCAAAGTTCCCTCCCCCTCCAGGAAAGAGAGAAAGGGGAAGGAAGGAGGAAAGGGGGAGGGAGGGAGGGAGGGAGGGAGGGAGGGAGGGAGGGAGGGAAGGAAGAAAGGAAGAGAACAAGTGAATTGTACTTACAAGAAACTGAACCACTGAATTTAATTTCCCTTAGACTCCAGTGCTTTTCACTGTCTTCATGTAGAATATACTAAAGTTTCCCCCAGTGACAGGTGACTGCTTTACCTGTTCCCCCCTACCCCAAATAGCTTCTATATTCTTTCGCATATTTTTCTGATTTGAAGTGTCAGTCTGTATCTAACGGGAAAACTGGGGAATTTAGTAACATAAGGGGTTCTTTAGGCTCTCCTGCCATACTCTTTCCCCCCTTTGTTCTCTGCGCACTTAACACTCACATGCTAATATTAGCACTGATGCCTCAGGCCTAAATAGCAATAATTACTGGATGACATACTGGCTTCTATTTAAGTTGACAACTCAATAACTTGACATATGCATTACATCTCTATTACACTGGGTAAATGGCACTTTGTGAAGCATTCCTTTTATATTTAGTTCACCGTCTGATCACACTGGAACGTGTGCTCCTCCTGTGTCTGTTACAGGCTGGTAGAGGTGTCATTATCTCTATGGCCCCATCAGTGGTAGATAATGGATAGCTGTATTTACAGAGAAATGGGTCTTAATAATGTGTATTGCTTGGAAAAGTAAGAGATGAAAATAGTTCTGTATGAGTGATATAAAATTTTCTAATTTTGCAACACATTTTAAAAAGTCATTCTGACATATAAGGTATGCCTTTTTAATGAATGAGCCTGCCTCTCTGTGAATTAAAGGGGGAAAGATGCTCAATAAGCAAACTGATTTTAGAAAATGCTTTTTATGATTTAGATCATTTTTATTATGGCAGTATTTCAATTAGAAAAATATACAGAAAAATACTTATAAAATACCTCTTTTCATGTAACCTAAGTTTCAAAAAGTCTATCCTGACAGGTAATAGAACTTAAAATCTGATCATTATTTCTGTCCAAATCCAAATCTAAATCCTCTGTCCCACACCTCTAATATCAAATCTCCTGCCTTCTTGCCTTGTCTTCTTGTCTTCTCTGAAAGACATTAGGCATACGGAGAATGGAAGCCACGAAAGGTTTGTGTGGCACTAAAAAGTGGTGAGCAGTCCTGAGGGATTAACCGAACATAAAGGCTTTAGCAAATATGTAAATACACTAAAGTTAACACAAGGCAGATTTCTCACAGACAAGGTACAAATGTGGAGACTCCATTAATAAGGATTACACCTAGTGTGCATTTGACTTCTCAACTTTCCAATGCTGAAGGGAACCAAGGACTGTTGCTGCACTAACTGATGCAATAGAACAGAGCTCGTGGGGGAAGGACTTGCTGTGCTAAGTCACTCAGAGAGAAGTGGGGGTGAAATAAAGGGTCCCAGACACGACGGAAATAAGTTACAGAGCAGCAAGGAGCAGTGTATTTACACAGTGCCACAGTACACCATGCAAAATTCTCACGAGCTAGACAGGAAAAGTGGAGACCAAGCTGGCTCATAACATCTTCATTCCACGAACAAAGGCATCACAACACAAGTGCTGGGCCAAAATGTGTGCTACACACACACACACACACACACACACACACACACACACAGAGAGAGAGAGAGAGACAGACAGACAGACAGACAGACAGAGACAGAGACAGAGACAGAGAGACAGAGAGAGACAGAAAGACCAAGAGACAGAGAGACAGAGAGACAAAGAGAGACAGAGAGAGACAGAGAGAGAGAGTTGCACTTCCTTGATATTCCTGACCAAAATATATAGCATAAGTATATTTATGAGGAATAATCTGACAAACCCAATCAAATAGTCTAAATAAATGAGTCTTTAGTATTGAAAAACACGACTGTCATAAAATTGAAGAAAAATTGAGGATGGTTCCCAAATAAAGACAACAGGAAAATGCTGGGTGCATGCAGCTATGTTCCTGGTCTGAGAGCTGTGTTCTATAGGACACAAATTAAGAGAAATGTTTCAGAAGGGCTGTGAGTGACTCCTACATAACATTGCTTTGTAGTGGTCTCACTACTTTTTAGCAGGTTTGGAATTATATCAAAGTAAACACATTTTTTAAAAGCAGTATACTTATTTATATTTCTAAATGCTTTTAAATGCTTCATTAAGATATAACTCACATGCTAAATTAAATATATCTGATAAGCTTAGACACATACACACATCCATAAAACTGTCATCTGCAAGAAAGAGAATAAACAAGCCCATCACCCTTTAAAGCCTCATGCTGAGAAAATTTAAGACAAATTTGTTGACATCTACCCCTTTGAAAACTTTTAAGCACAACACATGGAATTGTGAAGGAGAAATGCTGTTCCTTTTTCTTCATTTTTTAAAGCTTCTTTCCCTTCCTGATGGGCAGTTTATATTTTACCTCATTCCCAGCACGAACTCATATCTATGCTTCCCATGACATAGCAATTGAGATACAAGACAGCAACCATGGGAGGGGTGCTTTTGAACTTCCTTTTAGCTCCTTTGACCTGGACACCTGCATCCGGGATGGTATCACCCTAAGTTCGTCATGACACATCAATAGGAAATGGCAATCTTATCAAGCTTCCTGGAAAAAGTCCTCCACTAAGATTCCCTTTCATTTCCTCCCTTGGTATCCTCTCACAGTGAATTTTACAGATACCCTGGAGCGATCTGTTAATTTAATGCAGAAGGCAACATTATATCCATATTTATTAACTGCCCTTCTAGAAGAGTGGCAATTTCCCTTGAGATTTGCCCTCCCAAACAGCAGAAAATAACATCTAACTCTTCATATAAGACATGTCATTAACTGTACAACTATCTATCATGTGGTCAGCCTCATTGTGTTTATTATTTTGCTGATGCCAAATGAACACAGAATTTCCCAGAAGGCAGTAAGTGGAACACCACAAGCATGGAGTGTAGAAGGCAGTTCATAAGCCTCAGAAAGTGAGAGGAAAGGTAACCAGGCCAAGGAGAAAAACAAGGCTGAAGGGCACATGGAAGCAGAGTTTTGAAAAAGACTGAGGGACATTGGGAAGTGTGAATGCCTGAATCACCACAGCTGATGCGACATAATATCTGTCTATCCAGCATTCTGAAATTGGCCAGCCAACATCCAAAGAGCGGTTTGAAAATTATCAAAACGCTTCTGAATGCCAGGTGTTGGAAGGCATCTTAAAGATATAATGAGAAGTGGTATGTCGGTTCATTATTGAAAAGTCATGATTCCCACACATATCTACCCTTGTGAGGAGTCCATTGTGGTATAGTTTCTGAGATCAAAAAGCTTGCAGTCTTTGAAATGACATTACCACACTGCGGTGCCAAAAATGATATCTGTGTAATGCTGTGAACCTTCAGAGTCAAATATTCCCGAACAACTAACACAGAGAGCTGCTATAAAATTTGAACAAACCTGTTAATCCTTGTAGAAAAAAAGACAAACTTTATAAAGAACCACTAGGAAAGATGTAATTTGGGGCAAATACTATAGAGACTGTCGATGTAGGTGTAAAACTTTGTTTTTTACTGCCTTTATCAGTCAATGGAGCATTATCAAGCTTGTCCAAATACGCAAGTCAAAGGTAAGGGGTGTTCACCAAAACCAACCAAACAACAAAATAGAACACGGGAGTGAGTCACAGCCTGTGAGAGGGAGGCTGAGGAAACTACAGCTGGCCAACTCCTGATACTGTGCACACCAGGGTTAGTGCGATAGATGTCCTAGTCAAACGTGGATTTCTATCAGAAGACCCTCTTCACATCTCACCTCCCTCCCACGTTAAGTTCCTTCACAGGGTTCTGCTGTTCAGGCCACCAACAATAAAAGTTTTGGTTGAGTTTCTGTTAAAATTGTGTCTCTTTATTATTTAATATTAGTCAGTCAGTTAAAGTTTTTTGGGTTAGTTTAGTTTTGATGTGTGTCTCAAGCTGACCTAGAGTTTGCGATGGTCCATCAGCCTCTTGAGTTCTGGGAGTATAGGTGTGCATCATTATGTCTTGCTTCTGTTATGTTTAGATTAGAAAGTCTCAAATTTTTTCTTTTGAGCCATAAACTCTCATTTTCATTGCACTACTGGTCTACATAAAGATCAGTGAGTAAACATGGATTCTTCCTCTTGGAGCATTTTCTGATCCTCCCATTCATCTTTTGTGTGTATGTTTATATATTGTATTTATATTTAATATATATATATTTATTTATATTAAATATTATATATTAACTGTATAAATAAATGTAGAGTTCAAGAGCTTTGCAGGGAACACTTGATCAGTGCAAAGCATGAGAAGAAAGCTCTTCATAATTATCTGTGAATAACCATCAGCATTTTCTCAAAGTTGAGATATTAAAAAGAAACTAGCTATAGAAAGTATGACCACATGGAATTTCTAAGATTACACTTTGCATTATGTGTTTGAAAAGAAGAATAACAGTCTACAGCAGGAAGAATATTTACACATTTGTTTGCAGTAATGTTTGTTTGTACAGCTGGCTGCTTGCCTTATTAACTGTGGCTCTTTAAAAAAAATCAAAGTAATTTTTGGAAAAAGTGAGCAAAAATGCAGGGTGCCTAAAGTGCCCAAAGAACTGCAATCCCAATGAGAAAACAGAAGTTAGAGAAACTCCCAGGTAGGCACACAGGTAGGGAGAGGAGCCATAGCTAGGTAATAAAGGTGGCAAATCTCCAAGATGGCCAACTTCTTCCGCAAACTCCTGACTTAAGACAAAACCCTTGCAGCTTTTTGTCTCCCATCAACAGGCAGCCTGCTGGTTGACTTATTCATCAAGTCCAAGACTGAATCAGGACTCTTCACATCACAGTTCTAGGCCAGCCAGCCATGCTAGCTTCAAACTGATCAAGCCTAAATTAGGGGAGGGGAATTCTTCCGTGGCTTTGAGAAGTTAGTCCCCCTTCTACTTTGCAGAGGGCACTTTTCTCTGTGTGGATGCTGCATGTATGTTTCCTCAACACCCCCCACCCCCAAAGCAAAATCAAACAAAACTCATTTCAACTGCAGATTCTGTCTGTGGTGCTAGAGATTTCTCTGCCACTGCTGGGTGAGCTTCAGGTTTTCCTACCGTTCAGTTCTTTAACTGGCAGAGCAAACTAACTCGATCAAGAGCCCTATGCTGTATAGCCAAAAAGTTGTTTTTGAAAACACAATTGTAATATTCAGAATGCATTCATAACTCTGAGGGTACACAATGCTTGTTCAAAGCAAGTCAAGGAAAAGGGGCACTTGAGGAAATCTCTGGGAAAACTGAAGTAGTGCTCAGGTTAATGTTCATGCTCCACTTTATCTTTTCTGTAATGGTACAGGTTTATTTAGAGATTTCAAGTTATTCTTAGTGATAACTACCATTGTCAACTGGTCACAACTCTGTTTAGATGTGGAAGAAGTGTAAGCACACAAGTTATTGTCTTACATCTTCAAGTAAGCTCAAATACATATTAATTTTTTCGACAGAATATATATATGCATAAATTTTCATAGAAAAACAGATACATAATATTCCAGAAAAAAAGTTTTCACCGTATTTTCTGTATTCTACTCATATATCCTACATTGTCATCATATTTGAGAATAACATTAATGGGAATTTAATAGCATGAGATTGGGTTATATAGTAATATCATTTGATAATTATTTGGCTTTGTTAATTTTGTCTTTTGATACAGGGCTCCACTATGCAGTCAGGGCCAGGATAAACTATAATGTGCACCCATGCTAACCTCAAACTACTGTCTTTCTGCCTCAACCTCACAAGTTCTGGGAGTTGCAGGTTTTCATCGCCGTGCCTGTCAGAGGTAGTTCTCCTATTCGGTTGTGGATACTTCATTCAGCACACATTTATGTTATTTATGCGATATGTGTTCAGTTAATAAACTCATGCATTATGTGTATGTTTATATATTTATATAATGTATTTATATAAATACAGTTTCTGGGCTTGGCAACATAGCTTAGTTGGTGAAAGCTCCTGAACCCCATGCCTGACAACCTGAGTTTTATTCCCTCAGACTCACACATGGTAGAAGGACAGAACTGAGTCCTTCAAGTTGTGTTTTGAACTCTGCACATGTGCTGTCTCATTCACATGCACATCCTCTTCATATACATACATATATGGATATAAATAATATAAACTTTGATCCAGAGCAGTGTTTCTCAAACTTCCTAATGCTGTGACCCTTTAATATAGTTCCTCATGTTGTATTAACCCCCAACCATAAGATTTTCTTTGCTACTTCATAACTGTAATTTTGGTACTGTTATGAATCATAATATAAATATCTGTATTTTCCAATGGTCTTAGATGACCCCTGTGAAAGTGTCATTTGACTCTCAAAGGGGTCATGACCCACAGGCTGAGAACAGCTGCCTTGGAGTATTTGGTCTATTAGCTTCTGGAGTTGGTGCAGAGCAGACAGAAGCTATGGTCCTGACTCTTTGCCTATATGCTATTTTTAATCTCAATGGAGGACTGCAGGATTATCTTTATTCTTGGCTGCCTCAGAAATTTACAGTTGTATACATGGCATTTGTATACATTTGTAGAATGGCATTTTGAATGAGAATGTTGAAAATTAGCATTTGGCAGGGCCTTTTATAAGTTTTAGTAACTGGGAATTAATTAAAATTTTCTTTGCAACTATTTTTATGTCTTATTTCAATGATGAATTTTAAGAATGCTCCTTTTATCCCCCTCTTCTTCCTCCTTGTCGTCTATCTTCTTCCTCTTCTCCTCCCTCCTTCTATCCCTCCCTCCCCAAACCTCCTCCTTTTTAAAAGTGCCTCAGGTTTTTTTTAACCCACAGCTTTTCATTTCTGTTGAGAGGGGCAGGCTAATTCATGCAGTTTTTTTAATGTCCACTTAGTAAGTTAAAAATGGACCTAGAGATTTACCAAGAGATGAAGAGGACTCAGGGCCTTGCTATGCTTGTCAACTTGTGTGGGAATTTTCCCCTTTCTTTGACTCAACATGCACTCCTTTGCTCTGCTTAAGCTCATGTGAAAATGGAATGCCCTAGCCTCCTCCAAGTGTGACTTCCCTGCTAAGGGTTCAGTCTTATTACTAGAGTATGAAGTGTGTTGTGTTTGGCTCTGTCTCTCACGTCAGCGGCAGTTGGCTTCTAGCAGCTTGCACACCCACAAGCTGCACGTGGGGCTCATGCCCTCTGTTTCTGTCTCTGGAGTAAATACTGTGCCACTTGAGCTAGTGGGCATGTCTTCTGTTCACAGAGAGGGTCTGTCTCTGATCTTTGGAGTCTACAGATTTTCTCTATTAAAATTTATGTTCTCCCCAATACTTTACCTTTTTTGAGCCTGTTTTCTGTTTCATCATTTCACTCTCTCTATCACATATTAAAACTCGTCATCTCTGTCTTTTTTCATTAGTGGTGTACTGTTTACATATGAGATCGGAAAGTGAAGATGTTTAGAAACTACTTCCTTCGATGTGATTGAACTCAACTGCTTTATTGTCTTCAGGGAACAGGTATCCACTCTTTGGCAGGGATGAAGTTACTACTGCCCGGATATGTATATTATTTATTTTTAAAATAAACCTTCACACAATTCTTCCCCTCCTGACAGTCTTCTCATTTATTCAAATTCCAAGCATACCTGGGGACACTCAATTAGTCAGCTCTGGGTATTTACAATGGAAAAAAATAGATTTCTCTTTGCTGCTATTATTTATTTGAAGACAAATTATGAGGGTTTGTTGTTGTTGTTGTTGTTTGGTAGGTTTCACAATGTGACCCAGACAAAACTAAGACTGATTATTTATCTCATACAGGACCTAAAGTCACTGTAATCCTCCTGCCTCAGTCTTCATAGCAGTAAGGTAAGAAGCATAAGCCACCATTCTTGGCCAATTGCTTTCAGGTTCCACTTTCTTAAGGCTGTTATATCCTTTTCTCAAGGCTGCTGTTTTCTGTTTTTACTGCTTCATGTATGCAAACACTTCCTCTCATGTTAGTGGGATATCTGGGTAGTAAAGTAAATAGGTATGCTCAACCCAACAGTACCTGAGAGTCCTTCCTGTTAATTTCACATATGAACCTTCCAGAGTCAAATTTTTTGTTGTGAGCCTAGCCTTTAATGGCTGAATCATCATCTCTCTAGCCATTCATAGCCAAATTTTATGCATTAGCATGCTTTTGGTTTTAAGGGTCATCAGGTAGAATTCTGGTTCATCTTTAGTTAGAAGTTACTTGTGGATATGTCCTCCTAATGATTTATACATTATGGTATCAACACATAACACTATGACTACATATAGAAATATAGAAGTGTAAATCTATCTGATTTATCTTTTTTTTTTTTTTTTTGGTTTTTCGAGACAGGGTTTCTCTGTGTAGCTTTGTGCCTTTCCTAGAACTCACTCTGTAGCCCAGACTGGCCTCCAACTCACAGAAATCTGCCTGCCTCTGCCTCCCAAGTGCTGGGATTAAAGGCATGCGCCACCACCTACCGGCAGAGCCTGAGTTATCTTAAGAAAACAGACTTTTTGAACAGACTTGGGGATCTAGGGAATAGAAAGTATAATATG
Source organism: Onychomys torridus (assembly GCF_903995425.1). Lineage (NCBI taxonomy): Eukaryota > Metazoa > Chordata > Mammalia > Rodentia > Cricetidae > Onychomys > Onychomys torridus. The sequence continues at coordinate 72,875,692 of NC_050445.1, read as the reverse complement.
GAATTAGGGCTGGAAAGAATGTTAGAAAAACTGGAGGAGTCGAGGCTAGGGAATACATGCTATAATTTTAGGGCGAGAGACACTGGAAATCTCAGCTTGAAGGGCTAAAGTGAATAGTTGTAGGAGTCTTAGGGAAAACCTGTGTATTCTCAACAACACAAGACCCAGCCACTCCCCGTCTCACTGTGTAGCTATGAAGTGCATTGTCCTTAAATACTTGTAGGTGCTTTCTGTAAATATGTACCTATTTTCAGAGCATAGCTGTACAGTATACTTCTCTTGCCATCTGGATCATACTTATGTACATTTGAATATCAAACATTAATTTCTACCACAGAGAGCAAATTCTTGTCACAGTGTGGAGGAATTTGCAAGAGGTGAGCTGAGTTAGCAGCAGTGGGTAGACATAGAGTATAAAGGTCTGTTTGTTCTAGCGAGTCCTGTGGTTGTAAGCTTGTTTACAATGGTATTTTCGGGAATCCATAATGACAGGACACACTGAGAGAGCAATGATCAACTGGGAAAAGCTAGTGAGGGGCAGGACACAAGCCAAAATATTCCTTTACATATACATATGGCATACAAAATGCTCCTACCTTTAAATTAAGGTCAATTTTAAGAGTACAGCCAAAATAAACAAACATCCAAAAAACAAAAGCAAAAATCTCCTTCATACATTTTTTGGTAATGAGCAGAAAAAGTTAAATTACTGTTGAGAAATGGAGGGGAACTCGTTAACTTCTGGCATCAAGCTTCTAGCCTGGTGCTCACAACTGGACCATGTGATTCACAAAAACATCTGTTATACTGCTGGCCTCAGAGAAGGGTATTCCAAGGCCATGGTGAAGTGAGACAAAACAATGCTAGTTCATAATTCTGTCTAAAGTGGACACAAACAAGGTCAGTGTGCCAATCACAAATATCAAATACCTTGTCTTTTATCTGAAATGATTGAATGCTTAAGATTCTTTAGCAGTCGGACTTATCCCAGTTCTAATCTCTTCCTGTAACAAAATGTATGGAAAGACCAGTCAGAAGATGGCCCTCCTTTCTTATAGCACTCAGTGTTGCACAAAGCCTCTCTACCATGATTGCTTTCTTAAACCTTTGCCAAATCACTCAGCTAAACCCTCACAATTCGGCAATAGATTTTTCTAACATGCTTTTAACTGAGACACCCCATGATTACCCATTGTGGTGGCTAATTTTATGCTTGGCTGGGAGCCTGATTGTTTGGTCTAACACCAATGTGGATAATCCTATGAAGGCATCTTTTTAGATACGATTAACATTTAAATCAGTAGACTTTGGAAAAGCAGCTTAGTCTCTGTAATGTGACTGGGCCTCATCCCAAGGTGTCTATCCTCTGTACAGCACGAAGTAGTAAATTCAATGTGTGCACCATGTATGCCAGTGATCGTTTATTGAGGTCCACTAACATTGCTCTTTCTCGGTTCTCTCACATAATCAAAAGATGTGGAGGAAAATGTGTCTCCCTGTTTAAATAAAGGAAACTAGAAAATTGGGATGATCTTTACTTTTAGTTTTTAATTGACTTCTCCAAAAGAAGATTGTTAAATTTTTTTCAAAATATATATATAACACTTAGATGTTTCTGCAATCAGTGTACTCTTCAAACTTAAAATTAATTAAAAACTGCATTGTGTTAAAGATCATTGTATGCTAAGTCTTCATTATTTTATTTCGGACACTGCACATTAAAGACCTTAATCTTGCCAAGCCTAATGAAAATACTGCTGAGCAGATAATTGGTCAACATGAGGTATGCTGATAGTGCCTCCCAGAAAATGACAGATTTCTCATCAAGATTCTCCTGTTTGCCTGTCAAAGCATTTGCAGTATTACAGGAATAACACATTTTGTTGAATTCTGTTCAGTGTATTTCCTCTGTCCTGGATATTTTTTTTTTCAATTGTACTTCCTGCACACGTAATTTGGACAATTTGTAACTTTCCACTCTTTCACAGGACATTTAAAAAAAATGAGAGGATTGAGGGCAATGGCTTGTGTTGAAAGTCAGTCCCAATGGGAAATAGGTGTGCTCACTTGCGGCCAGGAAACTATTAAGGAAATTCTGTTTCAAGAACTTCCATTTGGTCATATGTTAGTGACCAGTCAGTGATTAAGTCAGTTTTTATGTAGCCATTAGAAATAGCAACAACTTGCTTTTACGTAGGTAGCTCAGTACCACTCTCTCTACCCTGTGAACTTAACAGCTCTGGCAACCCATCAGCATCAGAGAAGATCTACATCTCCATGGAAACCTTCCAAGAAAAACCCAGGTGCTACAGGAAGTGATGCGGGTGATACAGTAGGTGCTGAGCAGTGCTCTGAGCCAGTTCTGGACCAATTACCAGGAGGCAAGGAAGTGAGCAGGCAGTGCCGTGTGACGGCTCACACCATACTCGGTTCTCTGGGGTGCACGCTTTCTCTAGTTAAGTGAAGCAGTTTTGTGCATTGCTGATTTATTATGTCTCCTGGGCAAATGTTTATAAATTTTGCATCTTGTTTATTATCTTCATATTTAGTAGGAGTTATAAAACTTGACAGTGTGAAGTTTAGCCTTGAATGCTGGTAAGGGTCTCAAAGGATCCTAAGGAACCATTGAATAGAGCCTTCATGCTGCAGCTAAAGGACCTCACTTGTGTGAATTGGGATTTGGCCTGTTTTCTCACATTTCACTCAACTACCTGGTCCCTGCTGTCTCTCTTCTATCATATTTCACATTTTTTACTATGATCTTAATAACTTATTTATTTTCAATCCCAAATGGGTTCTATTATAGGCACTTAATAAATAAATATATAGCACAATTGTTAGTTTTACAACATAAAAGACTATGAATTTTTACTGTTTGGTTTCTTGAAATCAACAAACACATACTAAACATATTATAAATTTTTGATGAAACTCAAATCTCTGGTAGCATCATGAATCGTAGCCAGTCATTCACTTATTTCATCAGGAAAATAGGTGAGATTTTTACACTTGTTCAATGGCTTCATCTGGAAATCATTTGATTCTTTAAAGGCAAAAGTATAGAGACATTACTAACACTGATAATTCTATTGAACACCAGAGATGTTTATGATAAGATGAATATTTTATATATATAAAATGTCATAAACAGTAGGATAGAGTTTCTGCTAACTGAAAAATAATGCAAGAGCAGCTTTGAGTTTATCATTTTAATGAAAGAGATATGTATACACAGCTGAGATTAAAATTCAATGCAATCATTGTGCATAAAAGATGCCACACAAAAGAGCAGCAATAATGGAATTTCTCATTGGTAAAGTGTGCAGACTTTTTATTCTGATACGATGAAAGTAAATAACCACATATTGAATGAAACAGATAAAATTTCATTTATCTAATATTTCAACTAGTCTGATAGATCCACACACCAGATCCATTAAGGCTCACCATGAAAAGTATTGGAACTTGCAACAATTTCTTTACAAAGTACCTCACCTTCAAATGCTTGTGCTGCTTATTGACTTATTCTAATTCTAACTCACTTTATGCATATTTCCAAATTCTTGGCAATGGCATATCTAGATGTGGTCTTTGACCACACTTTCTGTTGTGTGGATATCTTTAGTTTAGATCATGTTCTATGAGTCAGAAACACAAGACTAAGATATAAGAATTAATGAATGAGAGGTATTCCAAAGGAAAGTTGGAGGACTGGGGATATTAATCAGTGTGTAAAGCACTTGCCATATATCCCTTTCCTAGTTTGCTTTCTGTTGTGATAGATGCCACAAGTGAAAGTAACTTGGTGTGGGGGTAGCTTTTGTGGCTTACACATTATATTCCATAAACAAGATAAGGCAAGGCAGGAAAAGTCAGAAACCAAGAGGTAGGAACTAAAGCAGAGACCCTGGAGGAATAGAGGAATTCAGTGTGCCAGCTCATGTACAATGACTTTTATAACATAGCTGAGCCCACTGCATAGGGATGGAACTGCCCACGGTGGACTCAGCACTCCTATGCACCAGCAACCAAAACAATGTCACCTTAGGCACACTCACAGGACAACCTGATAGAAGCACTGGCAAGTCAAGTTCCCTCTTTCCAGGTGTGTCAAGCTGATAACACAGATTAGCCATCACACTATAATAGAGAAGCATGGTAATTTGAGTTGAATTCCCAGAACCCGTGTAGAACCACACAGAAGTATACATCTCTTATCTTAGTGCTCCATGGCAGGATGTCAGTCATAGACAGGAAAATCTCTGTAGGCTTGAAGGGCGGCTGACAGGACAAACGCAACAGTGAACAGAAAAAGAGAGACCTTGATTGAAGTTAGGTAGAAGGCAAGGACTGACAATGAGGGTCATCTCTGACCAGCATATAGACACATGGATGTGCAAACATATGTATACATAAACACACACACACACACACACACACACACACACACACACACACACATAACAGTAAAATTAGTGAAAGAGGAAAGTCTTGTAAGATTGGTGAAAGATTGTAGCAGGCTTTTTCTTTTGGGCCATCAAGCAGCTCCCAAACTATGACACAGAGACTTCTTAGTTATGAATGCTCAGCCTTATCTTAGCTTTTATTTCTTGCTAGCTCCTATAACTTAAATGATCCTGTTTCTCTTATCTATGTTTTGCCTCAGGGATTTTTACCTTTCTTTCCTTTGGTATAGCTTACTTTCCCTTCTTGTGTTTATCTGGTGGCTGCCTGGCTTCTGGCTCTTCTGTTATGGTGTATCACTCTCTTCCTCCCTCATTCTGTCCATCTTCTTCTCTTTCTTCTCTTGAGCTTAGATTCCTCCTATTTATTTTCTTTGCCAGCCAGCACCACCTATCCCTCTCCTGCCTAGCTATTGGCTGTTTAGCTTTTTATTAGACCAATCAGGTGCCTTGGGCAGGCAAAGTAGAACAGCAACACATCTTTTCATAATTAAACAAATACAGCATAAATAAATGTAACACATCCTAACATCATTAAACAAATGTAGCACACCTTTACATAAAGTAATATTATAGAGCATAAATAAATGTAACACATCTTTACATATTAAATATTCCACAGTATCCTTCCATTCTGATTTGGGTGAAATGGAATCTTAGTTAGTCATGCTTTTCTCATGACTGGTGAATTCAAACACTTATTTTTATTTGTTTATTGCTTCTTTATATTTCATCTTTTAGGAATTGTATGTTTATTTTTTATCCCATTTACTGATTCGTTTGTTTTGTTTTGAGTGTTTTATACTCTAGATATTAATCCTCTGTCAGAGATATAGACGGTGAAAATATTCTCCCACTCTGTAGACTGTCTCTTTACATGGTCAACTGTTACCTTTGCTATTCAGAAGCCAGAATAGTAATCAGTAAGAAAAACAAAACAAAATAGTGACTCCTGGTGAGAATATGAACCAAAGGGAATCTCTATACACTGCTGGTGAGAATACAAGCTAGTCTAATCAGTGTAGAAGTTGTCATAGTGATTTCTTAAAATAAGTAAAATTGATGTTCTTCATAGTCCAGCTATATCTCTCATAGATGTTTGTCCAAAGGACTCTTAGTAAAAAATATTTGCACAGAGATACTTGTACATTGATGTTTATTATGCAACTATTTGTAGTAGCTAAATGGTGAAAGCAAGCTAGACAACCATCAACAAAGGAATACATAAGGAAATTATGGTGGATATACACATAATGAATATTTTATCTTCATTAAAGAGGAAAAACATGTCTTTTTCAGAAAAGTATATGAAATTAGAGATAGTCACATTAAGAGATTAAGACAATTACTTATTCTCTCATATTTTGTCCTAAGATATGATACAAGTGCACAAAATCATATATGTATATATGACATGAAAGAAGAAATAAACTCCAGGAGAGAAACAAAGAGGAAGGAAAATAGTGGAGAGAGCTAATAAAAAGGAAGGAAGGAAGGAAGGAATGCACTTAATATACAATATAAGTGTACAAAAACATTAAAAATTTTAAATAAAACACAATGATTTACAGAAGAGAAAATTCTTTTTTAAAGAATTATTTATATTTATTTTATGTGTATAAAATGCTTTGCTTACATGTTCATATGTGCACCATGTCCTGCCTGGTGCTTGAACAGGTCAGAAATGGGTATCAAATCCTCTGTAACTGGAGCTGCACAGGGTTATTAGTTGTCAAATGGGTGCTGGAGAACTGGGTTCTCTGGAAGAATAGCAAGTGCTCTTAACAACTGAGCATTCTCTCCATCTCCAGAATATTCTTATTTTAAGAGTGGTATTAAATTCATGATAAAGACAAATGAAAAAGTTTATTGCCACCTAATATTCACCTTAGAAAGGCATTCTTCTAAGAAGATACCTTAGAGATATTGAGCAAAATGATTGCATAAAGGTTATATCCTTACACTTTGAGTTTAACACATGGTTCTGCCACATTATGTGGTCATAGATTCTCATTACATTAGCTCCCTTAAAAGTAGATAAATTAATAGTGAATTCAAGAAGATGACATAAAAAAATGAATATACAGAAAATATGTAACAGCTTCAAAACAATGTTGACTAGTACATTTGTTATTGTAAATGGTTTCCCATATGATTATGTAGTTCAACAGAACATTAGAAAAATTTACATATTTTGTTGGGCCATATTTCTGGAAATACACCATATATACCCATTTCAGAACTAGCAGAAAGTACAGGATTTTTGCATCTTCTTATTGAAACGTGTCTTGAAAGTCAGTATGGACCAATCAAAGTGATTATTAATTTCACTGAAAACAGGTATGAGACTTCAAGTTACCATTGACAACACAAAATGTTCCTAGGTAATGCTATTTATAAAAATTAAATGCAGCAATTTTAATAAAAATATTTTATTTTGTCTGACTATATTTTGACGTTTTCTAGTGTTTTATCTAACTTTTATGGAATTATTAATTACTTAAAACATAAATATTTTATATGGTAGAAATTTTACATATAAATGGAGCTATGGTAGAAAAAGTTTCATTTGATTAATTTATTGATACATATTCAGCTTTGATTCTTAAAGTTGTACTATCTGCTAGAGTTGAAGGATGTTTGGGATACCTTATAAGATGCTGCCTGTACCAGATCATGAACAAGTATGTGCAATATGTTTTTTTTTTCTCTAGATGAGCAGTTGTAGATCCATTAAAAAGCAAGAAGAATGTATTTAGAATTCTTTTTTTTTTCATGCCAAATCCTACTGCCAAACAGCAAGATGTACTTAGGATAGAAAGCTACACATTGAAAAAAAATCTAAGCCCATATTTGGAAAATGGTCTGCTGAGCAGAAAGTTCAATTGCTTTGTATTTGACAAAAATGCCAGAGTTGAGATTTTTGCTCATAAAACCTTTTTATTCTAAAACATGTTATGCCCTGTGAAGTAAGGTGACTTTTTAATAAGCATTTTAACTGAAAAAAAAAAGACAGAAAAAAATTTTAAGAATGTAGAATTCTTTGTTTCAAGATTCATTTTTAGGTAAAATGATGTGTATTATGTTTTAAGCATTAAGATATCTTTTTTCTCTCTGGAAAGACTTTACATATTATTAAGTGATTACATCATTTTTTCCATTTTTTAAATAATTATTCTGACTTAGAGGATTATGGCCTGGGGTCTTTTCATACATTTGGAGGACATAAAGGAGTTGTACACAGACAGACTTGACACTGCTCAGACAGACTGAATGAGTAGACCAAGACAGCACTGTAGAAAACAGGACTAAAACTCAGATAACCATAAATGTTCAAGGCAAAAATCTGTGGAAACATAAACTCCAGCCAGCATGTCACATCTGGTGCCGAAACCTGGGACCTCTGATGCTTGAACAGCGACCGTTTATCTCCCTTTCCTCTTCTGCAGTGGTGGTTGAGCAGCCTCCTTGAGTGATGTATTTCAGTGAGTAGGCCACTCTACATCGTGTGCCTTTTACCCCTTCAGCAGGTAAATGCTGGTAAACGTGTGTGCTCGTGAGTGCGTGCGTTTATAAACTGTGGGCTGTGATGCCTGGGAAGATGGCTCAACAGTTGAGAGTGCTTGCTGCTCCTCCAGAGAACATGTGGGAGCCTGGTCTGTGGATGAAAGTTCTGTTTCTGGCCAGAAAAGGGCAAGTGGCCTCGGGAGAAACCCTCCAATTGTTTTTATGCCCATTTTGTTGGCTACAATCACTGGCCTAAAGTCCTCCTTTACTGAGGAGGTCATTAAGGCCCACAATAAGCACTGCCAGGAACCATGTAAAACCAACTTATCTATCACCTTCACTCTGTCCATGACTGACACTTCCTCTGCCTCTGCTGACAAGGAGACATATGAAAATAGGCATAATGTAAAGGAAAGAAATGGAAAGAGAAGAAGTGACTGCAGCAGTGCCCAAACCTATACTGGCAGCCCCTCTCTCTATACCACCCATGCCTCAAGTGGCTACCCCCAATACAGTATCCATGGAGTAATTTGCCTGGATGTCTGCCCAGTGAGATAGCTGCTCTGGATACCTCCCAGCCCATTCCATCTATGGTGCTGCACATGGTCATCATGGCATTTCAGTTAATGTGGGCCACACTGTGGCCAACCAGCCATGGATACCTATCCCTCTTGCAGACATGTCTTTGGTCTGTAAGGCTACTAATGAATCAGGGCCTGACCCACCATAGTTTGAGCAAGTCCTACAGCAATGGGCAATGCATTTACAGACTTATTATGACTGGTACCATTTAATGAAGGCTATGTTGGAGCCTTCAGTCTTCCTTAATAGGCAAGCTGCCTATGATGATCAGGCTGAAGCTGAGGCTCATTTTAATATACAGTATAGCATCACTGTTTCTCTTGAGATACTCATGGGCCAAGGACCATATGTTAACCCAAGCCAAATTGGACAACATGCTTATTTATCTGCCTTGGGAGACACCATTACTCTTGGTGTATTGGAAGGATCCTATCACCCTTCAATGGCAACATTCTGCTCCCCTATTAACCCAGGGACAAGTGCATGCTTGCATTTTTCCCCAGAGTACCACCATATTGATATGGACACCCCCCAGAGATGTGTGTCCAGCAACAGACCAAGAAACTTTGGCCAAAGAAGAAGTTTCAGAGCGGTAATGTATGATTTGCCCCGCTACTGTGGCAACAGTAAAGGTCATGTCATTACTGGCATGAGACACTGGATATTAAGCAATTGCTTCATCCCCTACAAGGTTGCTAATGCATCACTAGAAAGACTTCAATTGGCACAATAAATATGACTAGGGTCCCATCCATGTCCTTGAGACTGAATTTTTGACTAATCCTTCTCTTGTTCATATACCTTCTGCAACAGTTTCACCAACAGAAGGCAGCCACAAAGGTGACTCTTCAGGTTTTGTTGGCTCTCAGATACTTAGAACAAAGTCCTCCTAGAGAGATAATGCATATATGGCTCACTGAGATACAGAAGGCTACTACTGCCTAAAGCCACCACCCAGACAGCTCTCCAGGACTGATGCTCTTCCGGGGCTGCTAGTCAATAACCAGTATGATCTTGTTTGGCAAGCCAACCTAAGGCAAGCACAGTCCATTATGCTGAGCTCTCCTGAGGTGAGGTCACCAAAATTAAGGCAATGCACCCTAGCCCCACTGAGCATGTCCTATAAAATAATAAAAAGGAGTGTGTATGTGGGATGACTCATCCCTAAAAGACTTGAGGGCCAGCCAGGCCAAACCAGTTAAAAAAGATACTTTCTGAGAGCCAAACTGGGTTTGCCTAAGGGCCTTAGCAACAGCAGCTGAGCCATGACCTGAACCAATGAGAGGCAGCCATGTCACACCAGCAGATGCATATTCATCAGACCTCCCCCCAGGGTGGGGTGGAAGGGATATAAGGTTTGCCTCTTCCTCAATAAACTGATCTTGTAGTTTCAACATTTTCCCGGAGTCTGTGGGATTTGACCCTGGCCTACTTGGCCCCTTCCCTAAAAGGGAACAGCAGCATAGGACTCTGCCACACATGCTATCCAGCCTTGTTTTTTCTATCTCAAATTTAACTGTTCCCTTTTTTAAAATGCAAGATTGAGGGGCTGTAGAAATTCTTGCGGAGTTAAGAGTGCTTGCAGCTGATGCAGAGAAACAGCACTCCATCTCTAGCACTCGCATGGTTTGGGGAATTTGATCATAGACTACTGGATCCTAGTAGTCAAAAGTCTTCTGGAATCTGTGAGCACTCACACACATACACACACCCCAAATTATTTAATTAAAAAATACAGAGCCATGACATTTCATTTAAAGAGATAGACTTTTTATTAATTTACTCATAAAAAACAAACCATTAAACAGAAGATGCTCGACACTGTCCATCTGTTCTTCTCATGATTTTAACACCTTCATCTTCCTCATCAACTGATGGCACAGCTTCCTACACTGAATTTACACCATATTAAGTGGCTGTCATTTAATCAGGCAGTATATGTTTCTGTTCATCACTGCATATTGAACTTCTATTTCCTGGAACAATTTCTCTGTTTCATTGTTGTTTTTTCTTTTTTCAAATGCTGCCTACTCATTTAAATTCACTATATCCAGTCGGCTGGCTTATTTCTTCATATTTTTTTTTTTTTAATTTTATACCAGGTCTAAATCTGTAAGTGATATAACCCTCTAATGTGCTCCCTATTCAGTATGATGACATTTTTTCCTCTCCACCACTGAAGGGAACATAACCCTGGAGAAAGCAGACAGTGTCTCTCTTTTGCTGCTCTCTCTCCAGTGCATAGCACTGATGACATGACACACATAAGATGTCTGGCACTTGTTATATAAATCCATGGAAATTACAGAGCATATAACCATGTTCTCCAAACTGTAAAACCAATTCTGATCTACCACAATCAGGGTAAAAAACAGACTAATGTACTCTTCCCTACTCTCCACATCTATGAATTAAAATTACAAATTATGAAAAAATCAGTATTAAACTATAGCTCACACTTAGTATGGACTAAAGTAAGCACAAAGGAATGTTTGGAGACGTCCTGAATCAATTTACTCATTGTTATGAGCTGAGAAATTATATCATTCCAGAAGTTAATCTAATTGCAATCACTAGCCAAGTAGTAAAAAGTATTTTTAAAATAATTCTGCAGTGATTATAAACATTTATGATTGCTGGATTGTGAAATAATGTTATTGTTTAAATAAAATGAATTTCAGAAAATATTCGAATTCTCTTTTGTCATTTATTTGAACATGTATTTGTTTATTAATTTTGGATTCCTTTTAGAAAGAGGGACTTTGGCTTCTATAATAGGTACTATATTGTCAAATATGGAACTTACCATTTGTTTGTATACCATTTATCACTCTTGTGTAGGTCAATCCAAAATTAACAACAAGCCTACAAAATTTTAAAGGAATTAAAATATAAGATCAGCAGTCATAAAAATTACTTCCAACAGGCGTTATATCATCTATGATATTATTTATAATCAATTGAGTGTTACAAGAAGAGGGAACCAAATATTATATAGTTTTTCATGACACCAAAGATTTTTGAGTGAAGTCATAAATATGTGGACACAGAGAAGGAAATACCATGGAGATAGATGAAAAATAAAATGTGAAGAAACTATTTTACTAGACACAATATGTTCATCTTTGCTAATGTCTATGACTATTGAAAACTCAATTTAAAATGACTGATATTTTTATAATATATAAAATTATATCCAGCATCATGACTTATAGAACAGACACTAAAGTAGTCAATAGAGAAATGAAATGTCAATCCAAATACATTGTCTAATATTTCAATCAATTTAGATTACTCTGGCCAAATTTATGATGTGAAAAGTCTCATATGGAAGAAATGGAAACAGTGTAAAATATGAGAACATATATAACTTAAAAAGTTACGACTGAATGTTTCTTGGTGTTTGTAGGTATTTATATACTGTTGTTTTGTTTGCTGTGTGTGTGTGTGTGTGTGTGTGTGTGTGTGTGTGTGTGTGTGAATGTGAGTCCAACTTGAAGCCAGAGGTCAATCTTGAGAGTATAACTAGAGGATCATTCCTCCTTCCCCACTCCCTTTTGATTTTGTGAGTCAGTGTTCTTTAATGAATCTATAGCCCTCTGGTTAGGCTAATCTATACGACCAGTGCATCCCAGGACTGCCTGTCTCTACCTCCCCAGCTCTGAAATTTTAAGTTATATTAGCACACACAGATTTTTACATGAATGCTAGAACTCAAACTCAGATCCTAATAATTGTTAGCAATGACTTTACTGACCATGCTTTCTCTCTAGTTCTTGGCTCTCTGAGATAGGGTTTCATGTAACCCAGGTAGGCCTTCAGTTAGCTTTATAGCCAAAGAACACCTTGAATTTCTGAGTCTCACCATCTCCCTTCCTGAGCATAAAGCCACAAGCCACTGCACCAAGTTCAAAATGTGTTTTAAATTTCTAAATGTGTTAAATTATTAGAGTGACTGAAAGAATAGTGGGGCAAGAAGACAGCATTCTCTTAGAACGTAAATATTCCACAAGTGCTCACAGAGCAACTGAACCAAGTACTGTTCAGAGTAAAAGATATTCAGACAGAGACAAAGACCCCTTGCTGCCAAGAACTCAGAACATATTTAAAGAGATAGTATAGCACAAAAGAAAAGTAATGTGCATGTTCATAAAATTAAATCTTTGTTTATTAATCAATATTATAAAAATATGGGATGATTTAGCAAACTCTTATGATACATAACAAAATACATTACTAAGAGAAAATAGTATAGCAATCAACATTGACACTGAGAAAACAGAATGATTCAAGGAAACAACAAATCATTGCAATTCTAGGAATTACATACATATGAGCAAACTAAACCCAAACATAATGAACAAGAAATAACATAGATCACAGCACAAATGTGTGAACTAGAGACTAATAAAGCAAACTAGTGGTCAATGACAAAATCATAAAAACAAACAAATGTTTGGCTAGACAAAAATAAGAGAGAGAACTAAAATAATCAAGTCAGACTTGAAAGGGGAAATGTTACAAATGACATCAAATAAGCACAAGGAATCATTAGCAGTAATTTCAAATCAATATAAACAGACAAATCTGATAATCTAAAATAAATGGAAAATTCCTGGCATATACTCCTTACAAGATTCATTCTAGAATACACGGTAAAATTGAACAAAATATTTACAAATAACAAGATCAAATCAGAAGACATTTCAGTCTTCTGTCAGAGAAAACTCTTTTTTTTTTTTTTTAAAAAAAAAAGGCTTTCCGGGTTGGGGATTTAGCTCAGTGGTAGAGCACTTGCCTCGCAAGTACAGGGCCCTGGGTTCGATCCTCAGCTCCGCCAAAAAAAAAAAAAAAAAAAAGACTTTCCTTGTGAGTTGTAGCAAACATTCAAAAGATAATTAATAATTAATATCTTCTCTTTGGTTAACTTAATATAAAAGCAAACAGATCAACTTGTCCTATGAGGCCAGCATTACCTTGATATTAAAAACAAGAACACAACAGAAAAAGAAAATTACAGAAGAACATGGTGTTAATTTCTTCAATAAAACAATGGCAAAACAAACCACATGGGGCATTATAAAGATTATTAATTAGGATGAAACAAGTTTTGTTTTGTTTTAGTGTGCAAGGAGAATTCAAAGTATGTGAATCAATCACAGAGTGTAGGACAAAAGCCAAATCTCAATAGATTGCAGAAATGACTGACACCTGATAAAACTCTGCATCAATTCATGGTTTTAAAAAAGCAAAACAAATTTGGTATAGAATAAATACATGTCAATATAATGAAAACAATTATGCTAAGTCAATGGTTTTCTACTTAATGGGAAAAAAATTCAAGCTTCCTGGTAAGATCTAATATAAGGCTAAACATGTTGAAAACTTTCGTTTTAGAAAATAGACAGGAGCCGGGTGGCGGTGGCGCACACCTATAATCCCAGCACTCAGGAGGCAGAGGTAGGTGGATCTCTGTGAGTTTGAGGCCAGCCTGGGCTACAGAGCTAGTCCAGGACAAGCTCCAAAGCTACAGAGAAACTCTGTCTCAAGGGAAAAAAAATAAAAAAAGGAAATAGACAGGAAAGAGAAAGACAAAGATGAAATTCAAACTGTATAACAAAAAGCCAAATTGTTACTTTTTGCAGATATCCTTAACACTTATCCAGAAGGCCAAAGATGTTGCTAAAACCTTCTAGAACAAATAAATTAATCAAAGTTGTGGGATTCAAAATCAATCAACATATAAACATTTTTAACATACTTCCATGTCAATAGTCAATAAATATCAATAAAAAACAAATAAACCAATATCAATAAAAGAAGAGTAAGTATTTTCATGCTTTGAATCACTCATTGTTATTAAATGTACATATTAGGCAAAATGGCCTCAATTTTCAATGTAACCTTCATTTTAAAACAGTATTCTTCAAATAACTTTAAAAATCATTCTTTAAATTTTTATAGAGTCACAAAGCAGTCTTGAGGGAAAAATGCAGGGTACTCCATTTTACCTCATAGCTGACTTCAAAACACATTGCAAAACTCTCGGAATCTGCCCCAGCCAATGAGGTCTTCAGTGCAGACCTGAAGGGGAGGGTTGGCAATGAAAGGGACAAGAGACACAAAGAATGAGAGAAAGACAGGATGTCTGATCAAGCTCCAAAATTTTATTTTCCTCTTAAGGCATATATAGGCGGGGGCAAAGAGGGGTGCAAGCAGGGGGATTCCAATCACAGACTGTTCAGCCAGCAAGGAATGTTGCTACCTTGATTATCTATTCTTGCCTAACTGCCTATCTGCAGTACGTTCACCTGATTTCTGAGAAGAGGTTCTCGTATTTCTGAGAAGAGGTTGTGGTGTTATGGAGACTTAAGAAGGCCTAGATCTAGGAAAAGAAGAGAGAAGTCCAATATGGCAGCATGTGTGTCAAGGGTCACTTAGGCTATGGTATTGCCATACAAAGAACAAGGGAACCAGTGCAATATAGAGCCTTGAAGCAAATTTGCTTTTATCCACAACTTCTTATTGTCCTTCTCAATTACTCACCTTGAACTAACTTGCCAAATACTGACCTTTCTCTAGTCATCTGAATTTTGTATGGAGGTCATTTCAATAACCAGATAATTATCAGTTCCACTCTAGATTCTGTATAATTTATCATCATTTAAACAAAATAAAAAGAAATTTATATCCCTTAACATAACACTGTCTCTGTTCATTTGAAATAAGGCAAATCTTAACTGAGTTTTTCTTTTAAAAACAACAACAAAAAATAGCAAGATAAATAGTAACAGAAAATATAAAAACACTCTAAGAATGAAGCCCAATTTACAGTAGTTACAGAGTCTTGGGAATGAACCAATTAACTGTCTCAAACCAGTATTTAATGAAGTTAGAAACTTTTTAAAGAGCCAGCTAGTCACTGTTTATATTCCTCACTATATCTGTGAACTACATCAGAATAAGGCCCTTCAGCCAGTGTCATCTTACACTCTTACTGCTAGAGGGGTTTAGAGACTGAAAGAAGGACTGCTCATTCAGACTTCTGATTGCAGATTATTTTATAGATTAATGACTTCCCATTGAGTAGTAAGTTGTTAATAAAATAATGCATGTATAATTTGAGGTATATGAAATCAAAGAAATTCTTAGTTTTGTTTAAATTGTAATAATTGGCTAGGTCTACATACTTCACTTTGAGTATATATTATTTATTTCACCATATTCTAAATTATTTCTCTAAGTTAGATGCCATGATTTTCTTACCCTTATTTTTTTCTTATATAATATTTTTACAGATCATTTGATCATTTGGGAATTTCACCCCAATCAAACCCAGTCCTCCCAGGTCTGAACCCCTCACCTTTGTGAGCCCCAGTCCCCCATAGAAAAGGAGATTGCAGTACCTACATACTGACAGGAGCTTGGTCAGAACATCAATTTGGAGGGCAAGTTGATTTGACCAAAGTCACAGTGGATCTTTCACTAGAATTTATGAATTCATTCCCCATCATTTTGTTTGGATGATTTTATTGTCCCTTAAAGTGAAAATCTAATTAATCTTATCAATAAAAACAAGGAGTCAGATACTGGGGTAAAACCTGAAAGATCAGAAAAGCTAGGGAGAAGCCACAGTCACATCCTACCTCTCGAGATCCTCTGACTAAAAGGGCCAAGATCCTGTCTCTGCCATGCCTTATCACTTCCTGTTCCTCTCTGTATAGATCTCCAGACTTCTATGGTTAACTAGTGGCTAGCTCTACCCTTTGACTCTAAGCAAGCTTTATTTATTGAAACAGAAACTAAATATTACACAACATTTCCCCCTTTTTGTCTGAATAAAAAGCAAAGGTTTTAATGAACATAGAAAAAAATAGTATATATATATATATATATATATATATATATATATATATATATATAACTATATACAGATATATATAGGCAATAATTATATTAACAATGTCTAGTCCATTAGCATTTGACAAATTCAGAGAAAATACTCCATTATCTATCCTATCTTGGTGAGTCCATAGTGTTGTACCTAATTCATTTTCTATCCTAACTTGCATGACCAACTCCAAACTATCTTTTCATGTCTCTCAACTTTATACACTTTAGAACGCTTTTTTGAGTTTCTTTTCTGAATTTGTTAACAAGGAAAAGTATAACTAACTAGTCTTCAACTCCATCAGAGACCTGAGGTGGATATAATATTGCCTGAGTAAACAGAAGGTGCAGAGCAAACAACTTCCAAAAATAAGAAATGCAGGAACAGTTGGCTGCCTAGACATTCACCCAAGGATCATCTGTAATGTTGGCTCATCCATCTTCAGCTTGCAAACCTAGAATATCTGGCCAATTTTTCTGTGAAGCAGGAATTTTGCCCTTTTCTTATAGAGGTTTAGTGAAGAGATAATCTTTTCAATCAATAAATATAATAGACCATCCTTTAGGATATAGAGAAGGTAGGGGAATTCCAGGTAAAGAGCCCATTGGCTGAATTACCTTATTAATGGCTCTTAGATATTCTACTATTCTCCATTTTCCAGTTTTCTTTTTAATAACATATACAGGATAATTCCAAGGACTGTCCACTTCTTCAATATGTTGAACATTTAGCTAATCTTGCATCAGCTATTCTAAGACTTGTAATTTTTCTGATGTCAAAGGCCATTGTTCCACCCAGACAGATTTGTCAGTCAACCATTTTAAAGGTACAGTTGTTCATACCTTTGAAAGATCAGCAGCTGTTGTGCCCTGTTTTTGTATAATCTGAATGGCTAATGATTGTACTTTATAATACCTTTTCATATTTTCCCCAGAAACATACTTTAGTTTATAGTTTGTTTATGAGATTGGAAGAATGTTAATCTAGGTATTTATTCCATTACTGTAACAAATCATGTCTCCATAAATTCATTGCTATATTAGCCATATATGGCTTTATTTTTCCTCTCTGTCCTTCTGACCCTATAGATTGGACCCCTCTCATGCTCTGTTTTACCTGAAATAAAGTTCCAGTCCCTAAAAGCTGAACATTTACCTCCTGAAGAGGTCTATTTGGATGCCAAGATTCTGGTACAATTATTGTTACATGTGGACCTGTGTCTATAAGACCTTCAATGATGTCATTTATTCATATTTTTAATTTTAGTCTTTGAAAGTTTGCCAAAATATTTGCTTTGTAGTTTCTCCTGAAATTTTTGTTTCATCATCTAAACATATTCTATCATCCAGAACAGGATAGTTTTTTACAATAGACATTAGTTCCTTTAATTGCACTGGGGAGGAGGTTCCCCTATGATGACAGAAAATAACTGAAACAAATATTACATGGGGGCCTGCATGACCCCCCCTCCCAGGTGTTTCCTGATGACAAAGCATTGCCCTTACTGTCCTTTGTTGATCTCTATTCATTAGTCCAATGTTGGCCTTTGCCATACCTTCTGTGTACTCTGGAAGGCAGGGGGCTTTCACTTTGGATTAATCCTAGAAAAAGAATACTTTCTAGGAATGCCCTGTCTATAATACCTTTTTAAGTGACTTTGTTTGCCACAATTAAAACACTTGACATTTTGAATTTTCTTCAATTCTCTGGAAATCACCTCTTCTATCCAAACCCCATCATCATTATGAGGTTCAATATTGACTTTATCTTGGATCCATTCCTCTATGGGTGCTTATCTTGCCTTTAAAGGCCTAATTACTCTTTTGCATTGTGTATTAGAATTTTCAAAAGCCAGAGACTCAACTATTATTTGTCTAGCTTCTGAATTTTGTATCATTCGATTTACACTGAGGTCAATCTTTGTAAAAAATCAGTGAAGGTTTCTTTTGGGCCCTGTATAACTTTAGTAAATGACTCAGTTCTCTTTCTGCCTTTTTCAGTTCTGTCACAAGCATTCAAAGCTGCTGCATGGTTTAGAGGTAGGGTGTGGTCATCATGTAGAGACTGTCATTGTACATTAGCATAATTGCCCTCTCCGTGAAGTTGGTCTTGGGAAATTTCAGTACCTCTAGCCCTACTACATTGGTCAATGGTCCTAGCCTCATCTTTCCACCAGGTCCTCCACTATAATTGAGGACCAGGTTCCAATACTGTTATAACCACATCTCCCTAGCCTTGGGGAACAATTCTGTTACTAGTAGACCACAAATTTAATAACTGCTTTACAAAAGGTGAATGCATACCATTCGAGACTATCACTTCCTTAAATCTCCACAAATCTAACATTTCCACAGGAATCCAGTCAGCTCTTATACAGCCTTGGAGATACCTGTAATTTGGCAGTTGTTCCTGTAAGGAGACTGGGTAAATTAAGGTTGGTTATTTGATAACCTTGGGCTGTTTCTCTTTAATTTTATAATGTAATGATGAGGTTGGTTCTATTTTGAGTTTCTCTGTTTGTGTCTGGATATCTCTACTATCTGTTTTAATAAATTTTTCTAAGACTTGTATCTAGGCACTCATATAAACCAACTTTTTTAGGGATAAAACAAGAATTATCAAACCAATAATGTTTATAATTGACATTACATAAATCCCATCTAAGTTAATTATTTCCTCATTTAATTGCTCCATTTTAAACCATCCATTGTATAATCATATAGAGACCTAACTACCTTCATTGTAATAGTGTTTCCCATTTATTAATGGGGGAAACTCTCTCTCTCTCTCTCTCTCTCTCTCTCTCTCTCTCTCTCTCTCTCTCCCCCCCCCCCTTCTCCCTCTCTCTCTTTCTTGTTTAATTCCCCCCTTTAAAAATTCCATATTGTCTCACCAAATCTTCTGACAATGATGGTAAAGTGTGAGGCTGACTGCTGCTGTGTAGCATGTCTCAATGGAGAGCACAGGCTATGCACAGCTTGGCTGAAGACAGCTGCTACTTATGGTATATCAGCAGCCTGAGGATGGAGTCCAAGGGAAGCCTACAACAGGGGAAAAGGAGCCAAAGGGCCAGTCGTTTGCACAGGGGAATGTGCAAAAACAGCAAATGTGACCTGAAGCATAGACCTACCTGAAGGCAGAGATGGCCATTTGGAGCCCAAGTGCCTGTGGAGTTTTCTATAGAGAGGCTGCAACAGAAGAATCCCAGACTCCTTCAGAGAGCTTAGGGAAGTAACAGAAAACCCAGCAGGAGGTATAGTGACTCCTCCAGGTGCAGTTCCTGTGTGGAGTTCCAGCATGGGCTTGTGTGTAAGGGCCCTGGAACTCCCAAGTTGGGTAACTGCCACCCTGCTTGCCGACCTTGACCAGATGTCCTCCCTATGCTGATTCCCTGCTGGACTCCACCCTCCTGAATGCTTAAGAGAAGTTCCTTGTTTGTGTGTCCTGCATTTGGGCATTAACAGTTTTCATGCAAGAATGTAGAACATTGGGTAGTGAACTTCTGCCTTCCGGGGTTCTTCCATTGTGCTGTAAGCCTGTATTTCAGGTTTCCTCCCTCCTTCAATAAACGGCCTTCGGCATTCTGCTGACATGAATGACCAGCTGTCTCTTGTCTCTGTTTTTCAATCCACAGCCCCTCACTCCAACATGGTGAACGGGTGGTGGTAGTGTGGGCACTACCGCAACACTTGTGGTTGCAAAGTGACTGGCAAGCAGCTTTTTCATGAACTCATGTTCTAAAAGTTGGATGCCAAATGAAGTGTAAATCTAACTACTCATCAATACAAACCAGGAGTCAGATATCAGGATAAAACCTGAAAAATCAGAGAAGCAAGGGAACAGCCACAGTCACTTCCTACCTCTCTGGATCCTCTGATCCAAAGAGCCAAGATCCTGTCTTCACCCCACATTATCATTTCCTGTTCCTCTCCGTACAGACCTCTAGACTTCTGCAGTTAACTAGTGGCTACCTCCTCCCTCTAAGTCCAAGCAAGCTTTATTTTCCAGAACACATACAAAATACCCCACAATAGTCCCCATTCTATCATCACATACAACAAATAATAATCTTTTAGGCCAAAATAACTTCTAAGAATTTTAGAAGCCTGCTTCCACTGTGTCAGACCAAGCTTTGTGAGATATATGGTGTTCACACTACAGCAGGTATCTAGGAGGAGTCCTTAGGTTAACAAATTGATTCCACATTAAAACACCATTTTCACTACCTGTTTGTCTAGTCATGATCTTTTAGGTCGAAATAACCTCTTCTAAGAATTTAACTTAATTTAATTTAATTTTTTTTATTACTTAATTTATTTTTTGAGATTATAATATAATTATAGCATTTCTTCCTTTCTTTCCTCCAAACCCTCCCATATACCCTTCCTCACTCTCTTTCAAATTCATGGCCTTTATAAAAGTTAGCAGTTGTTACATACATACACAAATATTCATAAACACATAGATACACTAATTTCTTTTTCTGTTTTCTGTGATACTTATTCAAATGTCTTAGTGATACTTTATTAGTTTATTCATTTTAATTTTCTGGATGTTTCAGTGTTACTATTCTGTTTTCAGTTTGTCTCTCTGAATTATTGAAATTTTCTATTTCTTATAATAATTGGTTTTTTCCTTTTAAAAATATTTTTGAGCTAGTGAGCTGGGTTAGCAGATAATTCAATCCTTGGAACTGACATTGAGGAGGGAGAGGGAAAGGTGTGTGTGTGTGTGTGTGTGTGTGTATGCAAATATATTGTAGAGACATATACTAGATTTCTTACCATCAATAACTGTTTCTACATTTCTAGGCAGATACAAGAATAAATCCTTGAGACTTTTGCTTGGCTCAGACATTCTAAAAACAGATTAGAAGGAGGGTTTGCATGTGCAATGAACAGGTCCCCATGCTTTCAGTGGTGGTCCCTCAGCCTTCACCTTTCCTTCAGCATGGCTTCGAGTCACAGATTCAATAACACCAGCACTGAAAAACCTCCAGGCAGCTTGATGAAGGACTGCATTTGGAAGATGCTAATAGCAGCAGGTTAAGGTTTGACTGCACAAATCTTCTTTATCAAAACTTTCAGCTAATCCTTTTCCTATCTGCCTTATTGTAGCCCCTTTCTCCCTCTTCCTTTGATGCCTCACTCTTTACCTCAAAATGGCCCTGAACAAATGACCCTCCTACTCCAGTCTCCAAGGTGCTTGTGTTATAGGTGCACTATCACATCCAGCAACCCTTTCACTTACAAAAAAAGTTTCATTGTCTCCAATTTTGGAAACTTACAGTCTTTGAAGCAAAATGTAGGGCCCTGGAACTCCCAGTTTGGGTAACTGCCTCCTTGCTTGCTGACTTTGACCTTGATGTCTTCCCTATGCTGATTCCCTGCTGGTCTCCACTCTCCTCAATGCTTAAGGGAAGTTCCTTGTTTGTGTATCCTGCATTTGGGCATTAACAGCTTAGCTGTAAGATTGTAAACATCAGTAGCGAACTTCTGCCCTCCAGGGTTCCTCCATTGTGCTGTAAGCCTGTATTTAAGGTCTCCTCCCTCTTTCAATAAGCGGCCTTTGGCATTCTGCTGACACAAATGACCGGCTGTCTCTTGTCTCTGTTTTTCGATCCACAGCTCCTTGCTTGGACATGGTGAACCGGTGGTGGTAGCATGGGCGTTATCACTACAGCAAAATGAGAGTGCTTACCAACTGTAAACTGTAGAAGCTGAAAATTTAATGAAAATATCATGATTAGGGGCTGGAAAATAGTTCAGTAGCTAAAAGTGCTTGCTGTAGAAAAACCCGAATAAATGGTGCGAGGCGCAGCAGCTCATCTGTGGTCTCAGCACATGGAAATTAGGGACCTGGGGTGCTCAGAGCAGGGGTCCTTACAGCAAGCTTGCTAGACAGAACAGCCAAATAGTCTGTCTCTGAGTTTAAGTAAGAGGCCTTGCCTTAATATGTAGAGTCCAATTAAACATGTCTGATATCCCCTTCTGTACATGTGCTTGCACACACTAGGCACATACACGTCTAAACATACTCAAATATTTAAACACACATGCACGCATACCACAAAAGCACACACACACATAAAAGTTATGATTATCCCAGCACCCGAGAGGCAGAGGCAGGCAGATCTCTGTGAGTTTGAGGCCAGCCTGGGCTACAGAGTGAGTTCCAGGAAAGGTGCCAAAGCTACACAGAGAATCCTTGTCTCAAAAAATTTAAAAAAAAAAAAGTTATGATAAAGCAGCATTGTCTACTGGAAAAAGCTCATAAATACAAAATATACTGGAGGAAAGCCTCTAAATCACACACAGACCCTGTCCCTACCCAAACTCAAGTCCACTGTCTTCTTCCTAGTATTTCAGTGAGAGTCCCCGGAATGTAAAGGGATTTAAAAACACAACACAAAAGATGCAGATTATCATAATTCATCTTCTACCTACAAGGTTTCTGTGTTTTCTGGCATGCCACCTTTCAGGTAACACAAACTGTCATCCTCAACATCATTCATTAAACTTTCATCTCCTATGGCAGAAGAGCAGCCTGTGAGCACAGAGTATGTGACATTCACATGATCCCTGCCCTCCATAAACTACTCTCAGAAAATACTGAGCCTCATTATGCATATACCTGTCTAAAGTCTCAGGAAGGTAGCTTTTCCTTCTACAGACTGTAGGTATTGTAGTAAATAGTAAGAAACTGTAGGAACAACAGCACGTGTAAATTCAGCATGATGTGGCATATCATAGTTTGTTTTCTGGAAAACCCCAATAAAAATGAAAATCATAGTATCCATTCCTTTGTTTAAAAGTCTGTAAAGTGAAGATAACAGTAAAACATGTAAAATTGCAGGAATTGCACCAACGTGTTCTGTCTCTAATGATTCCTGGCATATATGAAATGTGTCAAAAATCCAGGATTATTGGTGAAATTATTAAGGCCACTCCACGTAGTTAAAAGGGAGGTTTATTTTGTGGGGTACTTACCAATGAAGGGGTAGGTTACAGGGTCTGGCAAGGGTATAGTGCAGTCCGGCCGTGTTCTCTGGAGAACTCTGCTCGGTCTACCTCCAGCGTCCAGAGTCCCGGAACCAAGAGAGTGACCTCTTCCCGATCCTTGGTCTTCTGCTTCCTCCCCCGCCCTGCCTTGTGGGCGTGACCATTACCGAAGCCTCAATGGGGGTTGGAACTTCCAGGCCAATGCTGGGATGGCTATCCACTACACAGGATGGTCTTGCATTTTATTCCATAGCCGTTTATGGCTTTAGGGATTGACCTGACTATGGCAGTGAGGAGATGAAGAAAAGACAGCCAGCTGGACACAGGGACAGAACCCTGGACAGATGGCAGAGAGGGGTGGTCTAGGTTCTAGGCTATAGAAGCCACTGTTCTTCCCACCTCAGAAACTCAGAGTGTTTATTATAGGGCTGAGTAGAGAAGTGAGATTATTAGATGCAGATAAACAAAGGGGCAGGGTTTATGGTACACAGTTGGATCATAGAGGCAGATTTAGCAAAACTTTGTTGGAACAGTCTCTTTAGGGGAGCAGTCTGCAGTTGATACGTTTTTGAGAGGATAAACCATGATGCATAGTTTCTGCATACACTGTCATGTCCCCTGAGGAAAGCTTTGTCCATAGCTCTGAGCCTCACCAAAGGTGGAAGGCTTGGCCCTTCCTGTAGGGGTCTGAGTCTCTGGGATCCTTGACATGGACATGCCTGCCCACTGCACACATTCACTCAGGACTTCAACCATTCATTTGCTTCCTCCACTCTCTACAATTTTATCCACTATAACTACCATCTGCTATGCAACTCGTATATGTCATTCTCTATGTTCTAAGGTAGAAATAAATTGGGGAGTCAAATGTCAGGGTCTGTCTTGGTGTTCTTTCAGAATCGGCATTACTGTTTGTTTACTTCTTACATATATTTTAGGTTCCTTGTCCTGGGAATATTTTGTAGTGATGATAAATGTTACAGAGTCCTTATTCTCACAGAGACAATTAAAAACAAAATTATCAAACCACAGCATACTATTCAAATGTACGTCCATAATACAAAGGCTGTGAGGGCTTGACCCTAGCATTTAGGAAAGGATGCCCTTGATAATGACAGCTAGGCAAGGACCTATGAGGAAAGATAAGAACCTCTCAGCTAAGGGAAGAGATAGTGAAGACAATACAGGAGAAATCTCTGCTGAGGGGAGGTGTATTGTGATTCAAAAGAAACAAACAAAGCCAAATCCCATCCCTGTAGTGGAGAGATGGAATAATTTGAGTCAGACCTGGAGAACAAGCAAGGGTCATGTTATGCAGAATACTGTCAGCCATAGTATTTTTGATCTTTTTAAAACATCATCCATACACCTGGAAAGATTTTTACAGAAGATTGAATTGATTGGATTTGAATTTAAAATGACTCCTTCTGTTTAAGGTGAAAATGAAGCAGAAGGGAAAATGTGGCTCTAGGAAGATGCCGTGATGTGCTCTGGTAGTGTCGCAGACAGACACATAATCAAAGGGTTGCTAGTGACCCTTAAAGACCAGGAAAGAGACACTATGCTCTGGAAGCAAGTCGTGTACAGGTACCAAAGACAGTTGAATCATTTGACAGTGAGGCATCTTGACTTAATTTGGGTTTAAAGTGACTGCTTCCATTTGCAGTTATTTCTAGATCCTTTGACTATTATGCAATATATATTAGTATTTATGTCACCCCCACCCCTTTAGATTTATTTCTCAGCATTTTGGTGGGAATTTCTTTACTCTCCTTCCAGAAAAACTTTGTCAGACTAATTAAGTTGCCCTTCTGTAACCAAAGCAGAGCCCAACAAGTGTCTTAGATTTTGAACAATTAGAATGTGTGTGTGTGTGTGTGTGTGAGAGAGAGAGAGACAGAGAGACAGACAGAGAGACAGACAGAGAGAGAGAGACAGAGAGACAGAGACAGAGAGACAGAGAGACAGAGACAGAGAGACAGAGAGACAGACAGAGAGAGAGAGAGAGAGAGAGAGAGAGAGAGAGAGAGAGAGAGAGAGATATGTTTAGCCCTGGCTTATTCTCAGTAGTTTCTGTGGGTGGCATTTGTGTCATGTCCTCTTGTGAAATCCTGATTCTGCCCCAAGTTTAGCTTCTTCCAATTTGGCTCTTCAACCATGGGTGTTTGTTTCAAATATTTACAATAACTTCCATTTTGCTAGCCTAGGCTTAGACTGTCAGGGTGCATACAGTGGTTGAGTATCATGTAGACTGAACTCCAAGAGCCCCAGAAGAAATCAGAAGCTCTGTAACAGCACAGTGACTCCTAAACTTCTGTGAATGTAAGAGGGTCATGGAAACTGCCTACAGAAATTCATATATGCACAAATGTGGTAGTATTGTATGCAGTCTCAGGTAGTTCATGAACTCCCTGAGTCCCTTCCTTACAACTCCTAGGTGTCAGTTGGGCAAAAATTAAGAACAGTTGTCCAAACATACGATTCTCTCCTCAAAGTAATAAAACATAAAAGGCACAGTTAGCCCTTATTTTAATCCTGACATTGCCTTCAAAAAGTAGGTGATGAGGAATATGCAAGAAGACAAGAGACATTTGACCTGAGATAGAATAGTGTTAGAAGGACTTATAGTGTCAGATGAGAGGGTCTTAAAAAGAGCTTGTAGTAAGTTCTTTTCTTCTTTTACTCAGGAAAAACTTTAATATTCTATACTTTATTTTATACAACATTCTTATATTTTACATGACATTATCCAGATCAACTAAGATTATATCAGGGATTTAACATGGAAAGTTGAGTTTTACTTAGAAACATGTGACTTTTATTATCTGTTTATATGAATCTCTCTACAAACACATTGCTTGTCTTGGGAACTTCAATGTAAATGTATTTTAATGTTAATCTAAATTTCAAAGAAAACAAATAAGAAAGGAGAGAAAATTTACTGATGGTTTTTCTAAGAAATGTACTTCTTTTCCAAATTTGAGGTTTAGCAATTATTATTCCTGCATTTATCTGACTTCTAATTTATTGGCATGAGAAAATAATTATGTAACTCTAAGATAACACATGCTCCATGAAAGTACATGGTGATACACATATTATGACTAAAATGTGAAGGATTGGGGAAAATTGTGAAATTTTCACATAGTAATTAATGGAAGTAAGGGAAATTATCATGACAAAGCTGAGGTAGCAGCTATATCTACGTGTTTGGATAGAGAGAGACACTTTCCCCATCAGTCTTCAGACATAGAAAAATCCAAGCTGATAGGCTACAAATCTATGATAGCATGAACACTTTATTCTTGAATGTTTTTACTAAAATTTCTTTGAGCAAAAATTTTAAAAATTCAAGATGTCTTGCAGTTATATTTATTTTGTTAAATGTCAAATACATTTAACATTTATCTAAGTATATATACAAATAAAATATGTATTTAATTCCTCATATTTATTTTGCCCATATGCAAATTAAATAAATTATACTTGAACATTTTTGCGGTAGGACTAGGTATCACTACATGTTTAAAATGCATCACATTTTTTGACAATCATGAAAGTTGTCAATATTGTAATTCTATCACATATTTAAAGTAAATACGTAAAATGCGTTTCATTGACATGCCACATATGCAGCCAATGGAAACGAAAGATTGTTTCCGTATGGTGGCTCAGTATCCTGACTGCCTTCAAAAAGATAACTCAAACCCACTAGATTAGGATCAGTTTGCAGCCTGGCTGGTAGCATTTGGATTTGGAACAGACAAGCAAACCTACGTATTAAAGTGACTGTTACAGCCACTGTACGTTGTACGGGGATCCTGGGCTTTGAAGCCAAGATTCCATGTGCTGAGACAATGCTTGGAGCCGGTTATCTGCCCTGAGCTTAAGGTGGAGGTGCCCGTCCCTCACAAGGCAGATGTGGCTCAACAGGACACTGGTCTGCAGCTCATCAGAAAACATTGAACGTTCTTTTTCCCTTTGTAGTTAAACCCAACTCCTTTCCAGAGATTTATGATGCAGCAAGCCCCTCCAGGGTCTGGGGAATGTGAAAAGATTTCTTTCTTTACCTGTTTGAATTGAAAACAATAAACAAGTGTAAAAGTGTGCTAATATTTTACATGTGAAAATCAGGACTTGAATCACAAACACTCTAATCAAGATGCACAGCACTAAACCATGGTAAAAAGAATAGTCTTTAATTTGGAGTAGATCTCCGACTGAACACTAAGTCTAAGAGACAACCTAAAAACATGGAAAAGAAGATATTTAATCGCTTGGCAGTAAGCAGCCATTCTTTAATTTGAAAGCTCTAAGAATTTTTCTGATGTCTGAGGAAAAACTCTATTATTTTTTCCAATGAATTTCTATTCTGTGTTTCACAAAGGACTTCATTTCCATTGTACTGTCTTTAATCATGGCATGGCTTCAGTTTTACTCTGTGATTTCAGGAAATTGCACAAGTAATTGTCATCACAGACACAGCTTAATTTCTACTGTAGTGATGATATAACAACTTGCCTGAGGCCAAACTCGAACAGAAAAATCTGTTATGGAATGATGGGTGGTTTCTTCCACTGCTTGATAATTCACTGTGATACTAGCAGGGGATGCTAGAAAATAGAAACATAGTTTAATCTCCACATTAAAACTTTAATGCAATTGATTTCATAATCAGCATTATTATGATGTAGAAGTCATAATGTCCCTCCTCACAGGAATCTTAGTTTCTAAAGAAAAAAATGTTGCTAAACATACAAAAATGGAAAAACAGTACATAAAAATAACAAAAGAACAAAAAGAATAGCCTTCAAATAGTTATACTTGACATTATCCATAGGTGGAAGTCAAGGAGCCTTGGTTCCACTACTGTACTGATGTTCACTAGCTATAAAATCTTGATGAATTTAAATTTGTATTATCGACATTGATATTGCAAGATGTGAAATTAGATTAAAAGAAAATGCAAAGTGTTAGCATTATACTTGACACCTATTAGGAATACCATAAGAGATAGTGAGTATATGCTTTAAGATTGTATCATGCAAGGTGTATGTGTGTGTGTGTGTGTGTGTGTGTGTGTGTGTGTGTGTGTGTGTGTATCATCTGGGTTCTGAGAAAGCACCTAGGGCCATGCAAATACACCAGTGAGCGATCTTTAGGACATGTTCATATATTTGGTAGAATTTAACTCCCTGTGTCTAACAAAATTTGGAGTGATTGACATCTAAGAAAAAATTCGTTAGAAAGAAATATTGTGTATAATTAACAGCCTAATATGTCTTAATCTTAATGAGAAATTTTGTTCTTTGAATGGAAACTAATTCTGGTTTTTAATCGTACTCCAGTCCTTTGTTTTTTCTTGGATGCTTTAATTCCTGGATTTCATTTCATTGCACACGGTGGGTATCTTATTAATGCTTATTGACTCATTGTTTTAAAAGTTGTATTTACTAAATTAAACAAATAAATAACTGGCAAGGGCAATGATGAGTAAAGTCTCACATTAGTCAAAAAGTTAAAAGCACAGAGAAAATACACAGGAAAGTAAGTTGTTGAAAGCACTCACATAAAGTAATGTCCATTAAAAGTTTCCAGGAATATGAAAACTTGCAGGCTTCAAAAGGAGTTTGGAAGGCAATTTATTTTGCTTTCCCGCCTTACAGTACAATGTTCTATAAACAAGCTCAGTCATTTGGCAATCTGCTTTGCTTTGAACGAGTTCCAAGCAGAGCATTTCTGCCATCTCTCTTGGTAATCAGTTATAGTACATGATCACTCTTAATCCGTTGGTTAATTGTGTCTCTAAAGGACTGTGTAGTCAGCTTTCCACGCTGGGCCAAAACACCAAGAGGACTTAACTGAAAGGAGTAAAGGAACTTTCTAGTTCTTGGCTTAAGAGGTTTCAGTCCATGGTCAAGAAGCTACTTCATTGTGCTTGTGTTGATGTAGGACTTGATGGAAGCACAGCCTGGAGGAAAGACCTCATCCTGTGATGGCCAGGAAGCAGAGGTAGAAGGAAGACGTAAAGTATGCCCCATAAAGAACGTTTACAGTAGCACTTCTAACTAGGCCAACTTTCTAAAGCTTTCACCTTCCCTTTCTAGGCAATTGTGGTGAGAGTTTATGAATGGATTAATGTGGTGGTATTGTGTCTCCCAAAATATTGTGCACCCTAGTAAACTTATCTGGGGTCAGAGAACAGAACAGCCACTAGATACAGAGGCCAGAAAATGGTGGCACACATACCTTTAATCCTAGCATTCTGAAGGCAGAGATGCATCTGGATCTCTGTGAGTTCAAAGCCACACTGGAAACAGGCAGGCATGGTGACACACACCTTTAATCCCAGGAAGTGATGGCAGAAAGCAGAAAGGTGTATAAGGCTTGAGGACCAGGAACAAGAGCTGGTTAAGCTTTTAGGCTTCAGAGCAGCTGTTCAGCTGAAATTCATTTCATTCTGGATGAGGACACAGAGGCTTCCAGTCTGAGGAAAAAGGATCATCTGAGGAACTGGCAAAGTGAGGTAGTTGTGGTTTGTTCTGCTTCTCTGATCTTCCAGCATCACCCAGTAACTGTCCTCAGGTTTTATTTTATTAATAAGTACCTTTAAGATTCATGCTGCAGATTAATCCATTCATAAAGCTACATCCCTCATTCTCTAATCACCTACAAAGACTCCACTTCTAAATACTGCTGCACAGGGGACTGAGTGTGGTAATAACATAAAAAAAATGCCAAGATACCACACTGTATTAGTTTGGAATATGCTCAAAGAAATTAGCATAATTCAATGTTCTGCAAAAACTGGTTGGGTAACAGAAACATGGGAGTGACCAGCATGTAGAGGGCATTTAAAGACATGGAATTAGAACATATAAAGACAATGAAAGTGATTAGCAGAGGACAGACCATGGTGGAAACACACTCGTCTATTTGAAGAAGAAAGATATGAACAAGAAAGTTAAAAATTAAACCAATATAAATTTTTATCTGGGAGGGCCAAGAAGGACAATGTTCAAAAACAATAGGAATTGACAAATATGGTGTAAATAATTAAGGAAAGAGATAGAGAAATGGGTCAGTCTTTAAGACATTTACTTTTTTGGTAGAGGACCATGGTTGGGTTCCCAGCACCCATATGGCAATCCACAACTCCCTATAACTCCAGTGTCAGGGTAATCTGTTGCCCTCTCTGGCCTCTGCATACACTTGCATGTAAATGGATACACACATAAATGCAGGCCCATTTCTCTACTCATAATATAAAGTATAAAATAAATCTTAAACAAGAGAGATTTCATTGGAAAATATTGGTAAATATATCAAGGTCAACTTAAAAGTTGGGAGTCTAGGGAAGGTACAGTTGGAACAAATGGAGAAGCGAATGGCAGGGGTAAATGAACCTGATTCTATAGGCTAGATTTCTGTAAAGATGACATTCAAATGAAAGAAAGAACAGCAGGATGAAGGAGAAACTGGAAAGGAATAGGACTCCAAGGGAAGTTGGGAAAACAGTCTTTGATACAAGGATCAATATTTCCTCCTTGATTTAAGGTTCTTGGCTGAAAATGGGAGCACACAGTTCTTCTCTCAAAGTGAAGTGGCTAGAACACAATCACAAGTCCTGAAATGCTGAGAATCCTGATATTTTGGGGATCATGAGGAAGCAAATGTTTGACTGGTTGTTATAAGAATTATGATATGTTTTTGTTTGTTTTTGCTTGATTAGATATCTTCACCATATAGAAAATGTCATAGGAAAGAGAATCTAGTAGAAAGCTAACAGACAGGAAAAAGGGGAGAGGCCACATAGTTAAAAGGACTCATCAGTCAGGACATGGTCAGCAGTGGTGGAAGGCAAATCGAGTGGAGATGTGTGGTCTGTGCTGGGGTTTATGTATAAATAGGATCCTGTTCAACAAAGGGCTGTTGTCACCAGACGTCCTTACTGTAGACAAATGATCGAAAGATTCCACCATGTGGATCAACCATTTTCACTTTATGATTGCTCCTGGCTTCTAAACAGTGTTGTAAAGAAGACTCTTGTGTATAAAATGAAGGAGCCACTGAGACCTTGGTGTGTTCAGTATTCCAAAGCTTTACTTCCCAATATGTAAATTTCTAGACAAAGGAATAAGGTAAATTCAAAGGAATCAATGTCAAATCTTAGTTTTCCACCTTAATATCATTTCACAGTACCAACACTCTGGTATGGCAGTTCATTAGACTTAATTATTTTCTTGAAAAAGATGGTATTTTCTAAAGGCAATAGATGATATTTGAAAGAGCAAACTTTCAAATTGCCTTTAATACATAGTTCAGAATATAACTTTTTAAATATTAATGAAAATTAGAATGTTTTAGAGTACTTTAATGGCAATATATTTTCATTTCAGTTTAAAGTTAAATTGTTGCTGATTAGATCAATTGATCCTTTCATCTATTCATAATACACATTCCTTAAAGATATTAGGATACCAGGTGTTAAAAGGTAGTATTTGCTTAAAGTTATAAAGAGAAGGCTAAGAAAAAATACAAAGGAATATATCAAGACATTATTGATCTTGCTGATTAATGAGGGCCCAGTGACATGTTGTTCTGGATACAAAGAAAAATCCAAAGAACAACATGTATATGGAGAATCAAAAATGGTGCAGTGTGTTTGTTCAATCAATGACAAACTGCCAAAGCTTGCTGATTATACATAATGATGTATCTCTGAATTTCCTCCAAACCCAGCTTATATTTTTACTTGAAATAATAATTGGGGCTAAAGATATGGCTCAGAAATTATAAACCCTTTCTGTTCTTCTAGAGGACCAGAGTTTGATTCCTGGCATCTGTATAGGCGCAACCACCAATGGCTGCATCGAGCCTAACACCTTCTATAAAGTGTGCACCGATGTGTGATGTGCATGCAGATGGACATACACATGGATACATAAATATAAAAATCATTAAAAATCAACTGGGGTCAATGTGAGTTTCCTATGAATTATAAATATTTAAAAGTAAAATAAATAGTCCTATCTCAAACAATTTGGAAGGCATGGATTACAGATTCGTTACATTGTTTTCTGCTATCCTCCACTTATGCAGGGCACTGTGTGCCTATACCCTCACCACACACACAGTGGGAGAAGAAATAACATTGGAAAGTTATAAAATAGCTCAATGGAAATGAAAGGAAATATGGATGAGCCAGTGTGCTTGTGACAGTACACACTAACTTTTTTCTTGCTTATATATAAAGCTTTCACAATTCTCTAGCATTGAGCATTTGCTAATTAGTAGAAATAAAAGTTATTTGGGTTGAGTGATAAAGCTTTTATTATTCAGTTTGTCTTGATGCTATAGATTACTTGTATAGATGCACTAAAATGTGAATATAATGCAAGGACCCCCACTCCCACAGTCTCTGCTGCAAATCTTAAAACATACAGCATCGTATAGTTGCTGCACATGATCAATACTATTTGTTTCATAACGAAAATTTCAGCTCATACCTTAAAAAACCTTTTACACTTGGTATTTGAAGGCTATTAAATAATATTTGCAACATTTATGCAGAAGTTGCCATGTGTAGATCCTAAACATTTGGATAAGTTTCTCTCTTCAGACGGGTTCACAACTGTGTGTAAAATTTGGACACAGTATGTCTGGAAGTTGAGTAGGCTTTATTAATCCTATTCAACATTGGTTCCAAAAGCAAATCAGTTTTTGCCCTATTTAAGCAGCTCTAAAACAATGTAATTCCTATACAATGTGTTAATTTATAAGTTAAAAGGTAGTGTGTATGTGTGTGTGTGTGTGTGTGTGTGTGTGTGTGTGTGTGTGTGTGTGTGAAAATATTTTGGTATATATACTCAGTCAACTTATTTAATATATGTGTTGCCTCCACTCTTTTTATTTCTGTGGTGAAGTCACTTAAAATCTAGCCTCAAAACAAACTTCAAGAATAATACATTGTTACTGACTATGATCACTGTATCAGACAGATGCAGTGAATTTGTTTCTCATTTCTGACTCCAATTCTGTTTCCTCTGCACACTCGCCAGTGTTGGTGGTGTCGGTGGGAGGTTCTGGGGAATGGCTGCTGAAATCCTCCTGATTCCTCTTTCTCTCACAGAGAAGTCATGCTGAGGCCGTCCACCTTGGTTTTTCTTCCTGTAAGATGACTGTGTAGGGAGAGTCATCTCACCTAAGGTAGTGCTGACATGGAGCTGAAGACTGAGCACAGACACATATGGAGAGACTGTGGCTTTGGGAATAAAGCAAGTGATGGCACTGATGTCCAGTGTACAGAAACTTAGAGAACCATGTTGGTAACACTGTATAAGACATGAACACTCGTGAAGCTGCTGGGGGAGTCAAGGATTCTGCCACAGGCATGCTTAGAAAAGACAGAGTCTAGCTCTCTCGAGTTTCTGAGCCAGTTCCTAGAGCACAGGCAATTTCAATGTGAGTTTAGCTCCAAATGTCTGGGCTGTTAACTAGCTTGCTGTGATGATGGCCTGGTGTATAAGATGTGGATGGGCCCGGTGCATTTAGAACCCTGGCCTGAACTGTAGCGCCTAACATGGTGGCCCTGGCTCTAGCTAGGGAGTGGGCAGGTGTGGGAAAGACTGTGAGAAGCTCCTTTTCAAAGAGGTTCCATAGCAGGTATTTCTTGGAGAACAGAAGAAACATGAGCATTACTGTCTCCTTCCTAGGTAGGCAACTCATTTTAGTTGTTGGATTCTTTGTGGAAAGGATGTACAAGGTCCCCTGTTGATCCAGCTTTTGTGGACTGTGGTGGTTCTCCAGGGCTTAATACTGACAGAGCCTGTCACTCCTTTGTCACTGCATGGTGTTAGAAGTGTATCAGTCTACTAGAAACCCTTTAATGGTTCTCTTCGTCCATACCCCTCCACGATTCCCTCCTCCATCTCCATCTTCTTGTTTTACTATATTGTTGCAGATTATTCCAGGAACTCTCTGGAATGTTGTAGTTTGTAAACACTGTCTAAATGCTACTATCTCTTAGTTATTTGGTAATTACTCTTTATTATTTAAATTAATTACTCTTTATTATTTAAAATTTTTTATTCATTTTACAGCCTGACCACGTTTCCCCTCTCCCTTCTCCCCCACATCCACCCCTCCTCCACTTCTATTCAGAAAGGTGCAAGCCTCCCATGAGTGTCAACAAAGCATGGCATATCAAGTTGAGGTAGGACTAAGGTCTGCTCTTTATATTAAGACTAGGCAAGGCAACCCAGCATTAGGCTCCTCAAAGCCAGCCAAAGCCTAAGGGACAGGCCCTGCTCCCAATACCAAGAGTCCCCAAAGCAGACCAAACCATACAATGGATCACACATATGCAGAGGACCTAGGCCTGTCTCATGCAGGCTCCTTAGCTGTTGGTACACATGCTGTGAGCTCCCTTGAGCAAGCCTGTTGCTTCTAAGGGTTCCCTTGTGATAACCCTGATCTCCAGCTTCTACAATCCTTCCTCCTTCTCTTCTACAGGATTTCCTAGCTGGCCCAGAAGTTACCTGTGGATTTCTGTATCTGTTTCTATCAGTTCAGGTACTGGATGAAGGCTCTCTGATGACAATTAGGGTAGTTACCAGTCTGGTCACAAGAGATGGCCAGTTTGGGCTATCTATCCACTATTGCTAGGAGTCTTACCTTGGGTCATCCTTGTAGATTTGAGGGAATTTCCCTTGCATTAGGTTTCTACCTGATCCCCAAATACCACCCTATCAAGATATCTCTTTCATTACTCCCCTGCTCCATTCACTCTTCAACCTGATCCCTCACGTTCCCATGCCCACCTGTCCCCTAATCTTGCCGAGCATTATTCTAACAAATCTGATCAAAACTATCCTTATAAAAAGGACACATCCTTATTAATCAATGTAGTTAACTGAAAAATGATTATGATGATAATCATGCAACTATCAAGGAAATTTAGTTGTTTTTCAAGAATACAAAATAGTAATAAAGCCATTCTCCACCAAAGGTCCTGTACAAAATATATCTAACAATGAATATCCAGTAAATAATGTAACTTATTTATAAAAACAGATGTATATAACTTTCATAGAGAAAAAATATATTGAGATATGTAGAATTATCAAAACATGATTTTCTTTTACTTTTATTTTTGACATTATAATGTAGTTACATTTCTCCCTGCCTTTCCTCCCTTCAAACCCTCCCATATATCATGTGCCCCACCCACCTCTCCTTCAAATTTGACATCTTTCTTCATGAATTTTTATTGTATGCATATGTGTAAGTACATATATATATATATATATATATATATATATATATATATATATATATGTTTTTAATTATAACCTGTTCAGTCCATATATATCAGGTATATCAGAGAGTTCACAAGACATAGTGAGCCCAGACTTCTGTATTTTCATAAAACTTTGTGGGTTAGTGGCACAAAGGTGTTAGAGACCAATAAGAAAAGAGGTTGAGCCAGGCGGTGGTGGCACACATTAATCCCAGCACTTGGGAGGCAGAGGCAGGTGGATCTCTGTGAGTTCAAGGCCAGCCTGGGCTACAGAGTGAGTTCCAGGAAAGGCGCAAATCTACACAGAGAAACCCTGTCTTGAAAAACCAAAAGAAGGAAGGAAGGAAAGAGAGAAAGAGAGAGAGAGAGAGAGAGAGAGAGAAGGAAGGAAGGAAGGAAGGAAGGAAGGAAGGAAGGAAGGAAGGAAAGGAAGGAAGGAAGGAAGGAAGGAAGGAAGGAAGGAAGGAAGGAAGAAAGAAAGAAAGAAAGAAAGAAAGAAAGAAAGAAAGAAAAAGAAAAGACAGGTAGCAGATAAGTAAGTTCTTAATATGATAAGTGAACTTTTGATTCTTTACTATTCTATCAAATACCAAAGCTCTTCTATAGTTTTGTTTGGGGTAGAGGGATGAAAGTCTTTCTTGGACTTGATTGCTTTTCTGATATTTTCAATCTAGTATACATGGCAATGTGTTCCACTTTGGTGTTTCATAACATGTGTCATATTATACTTTGCTCTCCTTCCTCTGCTCTCTCACTGTCTTCCCTGAGCCACTGGCTTCCTTCTGGCTGCTTTCCTATCTTCCTCCAAAGAGTCCTATCTTCTGCCTTCATATATGTAGTATTCTATTACACTCTCTTTTCCACGATTCCCTCAAAAATGTCCTTGTCCTTGTTCGTGATTCCCCTTTGAGTTTTCTCCATCTCCCTCTTCCCCTGACAGGCACACTCATGTATTCATTCTACATTCTGCATGAAAGAAAACACAGTATTTTGATCTTTAAATTTGACTTATTTTTCTAACATATAGTTTCCAGTTCTCCCATTTTTCCTTTAAAGGTCTTCATTTCAATTTTCATCATGGCTGAGTCAAGTTTCATTAGTACATTTTCTTCACCTGTTCATCTATTGGTCAACATCTATTCTGGTTGCCTTGCCTAAGTATTGTGAGTAATGGAGCAACAAAGATGAATGTCTAATTATCTCTGTGATATGGTCACATAGAGCTCTTCAGGTATAGCTGGGTCTTGTGGGGTTCTAACTTTGATCTTTTGAGAAGATTCCACACTGAATTTCACATTGCCTATGCCAGCTATCATTCTAAAAGGCAATGAATAAAGAGAAGGCAGAAAGACCATAAAATCCAAAGAAAAAGTAATTTCTCTGTGAGAATTGAGATTATGTCTCTTAGAAATGTCAAAAGTTACACCCAGAAAATCATATCAACACTATGGTCTAAAAACGACCTAAAAAAGAATAACTCCAATAGACATGCTAATATGGGAGAGAGAAAATTCACAAGATCGCAACCCTAGAAAGAGAGCTATAAGCAACTTAGGAATGCTAAGAGCAAGACAACTAGTCTCCTCCAGGGGAGGGCACACCAACTCATTATCCAATATCAAATCATCAGCCATGAAGACAGACATTTACAAGTCACAGCAGGTTATATTTATATGCTTAGGCTATGGGAACTTAGAAGGTGGGATCTTGCTGGAGGAAGTATTTCATTAGGCTTAAATTTAAGCTTGTATAGCCTGGTCCTTCTTCCCATTCTCTCTCTCTGTCTCTCTCTGTCTCT
This sequence comes from Onychomys torridus, assembly GCF_903995425.1. NCBI lineage: Eukaryota > Metazoa > Chordata > Mammalia > Rodentia > Cricetidae > Onychomys > Onychomys torridus. The sequence goes on along the minus strand of NC_050445.1, from coordinate 72,838,149 downwards.
CTTTCTCTCCCCCTCCCCCACTGTTTTCCTCCCCCACTTCTGCCATGCCTTCCCCATCAGGAACGACAACGTGTCCCCTGAACCATAAGACAAAATAAATCCCTTTCTTCTATAAGTTACTTTTGCTCATGGTATTTCACAACAGCAAGAGAAAGGTACGTAACACAGAAATTGGCACCAGAGTAGGGTTGTTGCTGTGATGAGAGCTGATACCATTTTTGAGGTATTTTCTTATTTTCAGAAGTGGAAGGTTTTGGAACTTTGTAGTAGAAAAGGGATTGAGTGCTATGTGCAGAACTTAAGTAGTTGTTTTTATGGGATCGTGGAAAATTGAACGTGCTGATAGTATAATTGAAGCAAAGCTCATGAAGTTTTCGAGGGGAAAAAGAAATCTCCATTAGCAATTGCCCTACACACCATTCCTTTGAAGTTTTAGCAAATATTTGTCAGTGTTCTGCGCTTGTTTGGAGATTTGAATGAGGTTAACTTACAAATAATAATATTAATAACAAATAAATGGATTTCTTTGGCAAAGAAAATTTCAGGACAACAACATTGAGTCTGTGGCAAGGTTAATCCTTGTTATTCTTATACAAGGCTGTGACTCAAAAGAGCAACAAGTGATGCAGAAGGGAAGACAAACTGCAGTTTGGTGAAGAAAAGAACAGCCTGATGCAGCAACTGAGGTACGAAAATGAGGGCGTGGTTGTTAAAGGGCATCCCTCCCTGCTCTGCAGTGAACAGTGGGAAGGCTGTTCTAAGGGCGAAGCCCCACACAGCCGTGTCTACAGCAACCCCTGTAGAAGGTTCCTCAAGATCCTCAGGTTGAGAACAGCTGACCTAAGCTCTCTAAAATAGAAGCCTCAGATATTGAACCCGCAACATTGTTGCACAAATCCTAGTTGGTCTTATAAAAAATTTGAGCCAGATATTGGGGTAAATTATGAAAGATCAGAGAAAACAAGCCACAGTCACTTCTCACCTCACCAACTCCTCAGCCAAAAGGGGAAGATACTGTCTCCAAAAATCCTCAGACTGAATGCTTCTGACTCCTCAGTCAAAAGGGTGCCAAACTCCTGTCTCCTTCTGCCTCATATTCCTTCCTCTGCCTGGCCATATCACTTCCTGTCTCAACCTTCCTAGTGCTAGGATTAAAGGCCTGTGACTCTCAAGTACTGGAATTAAAGGTGTGTGCCACCACTGTCTAGCCCTGTTTTTCTTTTAGAATGGATTAATCTCCTGTAGTCCAGGGTGGCTTTGAACTCACAGAGATCCAGAGGCCTCCGGACTGCTAGGATTAAAGATGTGTGCCACCACTGCCTGACTGCCTGGCCTCTCTGTTTAATCAAGTGACTGGCTTTGTCCTCTGATCTTCAGGCAAATTTTATTTATTAGAGTACAAACAAAATATCACCACACAGAACTCGGGTGGGTTTTTTGTTGTTGTTGTTGTTGTTTCATTTGTTTGTTTGTTTTGGTCTCACCTGCAAGGTTTCAGTCTTGTTTTGATTCAATATTTATTTTGTTACTACACTATATTCCTATTCCTCACTTTTAGAATGGGAATGCACACTCAGCACTATTGTATATTAGAAATATGTAATTTGTTTTGTTTTCATTTTATTTCCTAGGTGGTCACAGCTCAGAGATTGTCTTGAGTCTCAGGAGAGAGTTTGGACCTTTGGACAGAATTAGGACTCTTAGAATCATGAGGACTTTGCCAGTGTTCATTATGAGATGACCATGAGTCTATGGGGAATAGGGGTAGATGAATGAGACATAAGTACATCATTGAGGGATCCAGTTCTTTTTGCTCCCTGTGTATGGATGAAATGTGGTCCTAACTGCAAGGCCAGCCCATGCTCCTTGGGAATGCCTTCCCTAACAGAGTAGATGACATACCCTCTGGAACTGAAAGCCAAACAAAGCCTTTTCTTTTCTAACTTGTTTTTTTGTCCTGGCATTCCATAATAGCAGCAGAAAAGTAAATAATACAATTACTAATCAATATTCCCAGGGTGGGGATATAGCTCAATTTTAGAACATATTGAGCACGCCAAAGGTTCCGGGTTCAATCTCCAATGACTCTTCCCCAAAGTGTTCTATCTTTATCCAATTTTTGAGTAGAAAAATATCTAAAGACATTTCGATAGCAGTCAAGAGATTCCTCAGAGGCCTTGCCTCTGGCTTGATTTACAAGTGCTAACACCTAGGCTTTGAACTACCCTTTGTTAAAGTCAGGGCCTGGTACCTTTTGTTTAAAGCCAAGGATTGTTATCTGAATTGCTCTTTTGAAAGAATTGCAGAGCCTTTGCATAACTTAGTCTTGAGAGTACTTGGCAAACCAGGGGGTCTCAAGGCTGAGAACTGCTTAGGAAAATGGTCCCTTCAAACGACTCCAGATAATAGGTTTTGGTAAGAGGAAATTGACTTGCTAAAGATTTTTTTGCCTTGTGTAACAATGAAAACATTTTTTTCCTAAAGCCTGGAGGAGTAAGTTCCTCAGATTCCCCTGCTGCTATTGTTAAAGCCTAAATTACCTTTTGGATGACCCTCTTTCTTTGACTGACCCACACAAAACAGAACACTAAGAAGATAGAGACTATAAATCTTATAAATCAATCAAGGACACATTAAAAACATTGTTGTAAATATTTTCCTGCAATGATGTGAATAAATATTCATTCACCTCTGACAGGGCACAAATGACAGATCAAAAAAGAAATCATTCCACCAAAGTCTAGATTAATGAGACAATGGTATGAAGTAGTGTTCAGTCTTATTGTAGCTGTGATTGCATGGTTCCTGTAATGGGTGTTATGACATCTGACCAGGACCAATGTATCTGAGTTTATCAACTGTAGAGCATTTTATTGGGAGAATTTTTGTTTGTTTGTTTTTTTGGTTTTGGTTTTGGTTTTGTGGACACAATTTCTCTGTGTAGATTTGGATCCTGTCCGGGAACATGATCTGTAGACCAGGCTGGTCTCGAACTCAGAGAGATCCACCTGCCTCTGCCTCCCGAGTGCTGGAATTAAAGTTGTGCGTCACCATCGCCCTGCTTATTTATTGGGAGAATTTTGAGGTGAATATTTTCTTTATGTTGTATGAAGTAGCATCCTGTCTTGATTTTCTGCCTTGCAAACACAAGGATGCCACCAAAATAACTGATGTGGAAAATAATATATGGCAGTCCCTTTTTGAATTTCATTACTGGGACACAATCTTAAGCAATTTGTGGCATCTTATACATATACTTTACTGTGGGCAATAAAGTATGCATTTGAAGTATACCCACAGAAAAATTGGCCATGTAAGGGAAGAATTGCGAATGGAAAAGACACATGAGTTGCCCCCTTTGCATTAGAGCCTGATTTGTCAGGGTAAGTAGAAAAAAGGGGAGGGGGTATTAGATGAAGGTTTGGCTTGCCTGGGAAAACGCAAAGATGCAAAGGAAAGGAAACAGAAGTTAGATATGTGCTCATGTGCTCAGCAGGGATCTCATTGCAAGCATCAGACAGAAAAAGTGAGGCAAAGCAAAATAGAAGTGGAGGGGTGTTCTCAAGTCAGACCATTAATAGAAAGGAGAACGCGTGTTAGCATACATATGAGAGCCCAGCACAGGAAACAGTAAGAAAATACTCCTTATCTGAATTGCTTGAATTGGGGAAGACGGTTAAATGAAGAATGAAAGTTCTCACATCCTGACTCAAGAGTTTGTGGGGTCTGGGGGTAGATGAGATCAGTCTGATCATAGAGGAATCAGAAAAATACTAAGTAATATATCTACTTTTAACTGAAGAGATCTAACCAGGACCAATGTATCTGAGTTTATCATCTGAAATGGGGCAATAGGAAGGACTCCAGTCCTTGGTGGATTGGTTCTAAGCAGGCAGTAAGTGCACATGGTTATGAATGGTTGAGGCCATGAATGCCAGACAATACTAGAAGACAATAAAAAGAGTACGGGCATTCAACAAAAATTAGACACGAGAGAGGCTATTAGATGCCCAGTAGACTGGGCAAGATAGGACTGTACTCACAGGAGAGCTAAGAAAAAAAGAAAAAAAAAAGCTAATTTAGCATGGACTTAGGACTCGCGTGGATTTTAGTGGCTTTGCTTAGCACAATGGTGGGATATGGTCATTTTGAGGTAGCAGATCCTCTCTCAAGTATGATTGATTTAAAGAAGCATGCCGACTAGGATCATCAAGTGCAAAAAGAGTCAAGAGAGGATGAAGGAAGGGCAAAGCAAACAAAGAAGTCTGTCCAGGATGCAAAGGTGAATGCTGTGAAATTTGTGTCTAGTAAGAGTTCCTTCAGAAAAATTAAATGAAAGCCAAATGTTGAGTAGTGAGCGTCTGGAAGAATTTAAAGACTTAGCAACAGTTCACAGAAGACATATGAAAAAATAGTACATTTTAAACAATGTAGTGTAGGTGAAAAGGTGTTTGTATTAGAAGTGAGGAATTATACCCTCCCTATAACCTGAGAGTATGTGGTGAACTTAATTTCCTTGCAAAAAAATAATACTTGCGTAAAGATTGTTTGCTCACCTTGGGGCCATTTCAGTAGCTAGTTGTACATAATAGAAAGACAAAGGCCTCAATGCTGACTCAAAATTCATAACAGCCAGGGAACATTCTCCAGTGACATGCATAGAAAGCTTAGCATGGCCATGGGCATTTTTAGCCCTGAGCAAGGCTGGCAAGAGCAAGCTGGCCTCAGAGACTTTTGCATGTGGAAAGATATACATTGAATCTCTCGGTATCACTAAATGAAGTAGTTAGATAGCTCTAAAAAATTTTGTGTGGATTCTGGAGGGCTAAATGGGATGGTATCTCTTATCCATGCCACTATACTGGAGATTGTTATTCTATTCTAATGAGCCATTTGATGCAAGTAATACCATCCATTTGTGTTGTCTGGGACGTTGCTAATATTTCTTCTTTAGCCACTGAAAGCCAATGGGATCATAGTGTAATAGATTGTTATGGGTCTTCAGTATCTTGTGCACCCTTTGTAAGAGGATTTCATTAAATAATGTTAACATTTAGCGACTTAAAGATTTGGAGAAACATCTGAAAGGACAATAAAAACAGGAATTGAGGAATCTGAATGAAAATATTGTGTATAAATAGGAAAGGAAGTCCCTGGGGCCATAAGTATGTTTAATAAGATCTCAGTATTAAACCGGGCAACATCTCTATGAGTTGATGTACATGAAGATCTCTGTTGCTTTCATACAAGAGTTAGATGATACTTCATGCTTTGGTTGCAGGACATGGAGAAACCAGATGAGGCTTAGCTAGAAGGTCTCTCCCTGATAGCAGTCTTTCATGGCATCAATATATGCTATGTAGGACACTGTGGAACAATTGCTGTTTACAGTATTATTTGGATGTAGACTCTGAATGATGCATTGACAAAATGCCAGGCAAGATGTGCTCATAGCTACAATACTGGCACTATTGTTACAGATGCAGCTCACTGCTTTACAAATGGATTAAGGCCTGCAACATAGAAGGGAATTCATATTTTGTACTGTAAGACAAAAACTATGGGCAGTGATGTTATACACTCTAATAAGGAAGCATTTATTTATTTATTTATTTATTTATTTATTTATTTATTTAATATTTACTCTGTGTCTTTTACACCCTGTATCTTGATCCTATGTCTCTTTGCACCTACCCCTTCACTCCCCAAAAACCAAAATTAAAGAGAAAAAAAAAATCTCATTATGTAAGCTACAGTGTGACCCCGTTAGTCATGCTGTAAAACCCTTTTTTTATGTATCTTTACTTAAAAGTGTTCATTGCAGAGTCATTGGTCTGGTTTGGGCCCTCACCAGGACTCTTCCTGGGTATCCTGTTGTTGCCCTATGTTGTAGAAATTCTTCAGTGTTGGGTCCCTGGGTCTGGTTCCTTAACATACTCTGGCAGATCACTGAAGGGATGGATTTTGGGGTGGTCCAAGGCATAACCCTGGGTCTGGGCCTGGGTGTTTGTATGGTTAGTCCACCAGATGAGAGACGAGGACAGCTCTTCCATGTTTACAACTTTGGGGCTGGCTCTCCCACACCTCTGCTAACAGGGTTGGTTGTATGGTGCTGTCCTAGAGAGGTACACAGACTGCTTTCCCAAGTGTTGCAGTTTGTTGGGGGCAGAGATAGCTCTTCCACTCTTGTTGTCTCAGGGTCAACTCTCCGACCTTCCTTAGGCATTATGGGCAGGGATGGGGGAAGGGCATCTCTCTCCAGCCCAAGCTGCCATGTGGCCAATGAGGGTTGGGGCTGGGTCTCCCATGCTCATGTCTTCAGAGTTGGCTCACCTGTGCTCTCATCAACAGGGTCATCTCTGCTTTGCTGTCCAGAGTGCAAGGCTTGCTTTCCTCTGGGTTGCTGCTGGTAAAGGGGTCAGCTCCCTCGCCATCTCAGCCTGGTCTCTTCCTCTCTATTCTATTCAGATAGGTCTATATCCATATGACCTGAAACATTCTGTCTGTCTGTCTGTCTGTCTGCCTGCCTACCTCCGTTTTCCTCCCTCGCCCATTCTCTTTCCCATAAAACACCATACCACACCTCTGCTCCCTCTAATAGTGCCCACCAGGCTGGTGCCGCAAGGTGGCGGGCTCCTATTTTCTCTTCAGAGCCACTCAGATTGCCATGATGCTACACTGGACCCTGCTTCCCCATCACAAAAAGATCATATAGGGCCCAACCTATAGTGCTCCTGGCTGGTGCATTTGGCTGTGTTCCACCCAACCCTGGTCACATGGCTTTGCTGGATGCTGTTGTTTTGTTAATGCTTTCCATAGGCCTGCTAAATTTCTATCTAAAAACTGGTTTTAAGTGTGTAGATTATTGCTGCTGTTAACCTCATTCAGCCATGAAGGTAAATTTTGTTTTGGTGGGCAATGCACTGTCAGTAAAAGCTATTGTGGAATAGTGACCTACTGAGAAGTCATAAATTAAGAAGGTAGATTTAGGTATAATTCCTTTGATTTGTCATTGTGCCTTACATGGATTCAGCTGATGTTTGTTCACATCTCTGCAAGAAAAATCACACAACAGACAAAATATCATGAATGCCATAATTATATTTATCATTATATTTTATTGGCTTTAATGCTCCATATGAACTCTTATGAGTATTAGTTATTAAATCTGATTAAAAGCAGTGATCAACATATTCATCTGAGTCAGTAGAAGAAAACATTACTTGCAATATATCTGTATCTAGTTAGAATCTGGATGATATAGTATTGCTGTTCCACTCAACTTCACTTGGATCCTATTTGCATCCTGAACTACTTTCCTAGACCTGTCATAATGAATAACTGTAAACCTGATGGTTTAACATGATATAAATTCATTGTTTTGTAGTTGGGGAAGCCAAAACTCTGAAATCAGTGTCAGCAGGGACACCCTCCCTGGAGAGACAACTTCCCTGCTTCTCATGCTTCCACGTTCCAGGAGATGCATTCAGTCCTTGGCTTAGGACTGCATGACATAAATCTTGGCACTGTCCACATGCAGCCTTTCCCCACGTGTCTGCCCTTGCTCTGTTTAAGGTCCCTGAGCCCCGCCTTTTGAAGGATTCTTGATACTAAGTCTAGAGTACACCGGGACAATCCTAGATGGTTTCATTTTGAGATAAAGTTAGTTACACACACAACAACCCTGACTTAAATATCACACTGGGGTTCTAGAAGCGGATATAACTTTTGGAAATAATTATTTGTGTACTACATATAAATAGATGAATGAAATATATTAACATTTTCATGGATGATTTTGAACAAAGAGTAATATATCAAGATTTGTGTGGTATTTTTTCAAAAAGATATTTACTTTGGATGTCAGGTTCAAACATGAGACAGAAATCACAGTTTTAAAAATAAAAATTTGATGTACAAAATTAATAACTACCATAGTAGATGTGTGTAATGGAATATTGCATTATATAAAATTAAGGGGAAGGGTGATTGATCCAGGAAAGGCAACCATATAAGAACAACTATTATTTCTTGGGCTTGGATAGAGCACACAAGAAAACACTTTTCCAACCACATGATGGATGTAGACCACCCTCAAATCTCAGAAAGAGTACATCAAAAATTTCTAAATAGCAGAGGGTTGGTATAGTATCATTCATGATGATAGAACTTAACATAACATTTCCTAATGGCATTATCACAAAAAGCCAACCTATGGTATAGTTTCACTGGAGCCTCTGAGCATGAACGTGCTGAGGATGAGGTGCTCTGCAGGGCATCCATGTCCAGGAAAAATGCTCTGCAGAGGATCCTCTCCTGGAAAGGTGTTCTGCAGGGGATGCATGTCCTGGAAAGGTGTTCTGCAGGGCATCCCTGTCCTGGAAAGATGTTCTGCAGGTGATCCATGACCTGGAAAGGTGTTCTGCAGGGCATCTCTGTCCTGGGAAGGTGTTCTGCAGGATAGAATATGACTTCCCAGGAAGAGCAACAAGCACATGTGAACCAAGAAGAAAAATCCTGCCATGTCTGTCCCATGCTTTCAACTGATGAAGCTTAATAGTGTTGGATGACAAAAGAAATATATTGGGAGGGATTATTTCCAGAAAGCAAGCAGCCAAGGTTGGGTTTACATTAGACAGGTAACAAATGGGTTAAGGGGCACATTCTTGGGGGATGGGCCCCTATATCTGACAAGAAAAAGCACATTTATACAGATTTTATGCATGTGCAAAGAAAAATTGATGGTATAAATGGCATTTTAACAATGAAACTATTTTGAAGAAGTCATCATAAAGTATTTTTAATTCTTGCATGAAGTTTGCTTTAAGACATTAAAGAAGATTATATATATTTAATATTAAACTCTTTATGGTTCCTGTTAAATTATTAACTAGCTATCCATTTCTTTGAATCTTTTGATACTAGAAAAAATGAGAAAAATGGAAAATAAAGATTAAATAGGAGACTCTAGAGACAAACACAGCAGGAAGATAACCTTCTATGTAAATTCTTGAACTCCTGGGGATATATAAAATATTATATCCTGTGATGAACGTGTATAATTTCCACAGACAAGTGGAAACATTTTATATTAACTTTATGATATGATTAGGAGAAATAAAAATTATAATCACAGCTTTAACTCACATATTAATGCTTTCTCTAAGTGTACAATGTCAAGTCCCAATAAGATTTGTAGCACATATTGCATAAAAGATGTATATGATTCTCTCTTTAAGTAAAAGTATGGTCTGAGGAAAAGCAAGAAAATTCCACTTTCATACTTTTGAATGTGTATCAAACATAATAACATGATAAATTCCTAGTGTTTAATACCAAAAGTTATTTTTCTTTTATATATTACCATTTTGAATTTGCTTAAAATCATGATAATTGAAGCTAGAATTTAGTTTTAAATATTTATGTTAGGAAATAGTCTAAATAGGCTTCAGTAGTGGTCAGTCAGGCTCATGGAAATTAAAGAGCAAGATGTTTGTCTGTTTTACAGGATAATGAACAGCTAATAAAATAAGGTATAAAATATACTGTTATTGTTCCAGAAAAATTCTTCTTTAATAATTTTGATATTGAAAACAATTCACCATGCATCCCCTTCATCCCACTCAACCAATGCATTCTTTTGTTATCTCACAAAGGAATTTAACAGCCATATGAACAAATATAAATTATTTTTCCATGTGTATAGTTAATTTTTTAAACTGCACTCATCTTGATATTATATTAGCTATGGTATTCTCCATATGAGTATTTTCTAGTAACCTTAGGTAAAAGCTGATAGTGTTGTTATATCTGATGGTACCAACTACCCACCCATAACTACGCTGCATTAAATGACATTATAAAACATGCAATTCCATTCCTCATCCATACTGATTACACTTGATGCTTCTTAAAGATATTAATGCCAGTGCCTATTTTGATAAAATGAATTGAAAAAACGTTTTATCAACATGAATTGTCCTCTAAGTCAAGTAGATTATTTCTTAATTTTACTATTTTTACATTTTTAAATGCTTCCACTTTTCATATGTTTGCATGCATATATTTTATGTGTGTGAGCACATTTATGTGGGGGTGTATGTGCATGATTGAGCCTGCTTGTGTAACCCCAATTTTGATAACAGGAATCATCTTTAATTCGTGTCTCAGCCTAACTACTGAGGCAAGACCTCCCAATAAAACCCAGAGCTCAGTTGTTTAATATAACTGTTATCCAGATTGTCTGGGGAGCCCCTGTCTCTGCCTAAAATGCTGAAATCAGAGGGAGGCTGCCGTCTTGTCTACCTGCATTTCACTGTATTCTGGGACCTGAACTCTCCTCCTTAGGCTTGCCCAGCGAATGCTTTTGTCACTTCCCAGCCCACTTTTTAAGTTTGTCCAAAGGTTGGTCAACAATTTACATTGGAAATGGTGTTTGTTTACTTATTCTTTTTAATATTGCTATGGGTATAATTAATGCTATGTTCTATCAACAATTCAAAAATTATTGCTTTTCACAATGCATTGTTTTATTAATTTTGAAATCGAAACATAAAGGCTTAAGTAAAAAAAATTAAGATATATGAACATGATAAATAGAAGTGGGAAAGATTTTATTTTATTATATTTATTGGATTATCTGTTTTAATTTTTTATATCACGTTAAATAATTATTGAGAATAAGAAAAGTTTGGTAATGTGAAAATTCAGGACATTGGATTTCTTAAACTCCTGACTCCATTTTCAACTGGTGTTTATACTTTTTATATTTCTATACAAATATATGCATATGTAAGAAAGACTAACGTGATTAGTACTTTGGATCATGGCCTCAATGTAGAAAAGTAATAGGATTGGTAAAACCACTGAGGAATGTTTCCCTTGCAGCCCATTTGAAGTTCGGGATGAGAATTTTCAGACTGCCTGTACTGTTTCTTCCATCCACAAGCATAGTCAAATTTTAGATCTCATAAAATGGTCTAACAAATCGTGACCTCAAACGATAGATTGAAATGCTTAGCACCAGTATGTAGGAATGTGACCTGATCTGGAAATAATCTGTAGATATAATCAAATTAAGGCAAGATCCTACTAAATTAGACTGGCTTGCCACAATCAATCATCACATACCCTAAATGATAGGAAAGGGTTTTCCCTAGAGCCTGTGGAATAAATAAGGTTTTAAAGCACCAAGATTCAGGCACCTTTCTTCTTAAACTGGACAAAAAGATACATTTCTGTTGTTCAAAGCCACCTGTGGCAAGGTGCTAGGCAGCTCCACAAACCCAGCACATACTTTGGGAGTTTTATTGAGATTCAAATGTTATAGTCTAAAAGCCATAGGTTTGTCATAAATACTTTCTGTGTCTAGAATCTACATAATTTGTGCTATTTCCTAGACCGGAGATTTAGCCATCTTCTCTTTGATGCAGATTTAAGTGACTTGGGGCCTGGTTTCTGATTATGGCCATCATCACTAGAATACCCTCATGAAATAACTTCAGTAACTATTAACAGCCTGAATAAATAAACCAGGCATGAACCAAATATCACGTCTGTGGTGGTATTGTGTTCCCCAAAATATTGCACACCCTAATAAATTTATCTGGGGTCAGAGAACAGACAGACATAGAAGCCAGAAAATGGTGGCTCTCACACCTTTAATCCTAGCATTCTAGAGGCAGAAATCCCTCTGGGTCTCTGTGAGTTCAAGGCCACATTAGAAACAGCCAGGCATGGTGACACTTGCCTTTAATCCCAGAAAGAAGCCTTTAATGTCAGGGAGTGATGGCAGACAGAGAAGGATATATAAGGTGTGGGGACCAGAAATTAGAAGCATTTATCTGGTAAAGCTTTTGGCTGGTTAAGCTTTTAGGCTTTGAGCAGCAGTTCAGCTGAGTTCCATTTGGATGTGGACTCAGAAGCTTCCAGTCTGAGGAAACAAGATCAGCTGAGGAACTGGTGAGGTGAGGTAGCTGTGTCTTGTTCTGTCTCACTGATCTTCCAGCATTCACTCCAATACCTGGCTCGTTTGATTTTTTTGTTGTTGTTGTTGTTTTTGTTTTTGTTTTTGTTTTTTCGAGACAGGGTTTCTCTTTAGCTTTGGAGGCTGTCCTGGAACTTGCTTTGTAGACCAGGCTGGCCTCGAACTCACAGAGATCCACCTTTGTCTGCCTCCTGAGTGCTGGGATTACAGGCGTGTGCCACCACCACCCGGCCTCAGGTTTGATTTTATTAACAAGATTCTTGAAGATTCATGCTACACACTTCGATATCTATTGTGTTTCTATTTATATAATGTTTCACTGATATGAAGCATTTTATGTAGGTTTCCATTTTATTTTAGTGAGACCATATGAAGTTGGCTCAACAAAGTATATAAAGAAAACAATTATTTACATTACTTGAGGACATATTCTATTATCAGTAAAAGACTAAATAACTAACATTGGTGCTGTGATGGAATGGGTGCTTCCGGGTGCCCTGCGCCTGGAAATCCGGGAACCGGGGAATCTGCTCCGCACAGACCAGGGACTCTGCTCCACACAGACTGGGTACTCTGCTCTGTACGTGACAGACCACTGTCCATTGGTGCCGTAACTCGGCTCCTGACCCCATGGGCAAAAGAGTCATCTGTGGCGGTTAAGGTGTGCCAGGAAAGAGAAGCCCGAAAACAAAATTGCCAAATGCTGGCACTCGCTGACTCCTGAAAGCTGTTGGGTCCCTGTTTTAAGTGAAAAAGGCCACGGGCTAGCGAATGCCCTGCCCATCAACAGCCTTGTCCTTGTGCTGCCTAGAAAGACAACCAGTCAGCTGACTGCCCCCAGGCACCAAGACGCATGGGTACAGCAAGCTAAGACCTCCAGCAAACCTAGGCTTGGCTACAGACACAGCAGGGAACCCAGAACTCAGCAGGGAAGCAATCAGTTTCATTCCTTCTGGACACCAGAGCCATTGACTCAGTCCTGGGAGTTTAGGATGTCACTCCTCCTTTCTATTGTCGGGAACAGAGGACAGCCTTATTTACCTCACCAGATTTAACTGTACTTTCAGAGTTACTGAAGGAGAAAGATTTCCAACTAAGATAAGAGCTCACTGTCTCACTTTAAAGTTACTGCCTGTGTTTCTCATGTGCATACAAACAGGGCCATGATCTTTGCCTTGTCCCTAATTCAAAATATAAGTTCTCTTGCACTCTCAAGCTCCAGAGGACATCAGGATCCACTGCCTTGTCACCAATTCCAGAGGAATAAGGTATCACCCCTTCCTTTCCCAACTAGGGCCACACAGGGTCGGAGGCAAAAGGGACCATCAAAATATCCAGGTGGTAAGGATATAACAGTCTATCACTATTTAATACTCAACAACTGATCACCTGTGTTTCCTAAATGCTAAACTAACAAAACAAACAGGTGCCTTAAATAAACTACCTTAAATAAGGCTTGTCTCAGATAAAAATTAAGCAGAGTACTGAAACATCACAGCCATCTTTTTAACATGTCTCCATCCGGACAGGCCAGATCTACCTCAGATAAGTGTCAACTCCAAAATAAAATAATAATAAGTCTTTTCTCTAAGCTTTTTATCTTGTCAGACAGAAGGTTCCCAGCCACACCATGAAGGATGGACAGCTGCAAGACAAGGCATGACAGAACTTCATCCCAGGACCAGCCACACCATGAAGGATGGACACAGCTGCAGGACTTCGTCCCAGGATTTCAGGAGCCAGCTTCCCCATTTCCCCCAAGTGCTAACCCATGTCCACCATTCAGCCTGAAGCAGTCTTTGAGAGAAACACCGCCCCATACCCACTCATCCACATTTTTTTTCTTTTTTTTTAAGAGAAAATAAGTCAGGAATGATAGGAAATCATAACATGTCCACATGGTTGGGCTTGCCTGGCAGACCGCCTAGTTATTTCTGGTTCAAAATAGCCATTTCCGGGTCAAACATCTTGTGGGACTGGGACTCTGTGGCTTTACATGGTTGCATAAAGCAAGCCCGCACAGCCATGTAATCTATGTGCATGCGAGGAGTAGCCACATGCTTTCCTGTACACATATGCAGCCCACTCTTTAAAAAGCCAGTGCCATTTTCCACAGGTCTCTCTTCTTCTCTCCTCTTCTCTTGTCTCATTAACCACGTGTGTGTTTCACACAGGCCTGTCACATTCTCTATCCTCTTTTAATAAAAACTCTTCTGTGGTCTTGTTGTGTTCGGGACATGTGCCTCGCAGGGTAAGAGTGCTAAATAATTAACAACTTTTCTATGTAGGAAGAATAATACTTCGTTTTGTTGATTGTCAGAGTTATCGTTCAAAAGGAACTGATGTAAGGAAAGGCTTTAGTTTGAGCAGAGATGATCATGACAGGGAAGGTATCGAAGCAGTTTTTATGAGCTGCTCATGCTGAAGCCATAAACAGGAAGCAAAGAGAGATGAACACTGTTGCATACCTCTCTTCATCCTTTCATTCAGGCTGTTACCCCAGCTCATGGTATGGCAAAGAGTGTAGCTGCTTTCCGTATTTGTCCGAAGAACTCACCTGAAGCTGGGTTAAGAAGCGATGGCCAACTTGCTTTAGAGGAGTAGATTTTATGACAGCCTAATACTGACTCTATCAAGTGGTTTTTATGTAGCATTCTTATACAAGTCTACAGTGGAAAAGAATAAATGCAGCAAGAAGAAATACAAAATATAAAGAAGACCCTACCAAGCTAAGTTTTCAAGTTGTGACAGAGAGCATAAAGTGTTTTCTGTTCCTATAGCAAGAAGAAACAAAAGTTTCTGGAAATGTCAGTAATGGGACCAGGAATCCATTGCAAGTGGGAAGTGTCATCCATACAGTTAAAGTCATGAAGGGTACAAAAACAAAGAGGTTGTGGAGTCTTCCTCTGTTGTTTCAGGGAGGTGATGAGGCCAGGCAATGTGTGTCGGGGGACTCTGTATGAAGGCCCTGAAAGGCAAAAGGCCCTAAGAGGTCATCACATAAAGCCATGGGGATAAATCCTAGATTGTACTGGAGACCACAAGATGTTGGAGATGTCAGAGTCATGAACTATCTACTACGGAGAGCTGAATACAGGGAGTGGAAACAGCCCAAGAGTGAGCTGTATCCTATAGGCAGCAAAGCTGGATGGGCAGAGCCATCTTAAGCCATATGACATTGGGCAGGTCCTTTGTCCTGCTGTATTTTGATCTTTATTTCAACTATTATTTCCTCACTATTCCCCTATTCTTTAATTTTTGAATGGTAATGTATATTGTGTACCATTGTATTTTAGAAGTGTGTAATTTGCTTTTTGTTTTCAAGAGTGCTATGGCTAAGAAATTACCTTGAGTCTCAGAAAAGACTCTGGACTCTGAAACAGTGTTGAGACTGAGTAAGAATGGGGACAGTATACGTTGGACTAAACACATTTCACATTATGATAAGCACATTTGCATAGGAGTCTCAAGGGTCCAGAGCCTGAAGGATGGGGTTTGAAGGAGAATGGTACCTACAGGCTCTGACAATGCTTGTTCTTCAGTTAGCAGTGCTGTTTGAGTAGGCTTAAGAGATATGACCTTGCAGGAGGAAGTAAGTCACTGAGAGAAAGCTTAGAGGTTTCTAAACCACATGGCATTTCCAGTTCACTATTGGTTTCCTCCTTGCATTTGGTATGTGTGCTCTCAAATTTATGTTCTAGTCATCATGCCTGTCACCTTTGCGCTGCCACCATGGACTCTAACTCCCTGGAACCATAAGTCCAAACAAACTCTTTTTGTCTAATTTAGTCATCTGTTTTTATCGTTGCTGCTTCTTCTGTTGGTGGTTTGTTACAGCGATAAAGAAGTAACTGCTACAGGTATTGTAGGTTGGGTTGAGATGGCATAACCATCTTCAATCTATCCTTCCTGCTCAGTAAATCTTTTTCTGAAAACACTCTCATGAAAACATCTTCAGGTGTGTTTTCATGTAATTATTATTATAATCAAATTGACAATGAAGATAAACCATCACATACTGGTTATTTATTGTTCCATAGAAAAGTTGACTCAAAGAATCTAATTCTAACACAAGAGACATGAAATTTAAGCCCTATCTACCCCATATGTTTTTAAGTTCCTATTATTGTTTTCATTTTCTTGGGTTCCATCTGTTCATAAAATGGGTGACTATTCATTAGCAATAGACCATGCCTGCATGAGTTCACAGGTATCAAATGCATCACAGATTTCTCATTAATCGCGTCAACTTCATTTTAAAATTTATTCATTTAGTGTAACCATGTAGGAAAACTAAAAAAGATATTCAAGCACAGTATTTCTAGGTTCCCTCTGTAAAGGGAGGGACTCAATTTTCTCTGTCTTTATGAATATTTATGATAGAGATGACTGAATGTGGCAAAACTGTCTAAGTTCAAATCTCAGCAAAATAAAGTCCCCTTAAATAATCATAACAGCATTTACTAGAATAAGATGAGTATAATAAAATTGTAATAATTTTTTCTGAGAGAGCAAACATTATTATACAAGGTATCTGTCATTGCATAATCTTCATTTCAATTCATTTCTAATGTGCTCACCAATACTAACAGCAATCCTACAAAGTACCCATTAAATGCAGTATAACGTCAAGAAAATTGAAGCAAGGTGATCTCATCACACTGGATGGCAAATTGTGAAAGCTTTCTCTAGATGTAAAATAAATGGACAGAACTAGCAAGTAACAGCTGGGATGTAGACGTACACGGAGAAAGCACCTGAAGCACCTCTAAGTGTAATGTTCCTTCTTCAAATCAGTTTCCTGCTGGAGCATTCAGGTACTTTGTCCATGAAGTAGCTACAGAGCCACCATAAAACAGTGCACCGAGGAAGAATGTACTTAAAACACATAACTAAGTGCCCCAAATTCAGTTTATTATGCCAAGAATGACTTACAAATAAAACATAAGTTCAGCTTTATAAGGCTGCATAAAAGATCATTACTTAAGAGGCAAGCTGGATGAGAAAGCTTTATTGCCCTCATAAGTTATTACGATATTAACCCATGGTGTGTCTGCAGCAGGTCGTTTCACTGTGGAGAACCTGAATCTTATGGAAATCAGATTGAGAGGTACAAACTGAGAATCCCTAATGGAGTACTAAGCAGACTTCAAACGCAAGGCATATGGACTGTGTTATAATTTCTGAAAGGCTTCACTTTCGTCATGCAATTACACCCCCGATATATATATATATACCAATACTCCAGAATGACCAGTCATATTTTTACTACTTATCTGTGGACAATTTTGGAAATTTTTATTCCTGGTTGGAAAGATTACTTCTTGATAAAATTTAAAAGCAAGGGCATTTTGCTTCAAAAATAAATCATGAAAAAGAGATCCTTCATTTTTTACTCTCTTTGATTCTTATTCTCAAAATCGTACACAACATATTTGGACATCTTGTCAGTGAAATAATATGTGATGCACATTTTAATTACCCAACTTAGCATCTCCACAATGTGTACACATTTCAAAACACATTTTGTATCTGATATACAAGTTTTATAAATAAAACTATAAAAATAAATATTAGAGAATACAGAGAATGCATTAGTTCTTCCATATTAGAAGAGAGAAAGGTCAATTCCTAAAGTATGGTTTAAGCAATCAAATTGATATTTTAAAATTTGAGACAACTAAATGGGAGGATGTGTGGGAAAATGTCAGGCTAGTGGTTAAGAAACACTGAATTTGAAAAAGTTCTCACCATCTAGAAATCATTTGATCCACAGTAAGTTATGGATAATGACAATACTGAACCTTCTGAAAGGAAAGAGCTGAGACAATCAAAGAAATGTTTGTGAAGACTTTTGTATTTGTAAAGTATGTTAGTTGTAAGGTATTTTTATTAAGTTATCTATTTAATCCATAAATAAGTAACTCAACAAAACAAGTTCAATTCCATTGCTCTGGAAAATTTACTTTCTGGAAAATGTAAACTTCTATGTAGCAACAAAATATACCTTGTTCTTCAGTGACTCTACAATTATGCCAGTAATACAACAATTGAATAACCATCATTGTGTATATATATATATATATATATATATATATATATATATATATGCATATACAATATACATGTATGTATGCATCTACATACATAAACACTCTCTTCATATATATATGTATATACATACAAATTCACTTCAAATTAATGACACAGATAGTAGCTAGAAGTCACACATTCAGGAAAAATTTTTATAAGAAATGTGTGTATATCACGCCAAATATCTTTATAAAATTTCTTCCAAAAATGAGTTTCAAATAAAGCTCAGTATTCCTTGGGAGTTTGTCTTTAATTTTATTATGACTATTATAACTATATTGAGGAAGAGAATGGAGTGACATTCATCTCAACTTTGAGGATGTTTAGATAAGAAGGAAAGGGGTTTTCCTCTTTTCTTGTGTTCACATCCTTCATTTTATGACCATCTCTACATTATTTACTTTTGCTACTTTTTACTGATACCATGTTTTAGAAGCTTTATTTTCATCTTAATGATTTTAGCTTGTGTTGACTTATTAAATAGAACTTAGCCTTCAATCATATCAAGAGGTATTTTATGTTTATGTATACTTGAAAGCCTGGTAATTTATTTTTCTATGTCTACTATGTGCTACTGCGAGCTTGGAATTTGACCCATAACTTGAGCTAAAGACCCCACTCACCTATCACCTTTCCAAATGTTTAACCAAACACTCTTAACCAGTCAAGAGTCAGCGATATCAGAGTCTCCTACTGTGCATCTTTAGTGCTGTGCAGCTCATTGACAGCTGGAAAGAAGGCTCACAGTAAGCATGTTTGACATGTCCTGCTTTATGTCTCCTGTGTTTTGCTGGAAAAGCCTTCAGCAGGTCACTAGTTGGTCCTTCGCAGTTCAGCTCTAAAGATGAAAAGTGTAAATGATGATTAAGTGTTAGCATAATTCTCAGATTTCCACAGGTTAAAACTCACAGATGTTCTTAGTACAGCTGGAACCTAGTTTTCTTTTTATTAGAAGTTACTTATGCATGTTAATTGCAGAAAGCATAAAGATATTGATTGAAACACCAATTTATTGAAAGTCACCAATAATGAAAAAGCTAGAAGATTTAGCAGAAATGTTTCATAGGTCATCTACTAGAGCCAGGTGAGATCTAAAGGGGAATGATGATGTATCCACTATATTAATTGACACAAAGAAATAACAGCAATCTAAGAACAGTATTCTCGGTAAATAAAGAACAACGTCATGATAGTAAAGAACATTGCCAACTCCGTAGATGAGCTAGAAAGTTATTGTAACACCTGGGAGAGTCATATTGCTTTCCAATATTTGGATGACTTGCCTGTTTAAGGGAGAGAAGGAGGGAGGGAAGGAGAGAGAGAGAGTTTAGAAGGTAGAATCAGGGCAGAGTGAAGGTTACAAGAGAGCAGCTTTCAGTTGAAAGTAATAAAAAACACCCTAGTCAACAGGCCATGCTAATGTGCTGATAAAGATGTTAAAACTCCCATCACTTAAAGTATTTGAAGCATTGATAAAATAACTGTTTTTTATGATAGTTGTAGAAGCCATTTCTGTGTTGAATAGAATTTTGGGTCCAGTGAGAGAAAGTAATGATATTTTTTATGCTATGATTTAATGTTTCTAGAACAAATTAATGTTTAGAGATAGATAATAAAGGTGAAAATCTTTGGTCAATATGAATATTGAGTAAACCAGTGAGAATATAGTATGGCCTCACAAACCAGTAATTAAAAATAGATATTTACTTACTAGTCACTTGGATAAATCACTTAAATGTCTTCTTTATCACATCTAAATAAGTATCAATTTCAGACTGTTAAAATTGTAAGCATTAAGAGAAATTACCAAGGTGATTTCATTTAATAAATATTTAATATTAAATATCTTATGCCTAGCATTACTATCATGGTATATTTTAGATATTTCATTGACATTCAATATACTACTACATGTAACATTAATGCATGTTGCTATTCCCTGTGTATCTGTAGTATGTGCATATGCATGCATGCATGCATGTGTGTATTTCCTGTCTATAAAATCTTTCTCTCCTATTCTTGTTACACTATTCTGTCAGTGTTAGAACATTCCTTCTCACACCCTTGATTATTTGTCCAGAACTTATTGTGGACCCATCACACAATTTGCCAATAGGATTCCACAATCCAAGGGCTTTTTCAAGTCTCCCTAGTTAAATATATAAAATCACTAAGCACGTTAGGTGTGGCATAGCTTTGCAGTTGTACCCAATTGTGTGATCATGAGAGGTGAATTCCTTTCATGTTTACTTCTAACAAGCTGCTGTTGTGTAGTAACACCAGCTCATGTTGTCATTCTCACGGTCAGGGCATGTCCATTTCTCTTCATCATTCCTGTTTAGTACCAAGGACTTCTTGTCTATATCATTCATTTATTATAAAGACTATCCGTTTTCATTTACCAAGCCCAATAATGTCTAGAACCCAGTTCTTCCCACTATACACACGTTTCCCAAGGCGTCTTTCCCGATGAGCAGGAACGAGAGACCACCTTTGTCAGGAGCTGGTGCATATCTTGTGTTAGTGAATTAATCTCCGCTGTCTTGGCGTCTGCATTGCTTTCCTCAGACAATCCTCTGTTGTTCACACTCCCCATTGCTGGGCTATGCATTCCATAGCAAAACATATTGCCAAGACTAAGTTTTTTAAATGTTCACTGGTCTCTTGTCGCGCCCGCCTCGACCAGCAAGGAAGACGCGACACCGGGATCCTTCTCATTACAGTTTAATCAGACCTTTGATTAGTTACATTGTGTCTCTCTCGCTGGGGCAAGCCTCTCCCAGCACCTAAGTAGGGCTGGGCAACCAACCCCAAGCAGCCACGTGGGCACTGTCCACAGGTTCACGCATATGCCAGCAACACACGAATCCAGCCATAGCCAAATAAGGAGCTGTTTACCCTAAAGAGTGTTTGCCATCGGGAAGGCAGAGGGTAGAAGCCAGAGCCATCTTTAGGGTGCGGCTACACGCGGCTCTCTACAGTTTCCCCCTTTTTGTTTTACAAAGCAACAGGCAAGAGTAGAGGTCTGATCTCTGCTAAAATGGAACATGTACTAATGTTTGTCCAGGCGTCGTCCACCCAGAGAACACTAGACCCGTCCGATACCCTTTTCACAGAGGTGGGAGTTAGGGTACCAACCCACATGCAATCAGACTTGCTCTTCTTGAGGTCAGCATATCATAACCTCAAGTGCAGTGCGCAGGCCTCGCATCCTGTGCCTAAATATCTTTTAAAGTAGCCAACCAGGCTTGGGGAGACTGTCCTGCATCAATGGCCATAAAGGCTTGGACAATCATGGCTGCATGGCGACGCTGTGAGATCCTAATGCGACAAATGCACCACAAGCATACTAGGGAGGTGAGCACCAGTAAACCTACTAGGGCTCCTATTCCCGCCCACTCCTTCATGTGGCCCATGGCTGTAGCAATCCAGGAAGACAATCCCTCCACCAGTCCGGTATCCACTCGGGTCGAATTCACCGTGACAATAGCCACTCTCAGCTGGTCCATCAGGTTATCGAACTCTCCAGTCCAATTACCTAAAAGATAACTAGACAACCTTTTAGATAAATCTGCAGCAGAACAATTGGAAGCATCCAAATTCAAAAAATTCAGAGTAAATAATGCAAGAGAAAGTCTGTCCTTAGGGGTACGGCCATAGCCTATTCCCCCTTTTTGCTTTTGAAGCAACTCCTTCAAGGAGCGATGAGCACGCTCCACAATGCCTTGACCTTGTGGATTATATGGTAGGCCATGTATAAGTTGCACATTCATCTGTTGACAGAAGGAAGCGAACTTCTGTCCAGTATATGCAGGACCATTGTCTGTCTTTAACTGTTGAGGCTTATCCCATGCTGCCCAAGCTTCTAAGCAATGAGCAATGACATGAGAGGCTTTTTCTCCTGCCATTGGGGTGGCATGAATGATTCCAGAACAGGTATCAACAGATACATGTACATATTTGACACGTCCAAATTCAGAGATATGTGTAACATCCATTTGCCATATTTTTAGGGGGAGCAAACCACGAGGGTTAACTCCTAAGCTAGAAGGATGATGAAAAATGACACATTGGGAACAATCTAGTACCACCTTTCGTGCCTGTGCACGTGAGATAGAAAACTTTTGTTGTAATGTCCTTGCATTAACATGAAATTCCTTGTGGAAAGCATGTGCTCATTGTATGGCAGAAGCCACAAACATCCATTCCTGTCTAGTGCACTGATCTACTATATCATTGCCTTTAGCCAATGGACCTGGCAGACTGGTATGTGCACGGATATGTTGCACAAAAAAGGGATTTTTACGTTGCCAGATCAGTTTCTGTAATTGTCCAAACAATGAGCTAACCGGGCTAGAAGATTTGATGGGCCCTGCACATTCAAGGCTTTTTAAAGCATTAACAACATAACTAGAATCTGACACTAAATTAAAAGCAAATGGACAAGCCTTGAAAACTTCAAGAACTATTGAAAGCTCCACCTGTTGAGGTGCACCTGGCAAGAACTGATGCTTTACAGGTTCATTAGAATCCACCATATAAGCACCACAGCCTGTCTTAGACCCATCTGTAAATATAACACTTGCTCCTGGAATGGGCTTTGAAGCAGTTACTTTAGGGAAAACTACAGGATGTTCTTTAAAGAAAGTTAATAGTGGATGTTTAGGATAATGGCAATCTATGTGTCCTGGATAGGTACAACGCAGAATTGCCCAATCATCTATGGCAGCACATAATACCTTGACTTGAGTAGAATCATAAGGAACAACTAGCGTTTGTGGTGATGTCCCAAAATATTGTAAACATTGTTGAATACCCTGTTGCGCAAGTAATGCCACGGCAACAGGATAATACTCAATTGATTTTGCAGGTGAGATTTTAGTATAAATCCATAACAAGGGTCCTTTCTGCCATAAAATTCCCGTAGGTTGTAACTGGGTAGGCAGAATGCACAGGGTAATATCATATTATTTTGCACTCTTTGAAGAAAAGCTCTTTGTAGTTTATCTTCTAATTTTGTTAAGGCTTCTCGGGCTGCATTGGTTAATTGCCTCGGTGAATCCAAGGCTGCATCTCCAATTAAAATATCATATAATGGTTTTAACTCATAATTGGCCATTCCTAAACTTCCTCTTATCCAATTTATATCTCCTAATAATTTTTGAAAATCATTCAGTGTGCAAAGATGATCCTTCCTTAACTCTACCTTTTGTGGCATGATATAATGTTTAGTTATTTTAGAGCCAAGATAATTGACAACTTTGCTCTGTTGCACCTTCTCAGGGGCAATACAGAGTCCCTTTTGCTTTAGCAGTTCTACAAGTGAGCTATATGCTTCTTGAAGAATGCTCTCTTCTTTAGCTGCTAACAGTATATCATCCATATAATGGAGGCATTTTAAGCCTGGAAAACGTGCTCTCAAAGGTTCTAAAGCAGTTGCTACAAATAATTGACATATTGTAGGACTATTGGCCATGCCTTGTGGCAATACAACCCACTGATATCTTTTATCAGGTTCCTCATGATTAGTGGACGATAAAGTGAAAGCGAATCTCTCACTGTCTTTGCTATTCAGTGGAATGGAAAAGAAGCAGTCCTTAATATCTACCACAATAATAGGCCAATTTTCAGGCAAGGCTGACAGCAATGGAAGACCACACTGTACAGGTCCCATAATTCTCATTTGTTCATTTATAGCTCTAAGATCATGTAACAATCTCCATTTTCCTGATTTCTTCTTGATGACAAATATGGGTGTATTCCAGGGAGAAAGAGAGGGTTTAATGTGCCCTTTCTCCAATTGCTCTTTCACTAATTGATATGCAGCATGTAATTTCTCAGAGGAGAGTGGCCACTGAGGAACCCAAACTGGCTCCTCTGTTACCCAGGTTATGGGAATGCCCTCCTCAGCAGCCCCTAGGAAAAACCCAACCCTTGTTTGGGTTTCCTAGGTACTGTTTGTATTGGCTCCTTTTTGCCTTGTAAAAATTTTCCCAGGCCAAAATCAGGATGACACCCCATGTTTTTCATAATATTTTTAGATTCTTTGGAGTATTCATTACTTAACTGAAAGCCCATGGATTTCATAAGATCCCTCCCCCAGAGGGACACTGGAAGCTCAAGGACATAGGGTTGCATAACGCCAGAGTGACCTTCGGAATCTTGCCAATTTAACAAATTTGCACTAACATTTGGAACACTGGCATAACCCAGTCCCTGCAATGTTTGTGAGGAAGCCTGTATAGGCCAGCTTCGAGGCCAATCTTTACTAGCTATGATACTGCGATCTGCACCTGCAATCCAAATCTAAGTCTCTTCCCAATTTCTTCCAGGAAGGCACTGTGAGGCTTCCTGAAATTGCAAACCAAGGAGCAATTACATCACACTGTTGTAAAAATCATTCTAAGGTGCGTTTTTTTATTTTCAGTTTCTTAGAGAGAAGCAGCTCGTTAAGAGCCAAAAAAATTGGGTGCGAGGAGGAGGCGCCCATGTCAGTATACTTTTTTTTTCTTTTCTCAATTTGAAAAGTTTCTC
Source organism: Onychomys torridus (assembly GCF_903995425.1). Taxonomy (NCBI): domain Eukaryota; kingdom Metazoa; phylum Chordata; class Mammalia; order Rodentia; family Cricetidae; genus Onychomys; species Onychomys torridus. The sequence goes on along the minus strand of NC_050445.1, from coordinate 72,813,536 downwards.
GGAGGTTTCTCAGAGCCTTTGCAGAATTGCTCCAGCCCTCCGGGCTCCTGCTTGTTTTATCTAATTATCCGTCCGCTCTAGTCGCGGCCCAATTAAATTATCCGTCCGCTCTTGTCGCGGCTCTGCTCTCCCACTCTCCCTTCTACAGGTGAGCGTTACCCGCTTTTGTCGCGGATCCCCAGTTTTTTCTGAGGACTTACCGGTACCGCCTGACTGTAAATGAGTTCTGAATCCGGAGAGAGCCGTGGTAATTGTCCCCGTACGGGCCACCACTTGTCGCGCCCGCCTCGACCAGCAAGGAAGACGTGACACTGGGATCCTTCTCATTACAGTTTAATCAGACCTTTGATTAGTTACATTGTGTCTCTCTCGCTGGGGCAAGCCTCTCCCAGCACCTAAGTAGGGCTGGGCTGCCAACCCCAAGCAGCCACGTGGGCACTGTCCACAGGTTCACGCATATGCCAGCAACACACGAATCCAGCCATAGCCAAATAAGGAGCTGTTTACCCTAAAGAGTGTTTGCCATCGGGAAGGCAGAGGGTAGAAGCCAGAGCCATCTTTAGGGTGCGGCTACACGTGGCTCTCTACAGTCTCTTATTTGCAAGAATAATTGAGCTTGACAATTCACAAGAAAAATAGAAAATTTAAATGCATGAAAGCAGAACTACTCCTGAATGAAAGAAGTTTGTAGAAAATCTTCAGTAGTATTTTGGCATGTAACAAATTGGAATTTATAAGTGTACTAAACTTTTGTGTACCTATAAAGACCACTTGCTAATATTATATAAGAAGAATATATTTTATGAATGTTAATTCTTACTTTTTTTGTATATTGAAATAAACATTTCACACATTGCATATGAGATTTGATGGTAAAATTATACTCTTGTCTATAGAAAATAATTAGATGTCTTTCTTATTTTAATTTTGTTAGAGTTGCTTTCATCTCATTGACTAAAATTCCTGGGAGATTTTAATATTTATGAGTTTTTAGTAAGGAAAATATGAAGTGAATATACTTTACTAATAAAACAATGTTCTCAGCCAGGTAGTGGTGGTGCACGCCTTTAATCCCAGCACTTGGGGAGGCAGAGGCAGGCAGATCTCTGTGAGTTTGAGGCCAGCCTGGACTACAGAGTGAGTTCCAGGAAAGGATGCAAAGCTACACAGAGAAACTCTGTTTAAAACAACACACACACACACACACACACACACACACACACACACACACAAAAAAAAAAAAACAAACAAAAAACAAACAAACAACAAACAAACAAACAAAAAACAAAACCAAAAAACTATGTTCTATTAGTGACCATATATGTACAAGTAAAAATATTGTGGTAAACAGAATTATGTCCTCCCAAAGATGTCCATACAAAGATGTATATGTTAATGTACATAACAAAAAACCTTCATCTAAGACCAAGTTATGTGGTGAAGAAATAGGGATATAGGTAGAAAAGGAAAGTGAAAGCAGGCTCTCTAACATGACTGTCCCTTGTTCTATGATATACATTGCCAGGAGCAACTTTGGAAAAGTACAGGGTTAGGTATCTAAGCAGAACCAATAGAGCCAGATAAATTACTCAAGCCAGCCCCATTAGTGGACTACAAGTCTTAGTAAAACCAATCCTAAATATATAAAGCTGTTACTTTCTTTGTGGCTTGGTCTTCTGTCTTTCTTAGTCATTCAGTTCTTTGTTTGTGACAGTGAAGGAACTTGGCAGTCCCCAAGACAATGTCTAGCACCCCAGTTACAGATAGAGACTTGACATGGACTACCCTGCCTTATCCAGGAAGGCAGGTGTAGTTACAGAATTGCTTAAGAGTCTAGACAACAAGATGTAATGATTAAAGTACAATGGCAGAGGATAGGCCATGAGTTTAAAGAAGTTATTCTCATGGTTTTGAAGAAATAGAAAGGAGTCATAAACCAATGAATGCAGATGGATTCTGGAGGCTAAGAACATATTAATCCAAATGAAAAAGAATTTTTCTAAAGGCAAAGGGATTTTTACTTTCATAGAACCTCCAGAAAGATCATTGACCTTCTGACACATTGATTTTAGTTAATAAAACCTATTTCAACCTTCTTACTTATAGAATAAAAAGATTATATATTCCTGTTGGTACAAGCCAAAAAAGTTGTACTAATTGAATATTTAAAAAAAAACAGGAAATTAACATAAATGCTAGGGCTGGAGAGATGGCTCAGAGGTTAAGAGCACTGTCTGTCTGCTCTTCTAGAGGTCCTGAGTTCAATTCCCAGCAACCACATGGTGGTTCACAACCATCTGTAATGAGATCTGGCTCCCTCCTCTGTATACATAATAAATAAATAAATCTTTAAAAATATATAAATGCTAAGTATTTTACTGTTTGATACTGATGAATTGTGGATCTTTGTGTATGGATGTAGAAATGAGGCAACCTATATTTAAGCTATTGCAAAGAAATTTTCCTTAAGAAGAAACTATTAGGAATTGATAAGAACATGAAGCAAAAAACAAATGTGTTTCTCTCTAATTATGTCTTTTTCTTTTCAAGGTACAACAAATGATGACTTGGAGGTATAAGATTTGTGCTATACAATGGTGCTCATTCATACAAAAGAAATAGATATTTTCTCTCTATCGGTTAGTAGAATACTAAATATATAAAACAAAAGGTGTACTGTACCATTGTCCCTGCTTTTGTCTCCTAGTTCACTTAGATGTGGGGCATTCCAGCCACAGGTTCCCATCACCATGAACTCTACCATGTAATCTAACCATAATGGACACAACCCTCTCAAAATGAGTTTAGACAAACCCTTCTTCCCATTCCAAAGGAAACAGTAAGGACCAGGAAATGAAGATTCAATACTTGGAAACTGCAAAAGTGATGCCAACTTTGAGAAAAATGGGTGTAAAACAGACACCAACAAAGCTAATATTTATAATTATCTTCACTAATGTAATTAAAACAGAAAGATGAACAGATACAAATTTTCATACCTGTGAAATGGCTCAGTAGGTGAAGGCATTGACAGCCAAACATGACAGACTTAGTTTGATCCCTAGAACCTATATGGTAGAAGAGCATAGATCAAATTAATAAGTAAATGTAAAATAAACAAAAAGTTTTGAAGGCAATGAAGGATTAAAGGCTTATATTATTTGGATGAAATTAACACAAAACTTATTCTTCAAACTATTGCTTAAAATACTCCCTGAAAACAGAATGATTTAAGTGGGAAACAATTGCACTGTAGAAGAAAGAGCGGGATGTATGATCAGTATCCACAATCCTGAACACACACACACACACACACACACACACACACACACACACACACACACACAGCTGCAGCACATACACTGAGCTTAAGCGTGTCATTTTTTAATCTGGAATTTTTTCATTTCCAAATATTCTTGAACAAATCACTTCTACCATACCTTTACTGAATCCAGTATCACTTCTAAGGACTTCTCCTAAGAACTTAGGTATACTATGGCGAATAATGAAGGATAAATGTTCAGATCTTGTTGTTTTAAATTACTTTTCCTGTTACATGAGAAAAAATATTAGCATTTAAGTTCCTAAATGACCTAAAGAAATGCTTAGAGAAGGTTTCCATAGAAATGCTTATGGTATAAATAATCTAGACTCATGCATAAATATGATGACATAAATCTAGTAATGAACAAATAGTTGTTGCTCAGTGGAAGTAATTATCTATTAACCTATGACAATAAGTTATTTTGTCCTTTCATACAAATTCTGCCTTCCATATATTACCACATATCTAATGCCAAATTGACATCCAGAGTCTTCATTTTTCTTACCACATTAAGGAAATATATTTTAAAAATAATTACACATAAATTTGTATTGAAAAAATTTATATTTTAAACAACACAAACAAATATATTTGACTTAAGCAGTACAAAATTCCCCACTAAATAAAGCCTACATATTTTTAACTTGATATTTAAGAGCCTATGTAGCCAGGCATCAACCTATTTTTGGAGTTTGTCCACACACCTCAGACTTGTAAGCCATTTACTTCTCTAACAATCTCTTGTGTTTCTTTGTTTATCTTTGTTCAGCTTACTTCTCCTGCCATAAATGCTTTCCGAGTGGACTGGACATTTGCCAATATAATCCATTCCAAGGCTTAGATCTGGTGTTTGATTATTCATAAAACAGCAGATCGCCTCCTGCATCAGTTTCAGAAAACATCTTCAGTTCCCACAGCCTCTTCATAAAAACACCCTTGGGGTTATTGATAACATTATATGAACATTTCTCTCTGGTAGATTGAAAACTGATTGAGAGCAAAAAGCCTATTGTTTTGCTGTTTAGACTCTTTATAGCAAAGGTCTTTTATAAAACATGTACACATACACAATAATGTATGAATGTGTACATAGCTAGAGAAAGAGACTAAGAAATGGCATGATGCTTGAGTTACAATGAATATTAGTAGACAGTCTTTTAACATCTTGATTTTAAATACAACAGCAATAACATTTCAAGTTACCCAGCATGAATATTTTTATGTTGTCCAGAGGTAGAATATCAAGGTAGGAAGTAACTGGTTTAAGTAAACTCTATTTTTTGAAAACTTTACACCCCTGAAAGACAAGTCATTTACCTTTGAACCTCCTTGTCCTCAGACTTATCCCAAGGCTATAATAATGTTTTATTATTTATTTAGCATTTTATATTTTCATGGCACTTTAAAACTATTCATTCATTAGGGCAAACAACATGGAGCAGAACCAGGTGAGTCTGATTAAATGAATGTGACAGATAAGAAAACAGCAATAGTGCCAAACTGGTCTTTCCACAGTAAATGTAGTTTGAGTTTTCCTGCCTGGCCCACAGTCAGGACAAATCTCTCTTACCCGCCAGTCCCACAGAAAGTGCCAGTCTAGACATGCCTCTGGTGCCAGAACTCAATTTCCCTTCTCTTAAAAACCAAAACCAAAACAAACAAATAGCAACGACAACAGAAAGAAAAAAAAAAAACAACAGAGCAACCAAGCTCTTATTTGTTTCAAGGTGATTTTTGTTCTTCATTTTCATCATCAAAACATTTATCAGCAGGTCTTGTCCAAAAAATAGTTCACACGAATGACTAATCATCAAATTTAAAATCTTGTTGAAATTATTGCTGAGAAAAGATAGTATTTCCTATTTATAATTTAACCTAGTATAAAGATACTGATTAATAGTCACACATTTTCATCCTTTGTCTGCCCCTGACAAAATGTACTGACATTTATCAAATAAATTCTACATCTCCATTTAATGGTGTTTATTGTTCTGGAGTAATACATAACCTTAGTCAAAGTCTTCCAAGTTCCTTAACTGCAAAATAGTGAACAAACACATATGTACATGAGAAAAAAAAAACACTCATAAAATACAATATGCATTTGTCTTCAGAGATATAAATCTTCACCAAAAATAACTTTTCTTGTCAAAGTTCTAGTCACATACTTGTCAATGCAAAATTGATTTGAAAGTAGATTTTCTCCTTTTATGTTGAAGGTTGTGATTTGGGGCAATGTGACAATAAATTATTTGAAGTTATTTTTCTCTCTACTCTTGCAGCAAACAAATCTCTACAAAATTGTCTGTCCCTACTCAGCATCTCAGGAATGTGGTGTTATTTTATCCCAGTGGGGATGAAGGGTTTCACCTTATTTATTGCTGGCGTTTTAATGTTTTTGACTCACATAATCATTCTCTCACCATGATACCATTTACATTTCCTGAGAAAGGTTGAGATAATTTACTATTTCTGGGAAAATCTTTTGCTGTTACTGATGCAGAGAATCAGACTCAGGACTGCTGTCAGTGTCAATCCTACTGAACCTAATGTAGAAATAAGGACTTGCATGCATATAGAGCATCTGCGGCCTTTGATGTCAAACTTTGATAGTGCTCACATGTATCCATATACTCAAGTAATGTCTCACACAACAGGACAGAATTTAGAAATTTGAGCAGAATATCCAAAACCAAAATCAATTTATTTTTTAATCCAAATGGTTATCTGGATCAAGAAGAATGTGGAGTGATGGTTTTGAATCTATGTGTAGTCCTAAAAGGACAATGAAAGTTATATGAAATGAACCATTGGAGAGCTCACCTCTAGGCAGAACAATCCATTCTGACCTATGTAGTCAGCCTTTCCAATTACTACGATGATGTTTGAGTACAAGGTGGAAACGAAAGCAAGCATCTGGAGATCATTTGTGCTCCTCTGTCACCCACTAAACAGCAGAGCATACTGTGAAGAAGTATAAATGGCCTGTGATTTTGTTGCTATCACTCCAATCACTGTCACAGACTACTCACAAACGTTTTTTCAACATTGGAACCACTTTCTCTGGCCAGGCATCTCAAGGAATACAGACAGCATCCTCTGAAATGTCTGATGCACATACCTCCTTGGAAAATTTAGCCATCATCCAACAGAACTCAAAACAGGTTAAACTTCTAATATCCTCAGTCCATTCTCTTTTCAAATGTCTTGAGGGAACCTGAGAGTGTAAGGATCAAGCCTACATCTGAATTTAATTATAAGACACTGTATTGGGATACCTCAGAGACTTTTTCCCTTCAAGTTACAACATATGTTATTCTTGAAGGTGGAAGGGCTAGTTTCCATGGCCACATCACTGAAAGCCCATACTCTTGCAGCCTTTGGAGACTTTGATGCTTTCATTGTTGTTGGGCTACTAGAGAAATTGATTTAAGAGATAGACTTTGTTTTAGTGTTATAATTTCTTTAAATGGTAAAATAATTGGCAAATGGCTGGCTCAACCCAAGCCTTCAAAGGCAATAAGATATTAATCTCTTCCATTTTTAAACCAGCAAAGTGGCAATTCGATTTTCCATCTCTAAAATGTTGAAGAAAGTAAATTTCAATTCATGGAAACAGATGAAAATCCACAGATACAAGGATACATAAAACAGATGCATAATGTATACATGCACACATATTAATACAGCATAAGAGAAATATGTGAGCTCTGGATTCTGATCTCTTCCTGAAGTAAGCTGTATGTGCAGCTTGATGACATGATTGTTTAGCAGCCCTTTCAGTTACCTAGTTCAATCCACAAGGCACTGGCTAAAGCTTCAGTCTAGGTAGAGTAATAATCCCATTCTGACCTATGCAGTCAGCCTTTCCACCACTTACCATGATGATGTTTTTATTGCTAGGTGGAAATGAAACAACATCTGGAGTCCATTCTTGCTCCTCTTACATCTTCTAAGGCCCACAGCATATTGTGCTGAAGTTTAAATATGCCTGTTCATTTCTTGCCATTGGCTAGCTCTAGGATAGAGGTTAACAGGACAGATTTCTTCTTAAATGCATTGAACACTATATGGCAATTGGCTTAACTGAAGTAAACTATGTAAATAGAAGCTCTTTTTAATTATATTCTTATAATAACCAAGCTCTAATACTTCAGAGACAACTTCAAATGTATAATCCCATCAAATCATAGGCAAATACTATGAATTCCATAGCATTCTGTTGATATTAATCTTGTTAAACTAGCTGAGATCTGAAATTACTCACTTCCACCTCTTTCCAACTGTGCTATTTAGAGTAAGTCCACTTGTGCAGTTGTTACTTAAAAGTAGAGAATTATACTATAGTTTCCCAAAGACAGAAAATCTTCATGGATAACTTGAATTTAGTCTGTAGGTTAGATTTTTATTCTTGTTAGTTGATTGAGTTACTGGTATATCATTCGGTCATATTGTAGTTGGAAGTTTCTCCAGTCCTGCCAGCTCCCCCTCCCCCATCGCAGTCCCACAGCCCATTTACTTATAAAATAATCACTCAGAAGCTTATATTAATTATAATTGCTTGGCCATTAGCTCAGGCTTATTACTGACTAGCTCTTATACTTAAATTAACCCATAATTCTCTGTGTCTGGCTGGTGACTCCTGTCTCAGCCTTCCTCTTTCCAGAATTCTCCTTGTCTCTTTATCCTACCTATACTTCCTGCCTGGCTACTGGCCAGTCAGTGTTTTATTTATCAACCAATCAAAGCAACACATATTCACAGCATATAGCATCACAGAGATATCAATTTTATACCTTAGATAATAATATAGCACTATTTCTTTTATGTTGTTCTAAGATTTGATCCTTGATCAAATATATATGTAAAACATTAAGTAAACCATGAACATTATATGTTATCTGCTTTTGTTACTTATAGCAGATACCATTCAGTTCACTCATAATATAAAACCTATACAGTCATTTGTTTATACAACACAAAATATAAATGACATGCTGTCTCATAAAATATATTTTTGACATGCTGTCTCATAAAATAAATTTCATATTCAAAAGGTAAGATAGAAAGCAAAGCATTTTTTGAAATCACATCCATGCAAATGAATGTTCTCATGACCATTTTCATTTTTAAAATCTTTAATCATCATTATTTTTAGTTTCCTGTCATCATGAAATAATGTCCTTGATGGAACTTCCTGATTTATTGAGCAAAAGCGAAAATTAATTCTAGGGATGTTGTATGAGTGATGATTCACAATGGAAAATACTTTGAAATTTTGAATAATCAGGGAACTTCCAAGACTGCAAATCATTGTAAAGTTTCTTACAAAAATTTCATCATTTAAAGTTACCATTTTCATGTTTATATTTTTTGAGGAAAATTAATCACTACCAACCAATCATCATGATAATCAATTTTACAGAAAAATTGAACTGCCTTGGTAAACATTTCATTCTATTTTGAGTGCACATAAAGACAAAGAAAAAATTATATACAGAAATGAACCCAATTATCATGAACTGACTGTACTCCTCTGATATCATTTGTCAAAAACCTAACCCCTCAATCCAGTGATATTTAGAAGTGTCCATTGGAATTGTATTAAATCACTGAGGTGAAGCCCCGATGGACCAGATTAATGTAAAAGAGGTCACAGAGAACTGCCTACTGCTCCCAGAGTAGGATACAAAATGTTGGACTGTAGGCAGAAGGTGTTCCTCAGGACAGCCACAGGGACACTCTGATATTTTATTTAAAAAAACCAAAAACATTGATTCTATTTTTTAAACATAAATTTCATATGTTTAAAGAACGTTTGTGTAATTGAATTAATACATCAGTGTGTATCTCAGAACTATAGTAAACATCCCCCTCCAGGTTGGCATTTGTTTTAAGGTAAAACCTATTTCTTCAGAGCATTACGATTTAATGGAGAATAAAGCAGAGGTAGAGTAGTTACAATGTCAGTTACCCAGAGGAAGGCTACCGTCCTCAGATATTACTATACATGCATTTGATGATTAATTCTGAAGTCTATAGATGTTACTTTGATTTAATGAGTGTCGGTGCTTTTTCAATATTTGACTATTGTAATTTGAGCAAGGGATTGGCAAGATGGCACAGCTACTGAAGGAAATTGCTGCCAAGCTCAACCATTTGTATTTGATCCCAGGGACCCATGTGGTGAAAGGAAGGAATGAACTGACTCCCGCCAGTTGTCTTCTGGCCTCCACACGCATATTATGGCACCCATGCATATGCATAGATACATAAATACATCTAATAAAATTATTAAAAAATGAACTACAGCAGACCAGCCTGATCTACAGAGTGAGTTCTAGGATGACCAGGGCTATACAGAGAAACCCTATCTTGAAAAACCAAATAATAATAATAATAATAATAATAATAATAATAATAATAATAATAATTTACAACAACAGCTACATATTTCCAGTTACTTTTCCTTCAGTCACATAAATAATGATTTTAGTGCCCCTGTGGTCATTCTTATGCTTTCTATAAAAAGAGTAGCATTAACACGAGAAAATTGCTTAAGTGTTTTTATTTAAGCCTTTAAATATGAATATGAATATTTTGAACGAACATCTATGTTTGTAAACTTAAAAGTAAATCTTTTAAAATATTTTTGTGTATGGTGTATGCATATGTGTGCCACATGTATGTGGGTACATGTGCATTTGCTTGTGTGTGGATGCTACAGATTGATGTTGAACATCTTTCTCAGTCCCTTTTCATTTTACTTGATGAGGAAGGTCTTGGTAAATCAGGAACTGATGCATCCCTCTTCGCTGCTGTAGCTGGCCAACTTGCTCTTGGCATCCTCTGTCTTTGGCATCTCATTGTTTCAATCACAAGTAGGCTAGGCTACTCCACCTACCTAGCTTTTGTGTGCTTGTTTGGGATCTAAATTGCATCCTCTCACTGGTGACCTAAGTGCTTTATACACTAATTCCTACCCCTAAATTGTATGTAAATTTTATTTACAGGACAATCCCCATTTGTTAGCAAGACTGTACCCCATGTTAGTATATATTAAGCATCACCAGTGTAAGGCACATTAATACTCCTAAGGAGATTCTGAAGTACTATGAAAAAATGATGAATGTAAACCAGATAACAAGAGTAAATGATTGTGTTATGGGAAATGGCATGGAGAAATGCTTTGATTTGGAGCCAGAATGTTATAGAATTGTTTCCCTGTTAACTCCAGCTTTAGGATGAAGTGATGCAAAGATACAGAGTCCATGAATTTTATCTGACTTATCTCTAAAATAGGTTATTCTGGAGGAAACTAAGGAAATGCATCTTATACACCCCATCACAAATTTTAGTAATGCCGCAAAATGCCAAGTGATGGGCTTTCAAAGGGTGGACGGGTAATTGCATTCACACGTGGTGAGAAAGCTAGTCTACCTTCAGAGATATGCATCAATTTAAGTGCTTCTTTAGAGTTGTTAAAATACTTCTGTGGATAAAAAGAAAGGGGGGTTTCCAATAAGAAGAAAACAATATGGAAATAGTCATAGGACACCATGAAAGGGCCAAACCTAAGAATAATAGGAAGAGAAGAAGGAGAAGAATCCCAGCTCAAGGCACAGAAAATATATTCACTAATCTGAAGAAGAACATGCCTATAAAGATACAAGAAACTTATAGAACACCAAATAGACTGGAAAAAAAAAAGTCCACTCACCACATAATAATCATAATATTAAATATACAGGATAAAGAATGAATATTAAAAGCTGCAAAGGAAAAAGGCAAAGCAGACATCATAATTACACCTGAATTCTCAAAGGAGACACCAAAACCCAGAAGGGCTTGGACAGAGATATTACAGACACTAAAAGACCACAGATGCCCATCTAGACTACTATACCCAGCAAAACTTTCAAATCGCTATAGACAGATAAAACAAGGTATTTTATGACAAAACTAAATTTAAACAAAACCTATTTACAAGCCCAACCTTACCAAAGGTACTATAAGGAAAACTCCAACCTAAGGAAGTTAGCTGCATCTAAAAGAACATAGGCAATAGATATCTAACACCAGCAAAACCCAAAGAAGGGAAACACACACACACACACACACACACACACACACACACACACACACACACACACTTGAAAGCTCTAGAACAAAAAGAAGCAGACACACCTAGAGGAGGAGGAGACAGCAGGAAATAATCAACCTGAGGGCTGGAATCAATTAAAAAGAAACAAAAAGAACAATATAAATCAATGAATCAAAGAGTTAATCAAATCGAATCAATGAAACAATTAGTTAGGTTTTTTTGAGGAAATCACCAAGATAGACAAACTCTTATCTAAACTAACGAAAAGACACAGAGCTGGAATACCCAAATTAACAAAATCAGAAATGATAAGGGGGACATAACATCAGACACGAGGAAGCTCAGAGAATCATTAGGTCATACATTAAAAGTCTGTACTCCACAAAATTAGGAAATCTAAAAGAATTGGATAATTTTCTTGATAGATACCACTTACCAAAGTTAAATTAGGGTCAGATAAAAACTTATGTAGACTTTGGTATCAGAAGGTGAAAATGTCAATTCTCATGGGTCGATAGAATAAACATTGTAAAAATGGTCATTTTACCAAAAGCAATCTATAGATTCAATGCAATTCCCATCAAAATTTCAACACAGTTCTTTACAGACCTTGAAAAGACAGTATACTGCTGGGTGGTGGTGGTGCATGCCTTTAATTCCAGCATTCAGGAGGCAAAGGTAGCCTGATCTCTGTGAGTTTGAGGCAAACCTTGGCTACAGAGTGAATTCTAGGAAAGGCACACAGCTACACAGAGAAACCTTCTCTCGACACCACCACCCCCCAAAAAAAGAAAAGACAGAATGCAGTTAAATACGGAAAAATTAAAAACCAAGGATAGCTAAAACAATTGTGAACAATAAAAGGACTTCTGAAGGCATCAGTATTCCTGATTTTAAAATGTATATAGTAATAAAAAAAAGCATGGTATTGGCATAAAAACAGATACCTTGATCAATGAAATCGAACTGAAGACACAGAAGACCCAGACATAAATTCACACACCTATGGACACCTGATAGTTTTTATTATAATTTTTTAAATTTTTATAAAGAAGTCATAAGTAAACAGTGGAAAAAAACAAACAAACCATCTTCAACAAATGGTACTGGTCGAACTGAATATCTACATATAGAAGAATGCAAATAGATCCATATTTGTCCCCTGCACAAAATTCAAGTCCAAGTGGATCAAAGACCTCAACATAAAACCAGATACCCTGAAGCTGATAGAAGAAAAGTGGGGAACATCCTTGAACACGTTGGCACAAGAGACAACTTGATGAACAGAAAGAACACTGATAGCACAGGCACTGAAGTTGACAATTCATAAATGGGAACTCATGAAACTGAAAAGCTGCTTTAAGGCAAAACACTACACTGTCAAAATGACAAAATGTTTCCATCAACTCCACACTCAATAGAGGATTAATATCTAAAATACATGAGAAACTCAAGAAACTAGACATCAACAAACCAAATAATTCAATTTAAAAATAGGGTACAGATCTCAACGTCAGAAAATCTAAAGGCCAAGAAGAACTTAAAGAAATGTTCAACATCCTAAGCCATCAGGGAAATGCAAATCAAAACTACTTTGAGATTCCATCTTACAACTGTCAGAATGGCTAAAATCAATAACACAAGTAATAGCTCGTGCTAAAGAGGATGTGGAGCAAGCTGAACGCTCTTCTATTGCTGGTGGGAGTGCAAATTTGTATAGTCATTATGAGAAGCAATATGATGGTTCCTTAGAAATTGGATACCTATCTATCTCAAAATCCAGCTATACCACTCTTGGGCATATCCCTAAAACATGCTCCATCCTGCCATAAAGACACTTATTTAGCTATGTTCCTAGCAGCTTTATTTGAAATAACCAGAATCTAGAAACAACTTCAATATCCCTCAGTCGAAGAATGAATAAAGAAAATGTGGTACATTTATATAATGGAGTATTACTCAGCTGTTAAAAACAATGACATCATCGGGAGCTGGAGAGATGGCTCAGTGGTTAAGAACACTGATGATTCATCCAGAGGTCCTGAGTTCAATTCCCAGAACCCACATGGTGGCTCACAGCCATCTGTGATGAGATCTGGTGCCCTCTTCTGACCTGCAGGTGTATGTGCAGGCAGAACACTGTATACATAATAATAGAAAAAAAAAAAGCAATGACATCATGAAATTTGCAGACAAATGGAAAGAGGTAGAAAAAAAAGTCTTGAGTGAGACAACCCAGACCCAGAATGACAAACATCGCATGTACTCACTTATAAGTGGGTATTAGGGGTTGAGTAAAGATAATCACACTGCAATCCACAGGTCCAAAGAGACTAAGTAACAAGGAGGGCTCTGGGAGAATGTACGAATCTTGTTGGGAAGGAGAATAGAATAAATTTTGCAGGTGAAGTGTGGGTGGGTGGGTGGGTGGGGATGGGAACTGGAGAGATTAGGTGAGGGAGGGATGGAAAGAGAGAGTATGAGGAGAGATGAGTGGAATTGGGGGATATTTGAGGGATGATGTGGAAACATCCTGGAACCTACGAGGGTGACCCTAGTGAGGACTCCTAGTAATGGAGGATATTGACCCTGAACCTGCCATCTTCTGTGACCAGGCAAAGCTTCCAGTGGTCGGACTGGGAAACCAACCCAGCCACAAAACCTTTGATCTACAACCTGTCCTGCCTCCAAGATGTGCTGGGTCAATGGTGGCTCTGAGCTTATGGGAGTGGCCAACAATGACTGGTCTAACAAGAGGCCCATACCAGGAGAGGGAGCCCATGGCCCCCCACACTGCCTGAATAGTCAGGAACTGGAAACTGGATGGCTCAAAGATATAGGGTAAAACCAATCATGACTGGTAGAAAAAAAAAAAGTGAATGAAATGAGTTTTATGATATTCTGCCAAACTCATAGATCAGTGCCTAGCACAATCATCATCAGAGAGGCTTCTTCCTTTAGCTGATGGGAGCAGATGCAGAAACTCACAGCCAAACATTAAGCAGAGCTTAGGGAATTCCACAGAAGAGAAGGAGAAAGTACTGTAGGAGCCAGAGGGATTGAAGACAGCCAGGGAACATGGCCCCAGAAAAATAAGCAGGACTTATAGGGGCTCACAAAGACTGAAGTGGCAACCAGGGACCCTGCATGGGTTTGAGCTAGGTCCTTTCGATATATGTTGTGATTCTTTAGCATGGAGTTTTTGTTGGACTCCAAACAGTGGGAGTAGAGGTATGTCTGGTTCTTTTGCCTAATCTTGGGACCCTTTTCTTCCTACTGGGTTGCCTCATCCAGCTCAGCTTTGACATGAGATTTGTAGATGAATTTCTAATTGTAGATAAATTTCTAAACGGTCTTATGAAATAAAAAACACGGAGAGATCAGGGAGATAGGGAAAGCCACAGCTAACCTCACCTCACCAACTCCTCAGGTTCCAAAAATAAGTACTTCCTGTCAACCCACACCTGTATGCCTTTCTATTCTGCCATCTGATTTGCTTTCTCTGTCCAGCTACATCACTTCCTCTTCCCGCCCAGCTCTGTCACTTCCTATCTGTCTGTACAGACCTCCATGGTTAACTAGTGTTGGAATTTAAGGTGTGTACCACCACACCTGGGGCTCTGTTCCCAGTGTGGCCTTGAACTCAGAGATCCAGACAGATCCCTGCCTGCCAAGTGATAGGATTAAAGGCATATGCTACCATTGCCTGACTTCTATATGGTGGCTGGCTTTTTCCTCTGATCTCAGCGGTGGGTCCAGAGGAAGGGCAGCGGTGTTTCAGCAAAAGGGGGAAGGGCAGCGGTGGGTCCAGAGCATGGGCAGCAGAGTTCCGACGGAAGGACAGGGATGGATCCAGAGGAAGGGCAGCGGTGTTCCTTAGGAAGGACAGCGGTGGGTCCAGAGGAAGGGCAGGGGTGAATCCAGAGGAAGGACAGGGGTGGATCCAGAGGAAGGACATGGGTGGATCCAGAGGAAGGACAGGGGTGGGTCCAGAGGAAGGGCAGCGGTGGTCCAGAGGAAGGGCAGCGGTGGTCCAGAGGAAGGGCAGCGGTGGGTCCAGAGGAGAGGGCAGCGGTGGGTCCAGAGGAAGGGCAGCGGTGGGTCCAGAGGAAGGGCAGCGGTGGATCCAGAGGAGAGGGCAGGGGTGGTCCAGAGGAAGGGCAGCAGTGGGTCCAGAGGAAGGGCAGGGGTGGGTCCAGAGGAAGGGCAGGGGTGGTCCAGAGGAAGGGCAGCAGTGGGTCCAGAGGAAGGGCAGCGGTGGTCCAGAGGAAGGGCAGCAGTGGGTCCAGAGGATGGGCAGGGGTGGGTCCAGAGGAAGGGCAGGGGTGGGTCCAGAGGAAGGGCAGGGGTGGTCCAGAGGAAGGGCAGCTGGGGCTGGGAACTGGGAGTAGTGGAGGGAGGGAAGGCTGTGGTCAGAATGGATTGTATGAGAGAATTTTTAAAAAGGAAAAAAATTGTCGGACATACAACTATCATGATAAATTATCTTTAAATGAAACATTAAGGATGAATTTCTGCAACACATCACTGAGTAAAGGGAAGTCTGTAAAATAAGGTATTTGGTATTCTTTCACTTATTTTTAGTATTTTTAAATGTATAAAAAATCTCTGATAAAAGATGCTGGTATCTGTCAAAACTCCTCAAATAGGTGGCTAAAGATGTAAACATTTTCCTCTATATAAAATAAAATAAATGTACTTAAAAAAAACCTCTTTTTAAATGTCAGAATAATGGCTACTTTTAGGGAATTGTGTTGAGTGAGAGTCCAGTGTGACTATGGACTAAAGATAATTATCATTTCTTTAGAAAGACATGATCCAGTTACATTCATATTTTCAAGAAGGGAAATTTCAGAAAGCTTTACATTTGTGTATATTTTTCAAGTATTGTTTAGGAAAAGTTTTAGAAGCCCAGATGAATGACTTTTGCTACTTATCAAATTTAATGTTTTAAATCATAAATGTTACCTAGAAAATAAATAAATAAAGAGGAATGAGCGGAGATTTAGGGAGCAGATTTGATGATTGGTACCTTAGGACAGTTTTGATGATCTGTACATTATATAGTCTTGTGAAATGCTCAGTCTATGACATATTTCTTGCTTCATCTGCGGAACAGCTGGTCATAGTTGTATGTTCTTTCTAAATTCCAAATATTTTTCCGACTACTAAACTCTGGGGAGAGGCTGTGACAGAAAGCTGTTCAGCGAACATATTTGCTTTACCAGTGACAGCCAGCGGAAGGCAGAGCGGGAGGCGGCAGACAGGCACTGTTTGCTGGTGGTAACAGCTGCTGAGCAGAGGCAGAACCATGAGGTCAAGCTTTATGAGAAAATGTTAACACATTACATTCCAACTTCACTGAGGTAGTAGGAGTCTCTGTGCCATGAATGATGTGGAACTGACTTCCTAGCACTGTCCAATAAAAGCATGTTAAATAGACATGCGATATTCATTACAGAAATTTGTGTTTCAGGTTTGTACTTTTTTCTTACATGAAATATTTTGCAAGATTATGCAATTGTGCTTTGGTTCTGTATGTTTTTTTATGGCCTGCTTTTAGTAAACACTAAATGTATTGTAAGAAATGTACACATCTAATAATGAAAAAGGCCTCCAGCAATGTATGGAGAATTTCAGATTGTGTTCAAAGCACTTTGCAACATCCTTAGATTTCATAAATATACATATAGAATCTGTCTAAATAACAAGACCATATGTGTCTATTTCAGGATTTTTAATGGATTTCACACTTAATAATAGAACTTCTTCTTTTTTTTTTTTTTTTTGGTTTTGGTTTTGGTTTTTTAAGACAGGGTTTCTCTGTGTAGCTCTTGCGCCTTCCCTGGGACTCACTCTGTAGCTCAGGCTGGCCTCAAACTCACAGAGAGCCGCCTAGCTCTGCCTCCTGAGTGCTAGGATTAAAGGCATGCACCACCCATGCTCAGCTTGCTAATATAACTTTTAAAAAGTTATGATCAAACAAAATAAACTCACTTTGTCTAATTGTAACTATGAGAGTTTATGTTAGCTATAAGCAACAAAAACAAAAATATGACTGATCTAAATGGCATAGTTCAAAAATAAATACA
Organism: Onychomys torridus; assembly: GCF_903995425.1. Taxonomy (NCBI): domain Eukaryota; kingdom Metazoa; phylum Chordata; class Mammalia; order Rodentia; family Cricetidae; genus Onychomys; species Onychomys torridus. The sequence goes on along the minus strand of NC_050445.1, from coordinate 72,796,015 downwards.
AATTCTTCGACAGAAAAAAAAAAAAGCATCCAAAACAAGACAATTTATACAACTCTTGTGATTAAAACCTCAGTGTGGCCAGGCTATGGGGGCACACTCAGGAGGCAGAGGTAGGCAGATTTCGGAGTTTAAGGCTAGCCTGGTGTACAGAGTGAGTTCCAGGACTGCCAAGACTACACAGAGAAGCCTATCTCAAAAAACAAAAACAAAACAAAAAACAAAAACAAACAAACAAACAAAAACCCAAAAAACCTCTCAGTGTGTATTGTATATACACATACTCTTAGGCGTCTGGGACTGAGGCATAAAAATGTAAATTAAATGCAGAAAGCATGTGACCAAATTTGAAAGCTGTCCTTGAGCTCCGCATAATTATTTCACACCTTAGCTCAGCTTGTGTGCTTGAGAGAACATTTAGTAATAGCTTTTCTTCAGCCTGCCTCCTTTCATTCTGTCTTAATGCTCCATGGTCATTTTTCCCATTCTTTCTCAAAGAAACATGTGAAAATAAATGGTGTTATTGATAGAACACAGTAAAGAGCAGGGTGGCTTTGTAACCCCACTCCCCAGGACCACACAACCAAAGAACTCAGCTTCTGATATACAAGTCTACTATTTCCATAGTATTGTCAGAATTTATAAGTGAAAAAGAAATAGTCATTTAAGTGTTCAACTTCTAATTAAATTCATTGCTTAATGTGGACTTCAGGAAAACTTCACAATAAAACTTTCTTATATTCCTTCTACTCAGTCAGTGTACAAATACAAGCAAAAACAATTTTTTAGACCAAAGGAAATCAGGAGACCACACACACACACACACACACCAAACAAACAATCAAACAAACAGTAACAAAAATAAACAGAAAATATGATTCATGGTAGCTGACAGGAAGTAAAAACATTTTCTTTTCTTCATTACCCTTTATGCAATCTTAGTGAGCAGAGGGTAGAGAGGGGTACCTTTGATGACCAACACACTAGGTCTACCCCACGCAGGTCCACATGAATCTAAGCATTAATACAGTAACCATGCACAGAATCGCCTATCCCGACTTGATGCCATGGAGGTGCTGTGGCCTAGCCTCTAACTATCCTTTATGAGTTCTCTGTGCTGGGCTATTTTCTGTGGAGCCAAATTCCACATCCACTCTGGGACTGAGTCCACAAACTTGAGCCTACCTCAGAGCCAGGGTGGTCTTCGACCAAAGGCATCAAGCAGACACCCGAGGACAATAATTTCCAGATCTCTCAGTGTCAATTTCAGTTCGCATTGCCTGTCCCTCCAGTCAAAACCCACAGCTACATACTTCAGCAGTTTAAGAGCCAGGCTTGTCCTAGAAGATGCACTCAAAAGACACCTCTAGAGACCTGGCCACCAGGGATTCAAGCAGACTATGGCTCCTTCATATCTTTGGAGACAAGGGTCCAGTCCATCATGTGTGGACTGGAACACAGGCTCATGTTGGTGGCTTCAGCTCCTCCATTGCCCCCAACATAGGACAGTTCTTATAAACTCAAGCTGTGCTATTCCTGGAAGATTCCTGCAGTGGGTATGGAGGCCGTCAAGAGCTTGCCTTCACCACAGACCTGATTTGGTCAGAGGCACTGCAGCTCCCAATGTGAGAACAGAAGCCACCAAGCAAGCACTCCCATTACCTTTCTTGGAGGAGAACATTTTGCTCATGATGCCGCCCACCTGCCTACCAGCTCCAATTGTGAAGCACCTTAAGACTGAGGCATTCACAAAGACACCTGATCCCTTCCAATACGATGTGTCCTGATGCAGTGTTCACCCACCAGACTTATGCTGGCTCTGTTACAGCGGTGAGCCCCTCCCAAAGTGTCCACTAAGGAAAATGCCAGGCCCTCTGGTCTTTCAAGAAGATGGCAGCTATGTTATCCAGGCTTGTACTCTCCTGAAGAAGAGGGAGAGCCCCATCATGATTGCGGGGAAATTACAGAAGAGACTCTTCTCCTCACTGCCAGCCACCTCTCAATTCACATATGAGATTTTTTACTGATGGGAGCCAAAGCCTAAAATAGAGGTAATAGGTCCCCACATCAAGAGTTTGAGGCCAGCCTGGTCTACAGAGCGAGATCCAGGAAAGGCACAAAGCTACACAGAGAAACCCTGTCTCGACAAAACCAAAACCAAAACCAACCAACCAAACAAACAAACAAAGAGTCTCAAAGCTGCAATAGATTGAGAAAGAGGATTATTTACTTTGGGACAAAGAAATTAAAAACAAAGAACAAATTCTGCAGCTCTTGGAGTTATCTGGGATCCGTGCGCAGTGGTAGTGCCAGGCTCATGGGAAGAGCCAAGGACCAGTCCATGAAGACGCAGCTCCACAGTCCCTACCCATTACCACCCAGAAGGTATGTTTATACTTCTGCTGTTCCCAGAGCTCCCTCACATAAGCCAGATAAAAAGAAAAACAGGGAGCAGTGAGGGAGCTACTAAAAATCAGAAAGGCTGGTTAATCATCATAGATTGGAAAATATTAATTCCAGAGACGACAGCTCACAGCCTACCCCTCAAGTCCATGAAGCAATGCAGGGGGGAGGGGAGGATTCCCTACAAGAATTGTTACAAAAACATTTGCCAGTCCCAAGGTTGCCAACACTCACCCAACAAACTTGCAAAGACTGTCAGCAGTCTGTTCAAAATAATCCCGAGCAGGAACCCAAGGCTCCGTGCTGATATAAAATAGGGGTGCTGCCCAGTTGAACATCTAGAAGTGGACTTGCATCCAACGCAGCAGAGGGTGCTGGGACTTGCTAGTTATGACAGGCACTTTTCAGGCTGGCATATTTCCTACCAACATAGAAGATTAGCTTGGAATTTGCAAACAAGGTACCATCCTTAATCTTCAGATTGGGTTTTAAAGAATCAATAGAACATTAAAAATGGTGCTGGCCCACAATTGTAAAGAAACAGACCTCTCTTAACTAGAAATTCTGCCATGTGTACTATTAGGGTTAGTTGAACTCCCCACAAATGTGATTATCATGTTTGGTTGCCCAGTTCTACTGCCTCCAACAAGACCCAGGGGATCTCTGAGAGTAGGGACACACCCTCCTTTAGCAATGCTGTGCAATGTTCTGCAGATAATTGTCCAGTAGTCACCATATACTCAGTTAAAGTTTTAGATGTCAAACCTGGCAACACTGTACCCACCCCCAAGGCTGCTAAGGATCTGAGCCAGGAATGAACCCCAAGGGCCAACCCAGACCAGCATCTCAACTTGACCATCTCAGAATGACTGCAGAATGGAGAGGATGGCTCAGCTCCTCATCTGAGCTAGTCCCCACTCAGCCACTCTGTATTGCCCAAAGAGTGGTTCTACCTTAGTTTCTTTAGATGCTGCTACTTGGGAATAGGCCAGCCACATTTAGTTTGATACTGATAACTGGTAGGTTGATACATGCTGTAACAGAGAGGCCCATGCCTAAAAGTCAGACTGTAATTCCTTCTGGAGGGGACTTCAACAAGTGCCAGCCTATGAACAAGTAGCCGGAGGACAAAAGAATGACCATATGGGAAACTGTTGGTCATACCTTAAATACTAGTCCTGTCCCCACAAATGGGGCCTGAAAAGGAGCTCTCACACGGGGACAAGGACTTAAGACTGGCATGGGCCTTTGAGGAGCGAGGAGTGGGTGTAACTGCCCTAATGAGCAGTTTAATTCATTGATGGAATTGTAATTTGAGTAGAGCATTTCAGTGATAGTCCACAGGATAGTCCAAGTTCTGAGTTCAGTACTCAGTACCACGATGCAATGCGATGCAATGAAACGTATAGACACACTCTAATTTAAATAGATCATTGTGACGTGGTAAAACAATACACTGGAAACAGCCCATAGGTTAAATAAAATATAAAGAATTGAAAAAAATCTTAAAACCAAACAAAGAGCCCAAAGCACTACAGTTATAGAATTAGGTAAAAGCAGTTCTGAGATGTAAAGCTAAGGAAGAAAATGCTGAGCATATCTCCATCTAAGGAGAAGAATCCCTTTCAGCAGGCAGGTGTGGCACATCACACCAGACAAAGGAAATGAATCCAAGAGTAGGAGAAGGCCAACCAGAAACCAATGCAGAGTGAAGAAACCGGTTTGCTTTGCTGTTTGTAGGAAATTGATGTGCTGTTCTGTTTTGTTTAGCTTTGGTAGTTCTCAGCAGGTAGCAACACACACACACACACACACACACACACACACACACACACACACACACACGTATGTATGTATGTATATATAAAGCAGCTCATACATTTGAGAAGGGGCCTAGAAAGAGTTGGAGGGGAAAAGGGAGTGGCAAAGATGATAGAAATAAAGCAGGAATTCAGGAAATTCTCAAGCAAACCCAAACAACAAAAATTAAAAAACACTGGATGTTTAGAATAACAAAGTTTTAACTACGAATGAAAGCTAAAAAGAAAATCAGAAATGGAACACATCATAACTATTGCCAAAGCACTGCCAAGGATCGTAAGACTTCCATAAACAATTGTAGGCTGAAAATAGGGTACTTTAGGAGTCCCACAAAAGCACCAAGCTAAGTCACAGCATACGTGCAGAGGACATGGTGCAGATCCTCACAGATATCTGTGTCCCCATGTGAACTCTGCTTAGTGGTTCCAATGGGCCATGTTCTCCTGCTGTTCTCCATCCCCTCTGGTTCCCACAATCTTTCCTCCCCCTCTTTTTCTGGCTTCCCTGATCTCCCAGGAGGGATGGAAATCTCCAGTGTAGAATCTTGCTCTTCATAATGCTGGGCAGTGGTGGTGCACACCTTTAATCCCAGCACTCGGGAGGCAGAGCTTTGTGGGTTTGAGGCCAGCCTGGTCTACAGAGTGAGATCCAGGAAAGGCGCAAAAGCTATACAGAGAAACTCTGTCTCGAAAAACCAAAAAAAAAAAAAAACCACCAACCAACCAAACAAAAAAATATAATGTCTGGCTATAGGTCTCTGCACCTGCTTCAATCTGCTGCCTGATGAAGCCTCTCTGATAATGACTGTATAAGGCACCTATCTATGAGTACAGCAGAATACCATCAGGAATCATTCACATGGCACATCATGCTAGAAAAGGAAATATATATATATATATCCAGTGGTGGTGTTTGGTTCTACCCTACTTCTCTGGGCTGTCCAGTCTTGGGTTTCTGGCCATGCAGTTAGTATAGGGCATGAGCTTCCTCTAGTGGCTTGGGCTTCAAGTTAAATCAGACATTGGTTGGCTACTCCTATGTGTTCTGAGCTACTATTTCCCCAACACATCTTGTAAGGCAGGATAGAACAGAACGTAGGTGGAAGGTTTTGTGACTCCTGGACGTCCAGGTTTCTCCTTCTGTAGCCTGAAGAGTACCTTGTTTCACTAAAGAAACTAGAATGTAGGGGTGAAAGCTCCATGCAGGTACCAGTTCTGTGGTGATATTTTATCTGTGTTCCACCAATAAAGTTTATCTGAGGATCAGAGGAAAAAGCCAGCCACTAAATTAAACATAGAAGTCAGGCAATGGTAGCACACACCTTTAATCCTATCACTGAGGAGGTAGGGATCTATCTGGATCTCTGTGAGTTCAAGGCCACATTAGGAACAGAGCCAGGCGTGGGGGCACACACCTTGAATTCCAACACTAGTTAACCATAAAGGTCTGGAGGTGTGTACAGATAGTCAGGAAGTGACAGAGCTGGGCGGAAAGAGGAAGTGATGTAGCTGGGCAGAGAGAAGAAGTGAAATGCAAAACAGAAAAGCATATAGGCATGGGTATACAGGAAGTAGATCTCTTTGGTGGAGGACCTCCAAGTAGTAAGAACATGTGTGGCTTCTTTCTGCTTTTCTGATCTCACAGCTTTTCATGCTAATATCTGGGTCTGGTTTGTTTGTTTGTTTTTAAATTAATAAGACCGTTTAGCACTTTGTCCTACAGAGCTCTACCTCTCCGCATTCAATGAGCTGCTCAATGAGAAGTCGTCCTTGGCAATGGGCCCCACTGCCAGTTTTCTAAAGGCTATCCTCTGTGCTAGCATCAGCCTGGATTGTTCAGAGATCTCCACAGGATCCTCTCAGCCAACAACTCTCTAACTCTTGGCCTGCCTTTGGGACCCTTTTCCTCCTGTTGGGGTGCCTTGTCCAGCTTGACATGATGCCTTTGCCTTGTCTTATTGAGTCTTGTTTGTCCTGTGTGGTTGTTGTCTCTTGGAGGCTGCTTTTTCTGCAGGGAAATGAAGGGGCAATGGATCTTGAGGAGACGGGAAGTGTGTGAGGGAGCTTGGAAGAACAGACGGAGGGGAAACTGTGGTTGGGATGTATCTTATGAGAGAAAAATCTACTTTCAATTTTTAAAAAAGCATACAAAATAAGGCATTTTAGATAAAATAAATCTATCAAGTATGTAACAAAGAAACTGAAAATATGGGTCAATCAATAATGAATAGGGATGGGGAGATAGGTCAGTTAGAAAAGGACTTCTCTTTCAAGCATGAGTGTGTTTGATTGTTATACCCAGTGAAAAAATAAAAGGACCACCATCATGTGGTGTATACTAACAGTTCAAACCTAGGGAAGCAGGCAGGTAAGTCGGTGGAACTGCTGGTCAGTCAGGTGGCCAGATGTGTATAATATCACAATATACACATCAAAAATTATTTTGCATGAATAATATATTAAATATTTGTTAATTAAATAAAACAAAAGCAAATACTTATATCAAAAGATGAAATATATGTGAAATCAATAAAGATTTAAAATATTATGAGATCATTTTAAAGTATGAATTTTATGCTTTCAAAACAATAAAACTCCATATGACACACATAACTCAACATAATTCCTGATATTTTCAGAAAATCAAAAAAAAGCTGTCTCTGAGTTTCTTCCTCTGGTCTTTGTCTACTGTAAATGACAAACTTCTAATTGTTATTTCAAGCTGCAGTGAGATAATGAATGAGCAATTTTTACATTTCTATAGCATTATTCAAAAATTCACAGGCTATCAGTAACTATGCAATGTTACAATTAAACTTTATCCAGAAAAGCTGCCAGAAGATAATTTATAAAGACAGCTAAATCAATTTTAGAAGCATGAACTAGTTGCTTCTCTTGATAGCTTTAAGGGGAAATGAACCAAATACTTTAATATTACTCTTCTTCATTCTTTAAAAAGTTTGCACTCCACAAAAATGTCTTTTAAGTAATATTATTCGTGTCTGATTAAAATTACACTGTACTAAGAGTTATTTTTAATGTGTATAGACTCTTAATTCAAAGGGATAATTCTACATCCTTTATTTTCTTTCTCACGGAATTTTCCAAAAACTGACTTTTGTGGATACACCATCTCAGATAAACACAGTGTAAAATCATGCAGAATGTAACATGGTTTGAGAGAAGTAGCTTCTCCAATGAGCACCCAATAAGCTACTATTTTATTTTAAATAGTATCTATACTATTTAAAATAGTATCTTTCTAATTAATGGAAGGGAGTCAAGGTGTTAGATATGGACTGACTGTTGTTCAAATCTAGATGGTCTTTTAATAAAAAAAACTCAGAGCCAGATATCTGGGTGAAAGCTGAAAAATCAGAGAAGCAGAACAGCCAGCCACTAGTTCTTACTTCTAGGAAATCTTCAGCCTAAAGATAGTGAGTTCCTGTTTCCTCACACTTTATATATCTTTCTCTGCCCAGACATCACTTCCTGGGATTAAAGGCATGTGTGCTTCCCAGTACTGGGACTAAAGGCATGTCTCACCATTGCTTGGCTCTGTTTCTAGTGTGGTCTTGAATTCACAGAGATCGGGACAGATCTCTGCCTCCCAAGTGATAGGATTAAGGGTGTGTGCCACCATTGCCTGACCTCTGTTGTGGCTGACTCTGTCCTTGGAGCCTCAGGTAAGTTTATTAGGGCATACAATATATCACCACAACTGACCACAATGAACTGTAGCTGTTTGTTGGTGTTTGTGTCTCTTGGTTAGGTATGTAGCTCAATTCAAAGTGGTCCTGAGAGAGCCTCAGTGGCCATGTGTCCTAATAGGCAGACTGTTTCTTTGTTGTTACAAACCCTGACACTTCAGTTAGAGTCTTCTCACTGAATCAGACACTAAGGGACCAAGGACAGGGGCCTCAATCCTCATAAAAATTTTAAGGATTCATTATGATATATTTTGCATTGTCGAATTTTCAAGAGGGTATTGTGAAAATGATGCTTAAAGGGAGATTCAGGTCACCACGATTGTAGATCAGGGAAAAAAAGTCAATTATTTGCATCAATATGCTACCCGATTCACAAATATTCAGAAAGACACACACCTCAGAACCCAATGGGGTACACTTTGCTTTGTTTTGATAAGTAAACTTCTGCTTGGGCTCTCTGTATTTCTCTTCTGAATTCCTTCCTTCAAGGATATAAGAACCAAGAAGAAGCTTTATCCAGTAGAAGCATGGTTAAAGAAGAGACTGAAAATGTGAACTCATGTCCAAAAAGATGTGGGTTTGGTTTTCTGTCCTGACCCACCTCATTCTACTTCCTTTCATCCTCTTTTCCTGTCTGGAGGAAAGAACTTGCTGTCATTAGCACACAGGAGAACTGATCAAAAAAAAAAGTGCTAGACCTCTGCACAGAGTCACGAGGAAAAGGAAACATTTCTGACTCCCTCTTGCTTGTAAATAGCTCGAGTAAAAGGAAAACAGAAACAGAAAATCCCCCAATGCTACTCATTTCCTTTCATCTGATAAATGGGAGGCACATACGGGAACTTTTGTAAGTTTCTATTGAACATAATTGTTTTGTCATTATTACCAACATGCTTAATATGGTTAAAATGTATGACCCTTAATTTGTAATATTGAGTAATAAACATTCTAAAGAATGAAAGTTTTATTCTCAATCTAATCAATTTTATTTGTAAATATCTACAAATACTAAGTCATATTTAAATGATAAAACTTGCCTTTTTCATAAATCTCTACTCAAGTATGTAGAAATATTTATAAACAGGAATATTCAGTTTTGATGTTATATGTTTAGAATAAAAACTACACAACATAAAATAGAATGTGACAAAGATCATAATGCTTTAGAGACCTACTTTCTTAATTCAATAACTTTTTCCTTTTTTTTTTTTGAGCTGAGGATCAAACCCAGAGCCTTGTGCTTGCTAGGCAAGTGCTCTACCACTGAGCTAAATCCTCAACCCTTCAATAACTTTTATATTCCTAAGTTTTGAGTTTTTCAAAGGAGCTAAATTAGATACTTAGGGAAATAGTGTACTCACTGACAAATGTAAGTTTATTCTCGATTAGATGAAATAACATTTTGGATTAAATTTCCATTGTGCCCACCTCTAAATTTGTAAGAAATTTATTTGTACAAATTTTTTAATTGTCATCAATACATGTTGTTAGAATTCACTTTTGAGGGCTTCTCTTTAGTAACCTTGATAATACTGCATTTTAATTAAGCTGTAATTTTGGAATACAGTTCTAATTCTTGAGTTTAACAGAGAGTAATTTTCTTTTTATTTTCTAGAGGGTAATAACCACATAAATTCTTCATTTGACGTTGGAATCAGAAATGGCAATGTGAATGCTTTGAGTGTTGGACACTTAAAGCTGCATCATCACTCATAGAAACCCAGAAAAGAGAGTAATGCCAAAAGCTGAGGCAATTTCCCAGAGGCTCCAAGACTCTGAGCTTGAACTCAGTGATCTAGAAAGTTCCCTTTGCACTCAGCTCAGTTCTCATTAGTGACAGCAAGCCGCTCCTTTCCTGAAAAGTACCATCTGAACTGTACCAAAGCCACAGGTATCAGTCAACTGATGGACAGCTCCAACAGCTGTGGACCTTTGGAGCACCACAGGGACTGGAGTTAAGAAAAAGACAAGGAGGGATGGAAAGGGGTCCTCCTTTATTCATTTTAGAATAATTTTATATCCTTACTGGTCTCCCGCCCTCTATGTGTGTATGTGCTATAAACAAAAATATGCTGAAAATAATAGCATTAAAAAACTTCTTGGGTTTATTTTCTGATTTTTAAATTATAGATTAGACTATACAGCAGAAGACCTTATTATCAATTGAGTATATTAGGAAAAATAATTTATCTAGTGAAAAAAATATTAGTGAGAAGCAAATTTTTACTACAAAGAGTACTTGTTTCCAAATAAAATCACTCCTGAAAGAGTATCAAATGACAAAATCAAAGAAACATTTGACTTAACCACAAGGTAGATGCAGGCAGGTTTTGGCTTTGGAAACCTACATGGTGACCTTTAACAATATCTCCTATATGTGTGGTGGCATCAGGAGAACTGAGCGACCAAAGCTGATGCAGCCAAGGCAAGCATTTAATTATGGGAAAAGATGATTGATTTGTAAAAGCCTGTTAGCTGCTAGAAAGTTAAGTACTATTTGCTGTGTTTCAATTTGCAAAGCAATTTAATTTAGTATGCACTATAAGAAGTGCCATGTTTAAATTCCCTGTGCCAGAGGAAATGGTAATTAAGCATTTCGAAAATTATGCATGTGTGAGAAATAAACCACTAACAAAACTGTCCCTGTGGCCACCAGAACTGTAAATTACTAAACTGGATTGAAACAGCAAATGCTGATGTCTGAGATGTGAAGTTTTATGTTTGTGTGAATTTATGTATTTCCTCCAGATATAGTAAAAGAATAATGCCAACATTTAACCACACAAACTTAGCTTTTAGTGGATTTTGGACAACTGTCATAAACAGTCCAGCATCCTGCTAAGACTAATCACAAGAATACATTGCACATCTATACCTCCTCATTTGGAGACCAGGGCACTTTAGGTATGGTTTCTGGTACACATTGCGAAAACAGACATGACTCTGACAGTCTTATATGCCCTATTAAATCTTTGCCTCTTAAGGAGAAGTCTCAAAATAGATCTGGAGTCAAGCCAACATAATCTCTGCATACTTAAAGAAATTAGATATGCTTGACTTAAAGACATCTCAGATAACTGGTAAAGAGATTCCATCACATATGAAATGAAGTCTTAATGAGTGAATGACAGCCTATTGTGGGCTGAATCATGTTCCTTAATAGCATCACTCTTCACTGGGCATGTTGAAGGTATACCCATGTTACTTCAGAACGTGACTAATGAGAGAAAGTCTTTGCAGGCATGATTCAGTTAAAATGAGGTCATTAGGGTTGACCTGAATTGAGTATAGCTGATGTGTGTATAACAGAAAATTTCAGATCCAACTTGTGCAGAAGGAAGCTGATAGAAAGACAGAAAGAAGGCCAGCATCTGTAAGTCAAGCAAAGAGGCCTGGCATGAATCCTTTCATTCTTCTCTCCTCCTAGGACCCAAGCCTGCTGACCTAAGGCTTAGCTATTATTTCAGCTTACTTTTAATAAAACAAAGCAGCCAAAAACTCAGTGCAAACAAGGTTGGTCTCTTTCAGTTTCTCTCTACCTTGTTATAGAGACAGAGATCACGATCTACCCTCACAGTGTTTTCAGTCAGGTGGGTTGTTCCATGGTGTTACAGCTGAGCATTCAGAACAAAAAATCACAAACTGAGTGGCTTTAATGGCAAAGACTTATGTTCTCACAGATCCTGAGGTTGACAATACAAGATAAGGATCCTGCCATGACTGAGGTCTGTGAAGGATGGCTTTCTGGCTTGTAGACAGACACCTTGATTGGCCTCGAATGACAGGGAGACAGCTTTGATGTTCCTTCCTTGTCTTTTATGGATATTAATCCCTTAACAAAGACCCCACTGCTATAATCTAGTATGAACCCCATTCTGTACTGAAGACCTCCGTTTTGGAGTCTGGGAGGGGTATGCACAAGTCAGTCAATGGCCATGATTTGACTGGAGGTGACAAGTCCATTCCTCTAACTCCAAGCAGTGACTTCTCAATAACGCCAGTGACAGTCAGGTTCCCATCTCCTGATACTTCTTACTTTCTCAGTTATTCCAGAAATCTTGTAGGCAAAGAAAAGACTGTGTTTTGAGAACTACTAGGGCTCCAGAACACAGTTCTAGATTTGATTGGTAATATGAGCACGTAGCTCTGATCTCATGGTGAAAGTTCATATGATCATCTTGAAATCTGTTTTGTTGCATTTTCAAACTGCCACAACCAATTGTTCCCTACCTTGCTAACTTCCCTGAGATACTGCCCAGCTCCTTGAGATACCAAGAAAGTCTTGATAAACATCAGATTTGGGGCTATCACCCTGATTAACCATGCCCTAGAGTTGTTTGGCTTCCAAGATTTTCTTTTGATGTTTATTATCCCAGGAACAGATGAATAAACCACATTTGGAATTGTTAAGCTATTCCTCAAAATATTTTTCAAATTTTTAAAAACCAAAACACATTCTCATAAACACTTTTCCCATTAAGACAGTGTGTGTGTAAGGGAAACTTTCCCCCCATATGGTTCTGATTCATTTACACTTAACTCATCAAAAAGTTGTTTAGGAAATCAATATTTGATTGCTTAGGAAATTGTTTTGATCCTAAAAAAAAAAAAAAGGAATTAATTTACTAAGATAAACAAACCCAAAGTGGACATTCAGTGTCTCGTTTTTACTGTTGTTCTGATTTCTGGTGTTCCACACTCAAGCATTCTCACTGCCATTTCTAAGTCAATTATTACATGATTTATAACTTACATAAATAAGGCTGAAATAATTGTCCCACACATTTCTGGTATAATATCTCCATAATAAAATAGAACTTTAGTAAAACACAGATAAGGAAAACTGCCAACACCTGATAAGACAAACACATTGCAAAAAACATGTTACAAACAATACTATAATAAAATTATTGATAGCACTGTGCTTTATAGAGATTTTGAGATGAAAGTGCTAATTTAATCCAAACTTACACTTACTTTAGAGTTGACACTGAGCTCAGATTTTCTGTAGGCAAAGGGATTGGGCCCTTAAGGAATTCACTTATCGTCTATAAACAGCTTTAAGTATGCAAATACTGGTAATTAATTTCTTTTTGACAATAACTTGAAAAGGTAATCAAAACTGCGATAATAAATATACACATAATTATATATTTTAAGTACATATGAGTAACTATACATTTAACATATCTTGGGAGTTTGATGTATTTTGCTCTGAGAATGCACATTTCAGCTTTACTATATTATGAATACTAAAGATGCATATCAGCATCCCTGTGATATTTCATGGAGGGCTTAAGTAGAATGAGTTGTTTTTATGTGTGTTGATATTAAATCCCAATTAAGCTGATAAAGCAAAATTTCATATTCTTAGGGCTATTTGAATCAACTAATGTTTCAATTGTTTATAACTGAAAACAGTTTACTACATTCAAATGATGAACATAGAACAGGTATTTTATGAATTGGCTATTAAAGTATTATTTTAAATTTTTTATTTGATATGTATATGTCATTTTCTCCCTTTCTCTCCTTAAACTGCATCCATGTATCTTCCAACTCTTGAATTCTTTTTCCAAATATGCACATATAATTATACATAAATGCTTACATGTATATTACATACACCCCCCCCACACACACACACACACACTACCTGTTCAGTCTCTTTGGTGTTACTCATATGTATATGACGTGATTTTGATATACTCAGGCTATCAAACATTGTATTTCTCCAGATTATTTTTACCAAGAGAACAAGGGTATCTAGAGATGTGAGATAGATATTAATAAATGAAAAGTGTCTCTTCAGCTGAATATAGATCAGTAATTTTCAGTAAAATGTCTATAAGTAAAATTTGCCTTCCAACAGACTTCTATATAAAGTAAAATAATCATGGTATCTATAAACTATTGAGTGATTTTATATGCATTTTTCAACCTTCACAATTTTCTTTTAGAGACATTTTCCTATCCTTTCACAGCAAAGAACTGGGCATCAGAGAGGTAACATAAGTCTCAAAACTTGTTAGACTCTGTCTGCCCTGTATCAAGTCCAGTTTGTTCTGACTAAATACTTTCCACTTTCATGTCTTTTTCTTCTTTCAAATCTCTTAAAATGAGTGTGATATGATTTTGCCTCTAATAGGAGCCTTGCAAATTGATAAAAACATGCCCATAGCTAATATACAGCAGCACAATTTTTTTTTTTTACATCAGTGATCTAATTCTACATTTACCTATTATTTAATATACAGAATTAATAAAATAAAATCATAGTTAATATTCAGCATTTCTTCTTCTTTTGTACATACTCAGAGCAAGGAATGGCTTCATGTTTTAAGTGACAGAAAGATCAAAATAATGTTTCATGTGTGAAAATTAATTTAAAAATTAAATTTTAGGAAGCCATCTTGATGAGACTTCATGGGTAAGCTCCTCTGACATTTCTAGGAGGTGGAGTATCACAGTAAAGGCCTTGTTCCTCTGGTTCTGACAGACTTTCTGCCCCTCTCTTCCTCTGTGACCCCTGAGTCATAGGTTCAAGAATTGTGTTACAGGTAGAGCACAGTGGCTGGGCACCCCTGGACACCTGTTCTCTGCACTTTGGTGAGTTGTGACTTTCTGTAGTTGTCTCCTTCTGTTTGCAAGGAGACATTTCTTTAATGAGGGGCGAGAGTTGTCTGTGGAAATAAAGACAAATGTTTAGAATCTTCATCTCGATAAAGAGGACACCTAGAGATACGCATGTATGAAAGGGGGATCTCAAGTACCTCACCCTGAAACTAAATAGGCCACTAAGGAATTCTGAGAGGGGGAATAGTCTCCACCGAAAAGCCCCCAAATTGATTGGTTATTTAATATCAGTTGGTCACCTTGCAGTCATATCTAGAGAAGTCACATCATACTGACTGAATAGGCTGTTTTTATATTTAGAAGTGTGTGTATGTGTGTGTAACAATATAAAAGCAGAGACTATTAATTTGAGAGAGACCCAAGGGGTTACATGGGGAGGGTTGGAGGGAGGAATGGTAAGGGGAGGGGAATAATATGATTATATTTTTAATGCAAAAAATAAAAATGTTTAAATTAAACTTTAACTCTTTTCCAGAAGACAGCCATACTTATGTTCTCATTGACCATGGCTCTTACCTTGTAAAGACAAATAATTGTACAGAGGTCCATGGAATACCAGGTATGCAAAGATGTAATAATACATGAAGAGAATGATAGTTAAGACCATAATTTTCATGATCTGAACTGAATCTTTACTACTTTACTTGACAAGATGAACTTTCAAAGAATGAAATAAATGGAATAGTGATAATTAACCCTTCTAATATTTCTTATATATTATGCATATATATTTTTAAAGAAATGTGATATATTGATATTTAAGCTTTGCACACTATATATGATTTATCTTTAAAAGCGATTATATCATTGACATCGAAATACTAACTTTTTGTTAGTATTCCTCTTTGCTAACTTTTCAGTTTTGAGATACTGTATCACTGAATTCTCTATACTGGCCTTGAACTTTCTGTAGCCCAGGCAGGTCTTGAACTTGTGATCCTCCTGCCTCAGCTGTCTAAATATCTTATTTGCGTTTTCAGGTGTGAACTCTACTAGACCAAGATGGGAGTTACATTGGCAAAACTGAAGGTAACATCAGAAGCCAGGGGATCATTCTCTAATGCCCTCAAGAGAGAATAAGGCCATATGTCTCCTTGGAGTTACACTTTTAGATTCCAGAATGATGAGATATTAAATTCCAAATGTTTATAAATAAAGGTCACTGATGAGAAACATGCCTTACATACAAATAAAGAAGTTGTAAGCAATTTATAAGATATTAAAGGTTTGATATAACTTAGGCTTAAGGAAATCAACTATAAAGCAAATGCATGAAATTAATGGGATAATAAAATAAAACTATATCTGGTAGAAAATTTTACAGTTAAAAGATAAACACTGTGGTCTATGCTGCTTTTTTATTGTGTAATATATGAATAGATCATCTTGCAAATATGAAAATCATTTATTTTAATGGGAAAGTTTTTAGGAGAATGAAGGCTAAGGAATCTGAAGAACACTGGACAAATGAGACAACTGAAGAAAAAGGACAAATCATCTATCCCAAGAAAAAGAGTAAAATGGCCTATTGGTATATCATCTACAAAATTTCATAAATCTTTCTAAATGTTTGTTTCTGCTCTTCTCTAAAAAATTAATACTCTTAGTCTTCTTGTAGTCCCAGTTCAATTAAAGCTCCAAGCTGATTTTGGAGTTGGAGAATGGCTCTCTCCTCCTTTAAACTCAAGCATGTTGTTAAAAGGAAAATGAAAACTCCCTGTATCATACCAGAAGAAAGAGCCATCTTCTGACATGGGACAGGAGAAAAACCAAATTAATTAAGGGACTATTCTATTACTAATCTCAATTCTTTGACTCTATTCTGATTCTTTAAACTTTTCTTAAAGTATGAATTTTATATCAGAATTCACAAGATATATATATATATATATTTTAAACTTTGTTGAGATAATAATGGTCATATGAGTACCAATTAATTTAGAGAAAAGGCTTCGATTAGCTGCCTATACATGTCTTTGTGTTCGAGTCTCTTTTCAGTTTTCTGCAGGAAATCACGGCCAGGCCTAACATCAAATGAAATCTCCAGGAAGAAGATGGGGCCCCACAACGACAATTCCACGTGGAAAATAATATCACTAAGCTGACAAACATCATCTACAGATCAGCTTTGGACTACAAAGTGCTTAGAGCAATTCTGAGATGGCTAGCTGAGATGATCCAGTTTCAAAGACTGCTTGAACAAGGACTTGAGATAAACCCTGAACTTTGGCATTATGGATAACAAAGAATATAGTTATCTTTCCTAGAATTTGTCAATTAACCCAAAATTTTTCTTTTCAGAATAAAGATAACTTCGCCCATACCCAGCAGGAAGCAATTTTAAGAATTCGACGCCCACATTCCCAAAGGGGTGGTGTGGGGTGGGTGGTTTTTTGGTCTTTTTATGGGTATTGGGTCTGGGATAGTTTTCATTGTTTAGGAGGGTTGGTTACAAGGTGTTGTTAAGGGTTAGGTAAAGGGCTAGGCAAAAGGTGCTTGTTAAAAAAAAAAAAAAAAAAAAAAAAAAAAAGACAATTACTAGTTTTAAATATTTTACATTCAATTGGATTGTTTTATATTGTATACAAATTATTATTATTGAGATTGAGATTGTTAGAATATACCATATACATATTTCTAACCTTGTTCGAGATATTGTATTTATACCATTCATTTAACAATGTAATTGTAATTTGCTAATCCTTGAATGTTAGTATTACCAACTATTAGGATATACAGAAATGAAAATTAGTGGTTAGACATTACAATTGAACTTGTAGTCATATTAGGTGTGTTGTCAAGATCAAACAGATATATTTTAGATAGACAGGTCATCTTCAAACCCTTCAGAGATCTACAGAATATGGCATTTAAAATGTTTTAATAACTTAAGAATTTTTCTTTTTTGCTATGACTATGAGACATGACGGCTCCTGGCAGTACCAATCTACTTCAGAGAAAATATGGGCATTGAAGAAACTGCATATGGAACTAACTTTCATTGTTGCAAAAGTCAGCCACTGGACAACGAAGTATCCTTGAATCAACTGCTGACAAACAGGACAGACAGGACATGAAACCAAGGACTACCAATTCTTGCCAAAACAAGTGTGGTTGTGGCTTTAACAAAAGGCATCTTCTGAAGCCAGGACAATATGGCACCATCCCTGAAGTGAATGACCTTTGCAATCTGTAAAAGGTACCGTGCCCTTTTCTTCGAAGGCAGCTGAACAGGGAGTGGGCCAATGGCTTCTGATGTGCAATGGAACAGCAGATGAAACAGTTATTCTTGAGGAATAACTAAGCTCACCTCTCTCAATAGTAGACTGGCGTTTAATAGAGAGATGTGGAGAAGAACAGGATGCCGAGATGAAGCCACATATACACAGCCAAGAAAAATGGACAGCTGAATTGAAAAGACATCAATAATTTCCAGAATTTAAAATCCTGAATCATGACATGACACTAATGGAATTCAGGTGTTTCTGGTACATGGACTGCTCTCACCAAATGTGAGGTCAAACTGTTGACCTTGTATACATCTTAGTTCACAAAGGGTCTGTCAGAAACGCTAAGCCTGTAGGCTGAAGATGATGCCCCAACACTGTGGAGAAACCTCAGGTGACTGTCCAGGCAGCTGGCTGTTTCTGTCAACTCACATTTTTTTTGAAGCTGCTTGCATGCACTTCTTGTTTTTATTTTTTATTAGGTAGTATTATTTCCTTCTTGGGTCTCTGAGGGAGTTGAAGATCAGTTAGTTATAGTTATAATTATCTTTGTTAAGGATTTCAGAAAAACTCACTAAGAGCTGTAAGTGTATAAATTTGAAAGACGTTATAAGACAGTTCCGTTAGCTATATAAGTTAGGATAAAAAGTGAATCAGGTACATTCTGGACTTACCAAAATAGGATAGATAATGGAATTATTTTCTCTGAATTTGTCAAATACAAATGGACTAGACATTGTTTAGGTATTTATTGTTTGTATATATGGTATATATAGTTATTGTACTTTTGTATATAGTTTTTCTTATATTAGTTATAACTTTTTCCTTTTTTTCTTTTTATTAAAATAGAAAAGGGGAAATATAGTGATATTTTATTTGTATTGAAATGTGATTTTATTTGTATGTCAATAAAGTTGCCTTGAGGTCAGAGCAAGCCAGAGCAGAAGCCGAGCAGTAGTGGGGCACGCCCTTAATCCCAGCACTTGGGAAGCAGAGCTAGGCGGATCTCTGTGTGTTCAAGGACACAGCCAGCATAGCAGACACACGCCTTTAATTTCAATACCAACCATAGAAGACCTGGAGGTCTGTACAAACAGGCAGTGACGAGGAGGTCATGTGGCTGGGTTACAACCAATGAGGGAGGAGAACAGAAAGTCTTTAAATAGACAGGACGCATAGAAGTAGGTCTCTGGCGGAGAGGAGGAACCGCAGAAGCAGTGAAGGGTAAGGTTTTCTGCTTTGGCTCTGACCTCGTGGTTTTTAACTCTGCAACTGGCTCTGTGTTTCTTATTTAACAAGCAGGATACATCTACAGAAAGTCTTTTTTCCCCTTTTTGTGAAGCTGTATACATACTAGGTTCTACAGCCCCTTTTGATTACAATGATATACTGCCATGCAAATAACAGATACCATATAGTACTTAGCATGAAGCTGTCAACCTTCATTCTCTAGCTTTTACTTAAAAACCACATTTAGAACCAAATGTATGAACTGATTCAAGATCCGCTGTTATAATTTTATAAAGTATGGATAAGGCAGACATACAAACTAATGGTATTAAAATGGTATTAAAGTGTGACTATATCATTTGTGTTTCCTCGGGGCTCTCTGTATGGAAGCATAGGAACCGAAGAGGAAGTATGTGGATCCCATTACTTTAACTTACTCTAATTCCAACATTCTGTGGAAGCTTCTGTTCCACAGAAGATTATTGATTGAGTCTGCTCCTTATATATATTAACTTATTTTCAACATATAGGGCTGTGTTTATACTGTCTCTGTTAAAGTATTTAACCCTGGTTGGAACAGTACTACCATGTAATGAAACTGTATATGGGAAAATCTAGGAATATAGAACAAGATTAAAATACCAAATTCAAGGGATTTTGTTGTTGGCACCTATAGGCAGATTCTGTTACTTCTCAGTACTGTCTTTACAGAAATCCTGGCACAGAATTGATGAGTCTCAGATTTAAATAATTGGGAGTGTAGTACAGATCATTTTGCTACACAATTACTGAAAGAAAATTTGAATATTAAAAGAAGCAAACATTTTTCATGTGTTCATAGAGTATATGTTATACACTGGAAAATCTTAAGACACATATAGAATTATTGAATAGTCCTGGCATCTCAATGTTTATGTCAAGTTCAAAGCTGAAGCTAGCTATGTGAGTGGTCATAAGTACAAAATGAATTTAAGCTTATTTTTCACAAAATGTAAACATGAATACACAAATATGTCAGATTTATAAAAGGTAAAAAACTGATTAATATAATAAATTTAGTACCTTTCCTCACCTCTTGCTCACAGACAGACGCCTTCTGCACATAGCCCATCACTTTCTACTTCCTCAGCAATGACCAGCCATGAGCAACCGGTTTGGATCCTACTGTCCAGCTGCTTGGACTCTCCAATTGCTAGAATTATGAATTAAACCTAAGCATAAATTTCAGGTATTTTTCTATAGGAACACAAAATAGATAAAGATCCTAAGTTTCCTCTTTTGGTCTGAGAAAGCCCTGATTTCTCATTGAGGTTTAGGTTGTGCTTGTGTTACTTAAAGAATTCTTGGTTGTTTATATTTGCCTTTTGACTCATTATATCACTTACTCTCTATCTGTTTTTAGGTTTTTGAAAGAGAGGTCCACTAAGAGTTCTAAATCTTTTTTTGTGGAGAGGAGAGGCTTAGCTTTGTCTGTTCTCAAGACTTCACTTCAGTTTGGGTTGTGAGATGGTGAATGTGATTTCTGTAGATGTAGATGCTTAGCATTTATCTTGCCTTGTATTCCTGATGATCTAAGATCAGAATGCAATTTATATTGTTTTCTTCTGATATTCTAATTACCCATATGTAATACTTATTCATATTTCTAAAGTTCCCTGGTGCTTTATTCTTTTTCATGCTTCATATTTTTTGCTTGTTTTTCTCTTTAGGCTTTTCCTTGGTATTGAACTCCTCACCAGACAAGGCTTTCTTTATTTTGTAATATTAGATGTTTGATAATGGTTTTCTTTCTTTCTTAGAGTTTCCACTTTTCAGTTTATAGAACCTGTCTGTTCTCACACATCAGCACTTTTTCTACTTCAAGAGCCCTTAAAATAATAGCCAAATTTATTTAAAACTTCCAATCTAGTAATCCTGCATCTATGTTCCATCTGAACCAGATTCAATCATCAGATTTCTTTCCTCCAACTGTCATCCGTTTTCTTCCCCATGTCTCACAACATCTTTTGTAAAACCCCACAGGATCACTAAACAATGGAAACTAAGATTTACATTGTGGCTGTAGGTGCTCTAGTTTGCAAATGTCTCTGGTGTCCTTCTGTCTGCCCCCCACCCTCCACCGCCTTTGGGCTCCCCAAAGTTCTCCTGGAGAGCAGCTGTGTCCTGGAACTCACACAACCATGACTATCTACTATGTTGGTGCCCTCCTCCAGTTCTGGTAACATACAGAAAAGGAACATGTTTTATAACCATGCTGATAAAATCTCAGCTCTTCACAAAGCCTGTTTCTAGTCTGTGATATCCTTAGTGTTTCCTAGAATCAGCTGGCTCTTCCCGTGAGACAAGAAGGTTAGTGAGGCTACCTTTGGAGAATTGCCCTTCCTCTGAAAAGGAAAAAGCTCCATGAAGTCTCAAGGGTTCAACGTTGTTTATAGAAAATGTTCAGAACATACTGTACGAAGACTGTTTCTTGATTTCTTTTCGCAAAGTCAAGATGACTTTTCCTCTTCAATGGAGGAAAAAGTTCATGGTGTATCCCCACCTCAGATCGTAATACCAAACATCTCACTATCAAACTTATCCTTCACTTGCTTCTGGGAATTCATCAAGATTGTAAGTTAAATATTCCAATAGGTTGGTGGTGATGGCTTCTGCTGCAACTGGAAATGCTGGTGGGCTCTGTGTTTACCCATCACGGAAGAATGGCGGTTACTTCGCAGTTAATTCTTTGATATGTCTAAAAAATATTTGCAGCCAGTATATTTCTTCCTTAGAGGGTGAGCATGATTCCTTTCAAGCATTTCATATTTTGGTGTTGTAGCTAGAATAGGTTTATGTGTCTTGACAGTTAAATTGATCAGGCTGTCCACAACAGCTTCAACTCACTGAGTTTGCTCAGATGAACTTGATTGTTGTTCTTCAAATGTAGACAGTTTCAAGAACATGAACATAAGAAAGCAAGGAATTTTCCCTAACTGCTTCTAATTCAAATTCAAACGAGGAGAATGTCTCACATCACCCTTCAAAAATGTTTACAAGTCTTGATAAATGTTTATATAATCTGTGAAAGTGAAAAATATAACAAGCGCTAATAGATTTAAAACAGTTTCTACATGTTAAAGGCCACCCAGGGATATATGAAGAGAACAAAGGTGGCCTTGGTTACATAGTAAGATCCTGTCTCAAAATACCACAGGTGTGCATACACACACCCACTCACACACACATACACACACAAAATGCACATGTGTGTGAACACATTTTAATATGTTTAATGAGAAAGTTTTTACAATTATTTGCAATTATCTGACTTTAGTAACCAAGAAAAATCTCCCAGCTGCAGACACTCTAGAATGTCTAAAGGATGAAATGAACATCTCAGACAGAAAGCCCACCTGTTTCTTATTCTTTTTCATTTTGTCTCCCAATCATTTTTTAACCTCAAAGCACTCCTCAGTTTTGCAAGATTTGCTGAACATTTAGAAGCATGGACTTATCTTCCAGAGCACCCAAATTCAAGTCTTAGCATCAACACCAGCCTGCTCACAACCACTTATAACTCCAGTTCTAGAGAATCCAACCCCCTTTCTGGCCTCTTCTGACACTGCATGCACTGGTTGCACAGACATACAGGCAGGCAAACACACACACACAAAATAAAAATACAGTCTTTCAAAGTTAAAAAAGCTGCTCAAAAACACTTAGCAGCATACTATTTCTACCCTCATCTTTCCTTTTAATTTTTTATAATCTATTTGTGTGTGTGTGTATAATTGTTTTATTTTTCTAATAAAATCATCTTCGTTATTAACTTTTTCAGTGACAAGTAATGGGGCATGAAGACTAATACAGCATATATCTTGAACCCTACTTCATGATTAAAAAGCTTTTTCCCCTAAAATCTCTTAGCTCACTATATTTTAAAGAAGTCAGTCATTTTCCTTAAATAATGTAATTTTAGTACTATGAGTCAGTAAATTATGTCCCAGTGACTTAATCAGTGGTTATATAATGAAAATCACAAATCAAATTGGAGTTCTGATTAATTCCATTTAATAATCAATTCAGTGTCTGGTACTCCTCTGACATGCACTTCAGAAAAACTCCATTCAACAGAACCTGGCCTATTCTCGTCAACCAAAGGACAACAGGAAAACCTTCCTCACGGTTTCTTTTCTTCACACTGCCCGATAGTTCAGAAGACCGTTTCTATCACCTGGAGTCCTACTGTGTTCAGCCTGGGCTGGAACCCCAGCCCTGTACTTCACCATCACCAGTTTCTTTTTCCGGAATAAAAATAAATTGAAAATAAAGCCATTTTTACAAATTTCTGTATATTTATTTCGACCTACCAAATGATGCAGCTGTTTCTGAGAATCCACTATGATCTGTGCTGTGATCAAAATGAATTACTTCTATGAGGCTGCCTTGATTGAGTTGCTGGCCTTGGGCAAAATCATTTTAGTACTAGCTATAAGTCTGAAAGGATACAATTTTGATTGCTCCTCTAAACCAGAGCCTTGTAGTCACTTCTATGTTCTTATTTTTTCTACTCATAAACACTGAGATTTGTTTGTATTTACCTCTTTAAAGGCATAATGATTAACATTTGTCATACCTAATACTGTACACTGTATGTGTTTTTTCAGATTCATGTTTGCACAATTTGCTAACCAGGATTCTTAAACCTCTAATTCAGAACATTAATAGCTGGATGGATATGACCTAAAATATTCTGTCAATTCAACTATCTCAGTGTCTTGAGTTTAATTTCTCAAGAAAGTTATATAACTAGAAAGATATACCAGAAGTCACTGGTTCTTGGGACATAAAAGAATTTCTAAAAAACATTTTTTATGGTAGTATCCTTGTGTTTTATTGGAAGTCAACACAGAAAGTAAACATAAGGACAACACATTGTACATGCTTAAAAGAATTCCTAAAATTTATTCCAATTTTAAAATACTAGCTGCCTATCAAGAATCAAATATTATATGGGGACCACAAAGGAGATAGTTAAGAACAGTCAACTGCTTTCAAATCACTTGAGGCCAAAGAATTAAGGCGATGTACAGGTAAGCAAATAAGTATACCACGTGATAACTCAATAATGATAGTTTATTGAATTAATATTTAGATATTAAATAAATTGGGTAAATTTGTAACATAATTCTTTCTTTATTAAATACATAAATTTATATTCTCTCAGATTATTTATAAATTTTGACTAGAAAATTAAGCCTCACTAGTAGAAGGATTAATTCTTTTTAATATACATTTTCTGTTCTTACATATTTCTTATACCTCATTCTAGTCATAGTAAAACAAGTCAAGATTAATTATGAAGAGTAACTATAAGTGCTTATCTAAATTATATGCAACCATGATTTTAATTGTTATAATTTATATGTTATAGTAAGTTATTGATTAGTCAACTTAATTTCCTATGTTAACTAAATTTCTATTTTAATATCTGATAGTTGCTATCTAAGATGCAGATTTACATTAAATTTAATTATTATCTTTTTATAGACACCTGAAGTTAGCAATATCATTGGAAAACATTGAAATAGTCCTTAGGAAATTCTTGAATCATAGAATACTTTCAATTCTGTCAATTGAAGAGTATCTATAGCTTTGCTTGTTTCTTTTTATTTTTTTTGGGGGGGAGGAGCTGAGAATCGAACCCAGGGCCTAGCACTTGCTAGGCAAGAGCTCTACCACTGGGCTAAATTCCCAACCCCTTATTGTTTCTTAAAATGGGCATTGTAGAAATACTCAAAGCTGGGAGATGATTCAAGAAGGCAGTGGCCACTGGCATCACTACAGATGCTCAGAAGAGCCTGAGAGACCCACAGAGGCTTCAAAGGGGAGACTCAGTGGCGGGGGATGTGCCTGCAGAAGATCTCTGGAACAACTGAAAAAAGGTAGGTCTTATGAGAATATTATTATTATTATTATTATTATTATTATTATTATTACTATTGTTATTATTATTTAGTTTTCAAGACAGGGATTCTCCGTTTAGCCCAGGCAGTCCTGGAACCTGTTCTGTATCCCCAGCTGGCTACCCCTTAGTTGGGAAGATAGTTTTAAAATGTGCTTTAATGGAACTGGACAAAAAGATGGCGGAACAGAACCAGGCACATGACAGAGAACTCCAGCTAGAGACACAGTCGGCTGATAGGTGTGGGAGTGCAGCCACAGCAGACAAAGGAGTATGTAATGGCCTGGTTCTGGAGACACTGGGAAGCTCAGGCTACCACAGGGTCCACCTCACCCCAATGAAGCCCTCTAGCCGCTTGGCCCACAGCCTGGCCCACAGCCTGGAGCTCACCGTGCTAGGGGAAGGAGAGCAGTGGTTGTGGGCTGCGTACACTATGGTCATGTCTAAGGTACTGGCAGGGTGGCCAGCACTAACGGCAGGGTGGTATACAGTAGCCTGGAGCTTGCACAGGTCCTGCCCCAGAACACAAAGACCAGATGCAAGATCACCCCAACTCTGAGCAACAAGAGTCTATCCGAGAGGAAGAACAGCTCTTTTTCTGGATTAAGTCTCATCCTACCTTCCAGAGGCCATATTGGCATCCATGGTCAGTGCTGTTGCTAGACACCATGCTGATGTCTGTGATCCATGCTCCTGCCAAAGGCCATGTTGATGTCCCTGGTCTGTGCAGCCCTTTGAAGAAGCCACATTGATGACCATGGTCTGTGCTGAGGCCAGAAACCATGTTGATGTCCATGATACATGCTTCTCCCGGAAACCATGAGGAAGTCTATCATTCGTTCCCGCTGGCTGCTGTGGGCAAGGAAGCTTCTTCTGTAGTGGTATATATGACTGCAGATTTGTAACTGAGAATGAAAGACACTGAAGGCTTCTGTGACAACCCCTCTCCTTCTTCCACAAAAAAGAAACAGTCCAGAGAATAAGCGATTAACGAGAATCCTTAAAAATTGTGATTAGGGATGATGAAGTATATAGCTGGAAGTTTTCCAGTGTCATGCCCAGCCCTGCATAGTCCAGACAAATCTCTTTCACTCCTGGTCCTGCAGCTGCTTGTAAATACTCATTCAGAGGCTTAATGTTATTTATAATTGCTTGGCCATAGCTCAGGCTTATTACTACTGACTAGCTCTTACATTTAAATTAAACCATAATTCTTATTTATGTTTAGCCACGTGGCTTGGTACCTTTTCTCAGTTCTGCCTGGTCATCTTATTTCCTCTGTGTTTGGCTGGCCACTCCTGACTCTGCCCTCCCTCTTCCCAGAATTCTCCTTGTCTGCTTACATACTTCTTGCCTGGCTACTGGCTAATCAGTGTTTTATAAAAACCAGTGTACAAAAGCATTATCCCATAGCAGAAGTATATCTCTTAACACTTGATGGTTTCTGGAAGATGAGGGTTGGAGGGCACTCATCTTTCTTTTAGGGGCTGGGCACTGGGAGTTTGACCATGGTCCAATGAGTGCATGTGTAGTTAGAGTTTTCCTGCCTGGCCCACAGTCAGGACAAATCTCTCTCACCCACCAGGCCCATAGACGCTCAAACCCAACCAAGTAAATAGGAGTGGCCTTAATAATTTCACCAATATATATGGGTAACAAAAATTGGACTTAGTGGGGTGTTTTTTGGGGAGGAGGGTAAGAAGGGGTACAAGGTTGAGAGGATGGGCCTTGAAAGAATGTGAAGCAAGTGTGATCAAGATGCATTGTATGAAATTACCAAATAATTAATAAAAATATTATGTTGGGGAAAATTTGAATATGTGTGCTTTAATATGTCATTTTTTCTTATTTTGGTTTATGTACAACTTATAAGACATAAAAAAATCTATTATTTTTTTAAAAATTCACAATAATATGATTATTACTTCATTAGGTGAGGAAAAGCCCAGCATTCTGATCATTGTTATCCTATCCATACATCCCTTTCACTTTGCTAATGAAAAATCAAAGATTGACCTAGTACCCCTGTATAGAATCCCTGCAAGGAAGCAATAAGCAGCCAGCTTCTTCAATGGAAACAATGCTTAAAAATTGGGATGTAAATAGAATCATTTATTTTGTATCTTTTTTTTTTTTTTTTGGGTTTTTCGAGACAGGGTTTCTCTGTATAGATTTTGGTGCCTGTCCTGGATCTTGGTCTCTTAATAAACAAAATCTACAAGAACATTTATGTTTTGTGCTAACAAATTTTTGGATATTATGTAATCACATACTTTAAAAATACTACATGTATTTTCTGTACATGTGTGCATGCTCACATCATGGTCTAGACGTGGAGGTCTCCAGGACAAATTGCCAGAGTTGGTTTCTATTTATACTACATGAGTTTTTGGGGATCAAGCTCAGGTTATCAGGCTTGGAAGCATGGGCTTTTATGCACCTTGCCATCTTGCCATCCCAAGATATCACATACCTTTAAACAGAAATTAGTTTGAGGTTTAAAAGAAATGATGAGAAACTATTACTGCAATTATTCAGTTGCTTGCTGCATATATTAACTTGATTTGTTATAAATGATTCTCTGAAAAGCTCTTAGATTCAGGAAAGGTTAATTAGAGGGCACTACCACAATGATCTAATTTATTTACAACAGAAAAAGGAGTAAAGGAGGTAGTAGGTATCAGCACATGTTACTGCTAAGAATAATGTTACAAACACATTAATTGTCATAGCAAGGGTCCCATATATAATAAGTGATAACTGTACAGCACATCACAGTCCCAACATATGTGCAAATATAGGTTTGTGATGGCTGCCTTTGGTTGTCAGTTTGACTATATCTGGAAATATCTGAAATCCAAAACTGAAGGGCACAACTGTGATGGATTGTTTTTTTCTAAATTTGAAGGAGCTAAGTCCACTTCTAATCTGGATCTTGAGGTAGGAAGACACACCTTCACTCCAGGCCACACCTTCTGCTGGATACCCACATAAGGACCTTGAAGAAGGGACCTTATGCTCTTTGCCTGCATGCCCTCCCCTTGGTAGCAATCCCTTCCTTCACTGGCATCAGGGCCTATATCTGCAGAATTCCAGTGTAAAGTGAAGACCAGCCTAGACATCCAGCCTTGGGGAGTGAACAACTGCTGGATTCTTGAACTTTCTGTTCACAAACAGCCGTTGTTGGATTAGCTGGCCTGAAGCCTGTAAGTCATTCTAATAAATCCATTATATATATATATATATATATATATATATATATATATATATATATATATATATATGTAGAGAGAGAGAGATTCATTCTATAAATTCTGTTACTCTAGAGAACGCTGATTATTACAGTTTTTATTGATTTATACAGAAGTGTTTATGAAAAAAATACCTGATAATGCTTAAAGAAAACACCTCAATACAACTGTCTGCCATGATGGTTTAGAATGTAATAACAGATCACTGAACTCACTGAATGTATACACCAGAGATGCAGTCTAGAAACTTCCATCATAGTTAGCTTCTCTATATTTTGCACACTACTTTGATAGCCATTAGTCAAGGTCAGAAACTGGAAGATACTATATGTTTCTTATTTTTAATTAAATAGTAGCAATAAGGATTCCTGAATGTTCATGCCAATTTTCAAGAGTTTAGATAGTTCAAATATTTTTACTAGGTCTAAAGATACACTAATATATTTTTTAAAAGCTGGGTTTAAGGCCAGGCAGTGGTAGCTTTTAATCCCAGCACTCTGGAGGCAGAGCCAGGCATATCTCTGTGAGTTTGAGGCCAGCCTGGTCTACAGAGCGAGATCCGGGTCAGGCACCAAAACTACACAGGGAAACCCTGTCTTAAAAAACAAAAACACGGTGTTGGGGATTTAGCTCAGTGGTAGAGCGCTTGCCCAGCAAACACAAGGCCCTGGGTTCGATCCTCAGCTCTGAAAAAACAAAACAAAACAAAAACAAAAAAACAACAAAAAAGAAGAAGCTGAGTTTATAAAGGTCAAATATATAAAGTATGGTAAATTGCAATGAAACCAGAGTAGAAAATATCTACATCAACTCAGATTTTCTGTTAGATCTACTTTTTCTGTGTAACTATATTCTTCACACACACACACACACACACACACACACACACACACACACACACACTGCCCACATATACTAAATTGGTTTTACTTTTCATATGGAGAGAAGCTGAGCACTTTAAAATGCATTACTTCCCCATGTGGAATTAAGCAAAGGGTTTTAATTATAAAAAACTATTAAATTTCTTGCATCACAACTTCATAGCCATTTTCTCCAAAAATATACTAATGACCTTCCAGCTTAATGAAAATTAATTACTGTTCTACCTTGACAATTACATTGTGATCGATCAAGTTTAAAGAATCTGCAGGGGTCATTTGCTGCAATTCTGTTGCAATCCATTAAATCTGAAGCAGATGATAACCTTTAGCTTATTCACATATTAGGGAATTCTGATGGCAGCTCTGAACGTCACTGTTTATACAAAAAGTGATACATCAAGTTACTTTTTTCTTAGCTAGTGAAAGAGGTTAGTGTCTAGTTACATAAGTCATTCCTCATTGCACAACAGTGTCTTCAAAGCTCAGACACTAACATTAACTTTCAAAAATAATTCCATTTTAGTTTTTTATTTTGTATGTGTATCATGTGCATGTATCGGGACATGCATAGAGCTTTCAGGGGAAAATTTGCCAGAGTTGGTTCTCTCTGTTTACCATGTGGGTTCTAGGATGTGGAAATCAAGTTCTCAGGCTTTACAGCAAGTGCCTCCACCGACGGCACCCACTCAACAGCACCAACATTAACTGTGTAGATGCAATGATTAAAAACCAATGCAAATATACCATTTAAGATAGTATCAGACACAATAAACTAATGGGACAAATTTTGATAAGAAAGTTGGTCTACATATCAAGTATGTTACTTACGTCAAACAATAAGAAAATAAAATTTGTCCCCATTGAGAAGTATTGATTACAGAAAGGTTAATAATATTGATAGACTGTGAAAGAAGATGAGCACTGTGCCATTTGGTGGGCAGAGTTACACCAATAGAGGCAGTCTACAGAGCCTCTCATACCTGAAGCCCCGGTGAAGTGCAAACTGGTGCATGACCTGTGGCTCTATGCTCTTACTCTTTAGTTCATGTCCCAGAAAAATGCTACACAGTCCAGACAAAGTGAGAGGCAGAAATGCATTTTCCAAGTCAGTTTGTGTCAACTAAAATTAAGGGAGCACTTCTAAGAGTATAGATTACAAAAACAATTAAACGAAGTGTGGAACTTCACTCTGTGACTACAAGACTACTTAGAATATTACACAAGTATTATGTCTGTCTTTCAGTTAAATTATCACAATTACTGAGTACTTTTATTGCCTTTACATTGTGGTGAACCTAACATTCTATTAAACTGTGGGAAACTACTGGCCACTTGGAGATGATTCAGTCAGTAAAGCTTGTGTCCTATAAAGTACAAGAACCCAACTGTGAAAACCCAGAGGTAGCAGCACACACTCGCAATTTTTGTGGATGGGAGGAGGTGAGAACGGTCTCTAGGCTCATGAGCTAGTTAATATAGCTGGATCAGTGATCTCCAGATCCTGTCTCAAAATATGAGATCAAGAGAGCTTAAAGGAGACACCTGACCTCCACCTCTGGCCTCTGAGTGTGTGAATACCTTTACAGATGTATATAAATATTTAGACACAGAGACATACACATAGACTAAAGACTGAGATAATGTTAATAAAATACTAAAAAACCTGAAAATAAAACTGCTAAAGTTGTAGTTATTCTTTTTGAGGCTTCATATTGTGTCATATTATACCTGTAATTTATTTGATTTCTCAACTAAAATATTGTGCTAGTATTGTACACACACACACACACACACACACACACACACACACACACACACACACACTATGTACACACATACATGCATGTAGCTAGAGTTTTCCTGCCTGGCCCAGTCAGGACAAATCTCTCTTACCTGCCAGTCCCACAGCCACTCAGACTCAACCAAGAAAGCACACAGAAACTTACATTGCTTACAAACTGTATGGCTGTGGCAGGCTTCTTGTTATCTGCTTCTTCTATCTTAAATTAACCCATTTCTGTTAGTCTATACTTTGCCACATGGTTTATGGCTTACCAGTGTCTTTACATGTTGCTTCTCATGGCGGCGGCTGGCGGTGTCTCTCCCAGCCTTCTACTTCCCAGAATTCTCTTCTCTCTTGTCCCGCCTATACTTCCTGCCTGGCCACTGGCCAATCAGAACTTTATTTACACAGAGCGATATCCATAGCACATGCACATATATAATTTTCTTAGAGTAAGCAAATTTATCTGTTAAAGTTGAAATCAAAGCCAATATTCTTTATGTTGGCCTTGGTTCTAAGGCCAATATGGAAATACTACCTTCTACCCAGTGGTTGTTTGATACAAGATGACCTGTTAATGATTTTCTACTTATTGTATATTTAAAATTTTTCAAATTAAAGTAACAGATATTTAATTTTAACAACATAGCTAATTTCCTTGCCTTTATTTTGTAGTCAAATGCTGCCTGTGTGAGAAGACCTTTGATAAGTAGTTTCCAAAGTACAGTTTAAATTAATTGCCCTTGCATTTTATGAAAGGATATCAAACTTGTTTATATACAGTCGTGTAAGTAGGTCATACTCCATAAACCTCAGAAAAATCTAAGTGGCTATAACATCCAATCACAGAGTTATTAAAAACAAATACCTGAATAGGTTTGAAAGTAAGACAATTTTTATCTCTATTTAGATACAAAGATTATTGTATCAGATTAAGTCCTATGACACTCAAGAATATTATATTTTATCCTTCCAAAAGATAAGGAAGGCCATTTATTCCTCAGGAAAAAAAAATCTCTTTTGCACTTCAGACAAAAAGCAATACCTTTATTCTTTTACTGTAATTGTCTTTTATCTCAGGAGCTCAAAATAGTTTATGAAAAGCACAGTAATACTACCCTTTATAAAGAAAATGGGTAAAGATGGACTTGCTTTTCTTTGGGGTTCCTACCAGGGTCTAAAGCAGTGGCTACAGGATTGAGTAACCCAGACTTCAGAAGCAGTGCAAAGTTACATGCCCATGCATTAAATGGGCACTGTGGTCACAGTTTATGCTTCAGTCAATTTCTCTCCAGCTTATTTTTTATAAAAGCCAAAATACAAATCAGTCTTTAACGAAGGATCTGTGCTTTTCAAAAGTGTGCCTGTAAACACAGATAGCAGAGCTGCGATAAGGATGGTGAGGTGCACCCAAAGAGAAGAGGTATGTGGGAAAAATACATGGGAAAAAAAAAAGAATAGAGAACAGTGTGCCCAGTAACCTTCAATCAAAGTCATCCTTAGAAATGTTTGTTTTGTTTCCAAGAACTGAACAACAGTAGGATTCAAGCTGGATGTGATTTGTATCATGGGACATTTGAAACCTTTGAAATACAGCTCATCTGCCATTGCACACTGGTGTGTTTCTAAATTTTCTTAGAAAATCTTCTGTTAGAAATGTAGTCTGGATTTCCCCACAAAAGGATTGTAATTCCTGACAGTAGTGGATTAAGTTTCCAATCAAGGCAACATAATCCTCCTGTGCACTGAAAGGACCAAAAGTGTTACCCATGTGACTTCTTTCCTTTCCTTTGCCACTAGAAGACACTTGGGGACCTTTAGATGATTCCTTTCCATTTATTTCAAGAAATAGTGGAAATCTAGGCCAGATTAAAAAGGAAGACATTCCAAATGGTCATCAATGGGAATATGTGACTGCCTTTCATGATAGGGTGGACAAAGTGTCTGGTCCAGTTCACAATAATAACTGCTTTGGGGTGATGGTTTTCAAGAAAATATAGGAAGGTTGTAGTAATGAGAGTCGTTTAAAAGGCTATGAATGCAAATGATATTACAATTTATATCTCTAATCCTCCCAACAGCTCATATCATGTGACTCAGTAGTACTGGGGATAAATAGCCTAGGTGGTTATATATTTGTTACTGAGTTTGTATCCCAGGATATTTACACCTTTGAAACACAGTTCATCTGCTATCAAATACTGGTGTTTTTTCTAAATGTCTTAGAAAATCTTTCATTGAGATCATTAGTAATAACTATAAGTCATCAATATTTAATTATAAAACTTTAGAGACTCATGTCATAGTCCATTGTAGTGATTATCAATACTATATAAAGATTCATTAATAGCAGTAGCTACCTCTTATTGAGTGCTTACAAATCCCCACAACTTAATTTATTTCTACGTTGTCTTCACAACAACTTGGAAAAGGAAACCTCATTCAGTTGTAGAGAGGAGGCAACTGATGTTTAAGGAAAATAAGCTCTCCTGAATCACTCAGCTCTGAAGCAGTAGATTCCTGTCAAATGCAGCTTCTGTTTAGAACTGCTACATCTAAGGAATTGATGACTTCATTAAACAAATGTTCCTTTAGGCTCTACTGTGTGAAAGGCAGCCTTTGAGAGAAAGGAAAATGCTGTGGATATCGCTCTGTACAAATAAAATGCTGTTTGGCCAGGAAGTATAGGCGGGACAAGAGAAAAGAGAATTCTGGGATGGAGAAGGCTGGGGGAGACACCACCAGCCGCCGCCATGAGAAGCAACATGTAAAGACACTGGTAAGCCACAAGCCATATGGCAAAGTATAGACTAACAGAAATGGGTTAATTTAAGATAGAAGAAGCAGATAGCAAGAAGCCTGCCACGGCCATACAGTTTGTAAACAATGTAAGTTTCGGTGTGCTTTCTTGGTTGGGTCTGAGCGACTGTGGGACTGGTGGATAAGAGAGATTTGTCCTGACTGGGACAGGCAGGAAAACTCCAACTACAGGAAAAGGTGCCTTAGGAAACTTTATATGGCCAGCAATAAAGGAGCTTAAATTACAATAAGTTATAGAAGCAGATTTGATTATAAGAGTGGGGAACATATAAATCGTATAAAAGTCATTAGGCCACTCTTGTAATTCAAAGTATCATAGGAGTAGAAACTTTCAGTATGATTGTATGTGTCCATACATACACATACATATTGTATATATAGTCACTTTCTGTTGCTTAGATTCTGACGGCTCACTCAGGAGAGAAGGTGTGGCATCAACGACTCAGACACTGAGAGTCCATTGAAAGCAAATAACAAACTCATTTATTCAATAACAAGGAAGGCCTTATATACCCTTCTCCCAGCACCCAGTCTGTGTGGTCATCCCTCATTGGCTGGGCACAATCAGGAACTCTGAAAGTGACTGTTGCTAGGCCTTCAGGCAGACTCTGCAGGATCAGGAACTCTGGCATTGACCTGGAACTCTGACAGCTTCTGTTGCTAGGTCCTCAGGCATATTCCAGGTTGGCTCTTAAGGAGCACATTATGTGCATGCTTTGACTACTGGTCTGAGCCAATTTCCTTGACCCTATGGGCCTGTCCTCCTACAACATTCAACACATATGCTAAATCTTTTCTTAGATATTGCAGATTTTTCCATTTGAGCCCCACATACTTGAAATCACAAATTGGCTTCTAGGAAAAGTTAATAAAAAGGGAAATAATGTTACTGAATGTATTTCCCTATTCTATATAGCCTCATAGTGGGGGTTTGTTGGGGAATGTCCTTCTGTATGCTGTGAATGTATTGCTCTGATTGATTAATAAATAAAGTGCTGATTGGCCAGTAGCCAGGCAGGAAGTATAGTATAGGCAGTATAAGCAGAGAGGAGAATGATGTGAAGTGGAAGGCTAAGTCAGGAGATGCTGCCAGCTGCCACCACCATGGGAAGCAAGATGTAAAGTACAGGTAAGCCACAAGCCATGTGGCAACTTATAGATTAATAGAAATGGGTTAATTTAAGATATAATAACTAGATAGCAAGAAGCCTGCCATGGCCATAGTATAACTGGAGAGGCAGCTACACCAGTGTAGGGGTAATTGGAGAGACAGCTAACCCAGTGTAGGGATAACTGGAGTTGCAGCTACACCAGTGCAGGGATAACTGGAGAGCCACAGGACTCAGTGCCCACCCCCACTACCACCAAATTATCATTGGAAGCCTTTCATTTCCAAGCTCACTAAGAAAGGAGGCAGACCTGAAAACTGGGCTCTGAAATAAATCCCTGAAGTAGTTGAGGAGGGGGATTATGTGGGAGAGCACACCCCGACTTCCAGAGTGGACTGTTGTTTAAGTTACTTCAGCTCAGAAATGGGAGAGAGTTCAGGAAGGTGTTTCTAATGGATATTTCTCAGAAGGAAATATCAGGACTGGGAATTATCTCCCCTCACAAAAGGAATGCATATTTTACTTTAGCATGCATATGGTGAGGGGTCAAGAGTATGAAAAATGATAACTTTTACTTATTCTGAACACATTAGAAGAGTATCTATATAGCCTATTGTAGCAGCAATCTTAAAAAATTCTTCTTAATAAAAACGAACCTGGATCCAGGTATTGGGGTGAGTGCTGGAAGATCAGAGAAGCAGAACAAGCCACAGCCACCTCATCTTGCCAATTCCTCAACTTATTCTGTTTCTTCAGACTGGAAGCCTCTGAGTCCTCATCCAGAATGAATCTCAGCTGAACTGTTGCTCAAAAGCCTAAAAGCTTAACCAGCCAAAATGCTTCTAGTTTCTGGTCTTCATGCCTTGTATATCTTTCTGGTTTCTGCCATCACTCCCTGGGATTAAAGGTGTGAGTCACCATGCCTGGCTGTTACCAATGCAGCCTTGAACTCATAGAGATCTGCCTGGCTCTGCCTTCCAAGTGCTGGGATTAAAGGTGTGTGCTACCACTGCCTAACCTCTATGTTTAATATTGTGGCTCTTCTGTCTCTGACCCCAGATAAGTTTATTAAAGTGCATAGTATTTCGGGGAACACAATACCACCACAGCCTATTATACAGAGCCCTCTGTTATCCCACATGCTAGCTCTTTCAGGTCTGGAAAACTCTCCAGAAAGCTTAAATGTATGTAATGAAAATATTACTTACTTACTTACAACACAAAATAGATTATTTTCACAGTCAGTCATTAAAGCCTATGCTCTTAAAAATAGAATGTCTATTTTTATGTGAATGTTTATACATAACACTAGAAATAAGACAATACCTAGTCATTGCTCTCTTGTGGCTGTTTTTCATGAGTGTTAGATATGCTAGCACAGCCACAATGCTTAGGAGAGTCCAGATTGTATCTAAAGTACAAAATATACAAAGTGCGGCATTTAACTATAAGTAGTTTACAGCCCATAGCAGCTCAGTATATTTTACACAGACATTTAAAAGTAATTGTAAACATTATGCAAGTATTTGAGAAATAAACATCTATATGATGTTGTTAGAATCTATGAATATTATTCAACTTATGAAACTATGAAGATAATATATTCAAGAAGTTTTAGGCAAAGTCATAGAAAACAGTGTGGGTGCCAAGGTATAGAGGTTCTGGAAGGGATTGTGAGAGAGAAAAGAATATGATAAAAACATAGTGCATGAAACTGTCAAAGAATAAATAAGCAAACAACTTTCATTAAACTTCACCAGCTTTAAATATCCAATTCTTATCTTATGTTTTACATTCCTAAAGCTTTAATTCAAAACTTTAATTTTTTTCTTTACTTTATATTAATCTGAGATGTCTTTTCTTTTTAACACCCAGACACGTGATGCCTATCACTATCTGTCCTCCATTTATTTAACAAATGTATTAAGAGTTCTTTGAAAGTGAAAACAAAAGCATTTTGTTCCATTTTGCCCCTAAGATGGACTTCATTAAAACATGATTCTTTGGGGTTTTGCCAAGCAATTGAGATACAGATAAAATAGTATAACAAGAACCTTCTGTTTTTTTCTTCAGTAACAAGCACCAATCAATAGGATTATGCTAAATTTCATGCTATAGCAGGTCATATTTTATCAAGGTTCCACAGCATTTACCATGAACAATAGCCTACTATACAGAGTCCTTTGTTCACCCACATAGTAACTCTCTTCGGTCTGGAAACCTCTCTCCAGAAACTTTTAAATTATGTAGTGAAAGTATTACAAAACAAAATAGGTTATTTCCACAGAGCCTCTATACTCTTAAAAAGAAAAAAGTTGTTGTTATATAAATAATTATTTATATATAACACTAGAAATAAAAACAAATATACCTAGTAAGTGCTGTCTTGTGGCCATTATGTATTAACTCAGCTCTATGTATTGGAGCATTACATTTTAATCTCATATACAAACTTCACTATGTTGTTCTGGAAGATGCTATTGCTTCTGATTGACACAGGATGAAATACAATCTTAAAAGAAACAAAGATACTTTCAAAATCTCAAGGGTAAGAAATTGTTCAAAAGCACAGTGAGTAACTTTGAGTGAATCTGGTTATGAATGATGTCCAGTAAACCTTAGTATACAATATTAAATAGCCTAAATCTAACTGGGCAACCAGTGTCTGAGTGCTCATTTATATAAAGTTCATAATGTGCTGGTAAAGCCTACATATGTAATACTTAATACAAATCATGGCAATATGCAGCATAGTCATATAGAATGCATTAAATTGATTATTCATTCATACAAATATATAACTTATCCACAATTTTCTACATAGAATCAGACAACATATCTTAATGAAAATTTTTAGATAATGTGGCTTATACAGTTGTTTAATCATTCATGTCAATTATACTAATTTCACTGTCAAAATGTAAGTCCAATATTCAATGTTTATATTAACAAAATATCATTGAAAGAACCTATGTCATAATTTTTTTTGCAAATAGATTTAGTATATATCATATGTTTGGGTACATATACCCCTCAGGAGACTGACTGAAAAAATTAATAATAGAGGGGAATATTACCACAAAGCTGAATCTGTAGGACCTGAAACATAGCATGAATTTTAAATTATATATGCCTTCAATTGTGAAGTCTACAAAAGGAAGAAGCATAATTTTGCACTTGAAATTCCCAATGGAAAGTCCAGCTGATTAGAATGCAACATTGGTTTCTTTGGGCTTATGGTAGAACTTCAACTATGGTGGTTGTAAGACTGTAGGATCCCATCCTTGGAATTTCTTATTTAATAGGCCTAATTGGGTCAGAACTTACTTGTCCCCAGGTGATGTTATTGATGGTTAGGGACCACCACCCTTTGAGAAACCCTTCTTCAAAGCCAAATCTTGGCTTCTCCATTTACTTCATCTGTGGCAGATCAGATTTGAGTAGCAAGAGATATGAGGGCATACACATGAAAAGAATATTTTCACCTAATTCAAAATACACTCAAACTACCCAAGAGCTTTTCAATATCCTCTTCTCAGGTCCTAGCCAAAACTGGTTAAATCAGAATCTCTTTTTGTGTGTGTGTGGGGGGGAGGGAGCTGAGGATTGAACCCAGGGCCTTGTGCTTGCTAGGCAAGCGCTCTATCACTAAGCTAAATCCCCAACCCTAAATAAGAATCTCTATATGTAGGATCCTAGGCTAAATTGCTCAAGCAACATCTGTGGTCGAGTACCTGGGACACTAACTCAGCGTGCTTTGTCTGACTCCAGGGTGGGCACACAACAGCCTGTATACAGTAGAATCCAAGGATGTAGGACTTAAACTTGGAGCTGTCAGTCCTTATCATTTATTTTTCTACAGAGTTTTATAGTTACTTATAACTCCATAAAATGCTTATTGTTTTATAATTTCACATAGTATTTAGAAACAATTTTGGTTTCCCCATTAATATCTTTGTCTCTTTCTCATTTTGTTTCTTAAAACTTTTACATTTGTCTTAATTCTTTTAACATAGATTAAAAATTACAGGTAGTGTTTTATAGGTCAGAATGAACATGGGTAAAAGGAAGGTTGTGTATGGTCACAAAACATACATATTTTATTTTCTGAAATTATGAGTTAAATTGGGATCACACAATCACCCACATGACATTGAACAATATTCCCCATATTTATATAAAACACACACACACACACACTATATATATATATATATATATATATATATATATATATATATATATATATATATATATATATATATATATATATATATATGGTTTTCCACTGTGGCTCAACCTGCTCTGGATCCCATGATCCTCTTGTTATAATCTCCTAAGGGTTAGGATTATAGCTGTGTGCCAGCACACCCAGTTTTTTCCCAATGTTTGGTCTGTAAAAGTGACTAGCAATACAATTTTTCTAGGACTCTTGTTTAAATTAAATAAATACTGTCAAAGAAAGTTAATGTTTAACACAAACTCAAATAAAAAACCGTTTCATGTTAGTTTATCAGATACTCTAATTGGTATGACATACAATTTAGCTAATATAAACATAATATATTGTTGTTAGTAGTTTTTACTCCTTTTTGGGGGCCTGCCACCTAGCTCCCAAATAAATCACACACTGAGGCTTATTCTTAATTATGAATGCTAGGCCATAGCTTGACTTAGTTTTTAGCCAGCTTTTCTTCTCTTAAATTATCCCATCTGTCTTTTTCTCCTGGGCATTTGCATCTTCTTCCTTCTATAAATTTTATTCTTACTCCATGGCTTACTGTGTAGCTGGGTGGCTGGCCTCTGGAGTCCTCCTCCTTCTCTGGCCCTTTATTCCATTCTCCCAGTTTTCTCCCTCTATATGTACTCTGTCTACCAGCCCTGCCTATCCTTTCTCTTGCCTTGCTATTGGCTGTTCAGTTCTTTATTAGACCGGTCTGTGTTTTAGACAGGCACATTAACACAGCTTCACAAAGTTAAACAAATGCAACATAAACAAAAGGTAACACACCTTAAAATAGTATTACCCAACAATTTCTTCTTTTTTTCTAAATAAAAATAAAGGTTTTAACTTTAACATAGTAAAACTACATACAACAAAAACAGTTATCAATTAAATATTATGTTTACAATATTCTGTTAATTTGTAGTTAGCGTATTTAAAGAAAACAATGCATCATCTATCCTATTTTAGTGAATCCAAAGTTTTATACCTAATTTACTTTCTATAAAGTTTTACACCTAACTTACTTTCTATCATAACTAAGAAAACTGCAACTATAATTATTTAGTCTTCAATTCCATCAAAGACCCAGAAGGATGTGATACTATCTAACGGCAGAGACATTTGGCTACCTGGACAGTCATCCAAAGTTCCTCTGCAACTTTGAGGCATTCATCTTCAGCCTACAGGTCTAGAGTATCTGACAGACTTTTCTATGTAGCAGAAATTTTTGAGTGTCTTGCCTTGTTTCGGCAAAGTTCAGCAGTCGCTTTCCTGTGTGTCCTGCAGAATATCTAGCAGACTCTTCTGTGAAGCAAGAATCTTGAAGGACTGTCCTGCCTTGTTTTGGCAAAGTTCAACAATCTTTTTCCTGTGTGTCCTGCATGTCCAGTCTGCACAGCACATTGTCAGCAGTCAAAGGCAAGAACAGTTTCTTTGCCCAGTGGCTAACCTTACCACAATGAAAGTAAACTCTATAAGGAGTTGCTTCAATGCCAATCATTTTCTCTGAAGTTAATTGGTGCTTCCAGGATCAGATGTGTCTCATTCTCATGAAAAACTTTAAATTAACAAAACATTTTAAATGCTATATTCTGTAGATCCTTGAAAATTTTGAAGACCATTTAATCTAAAATATATCTCCATATGATCTTGATAGCATACCTAACAAATTTGATTGTTATAAATGACTAACCATTAATCTATGTTTCCTGATTATCCTATATAGTTTATAATGAAGCTTTCAAAAACTAGACCTTTACATTTTAAAATAAACTGTATAGGTACAATTCCTTAAACAAGAATAGAAACATATACAATATGTTTTAACAAAAGCAAACCTTAAATTTTTATCAATTAGATAAGAGTAGAAACATATATACAGTATAACAAAAATAACTTTAAATTTGTATCAATAGTCTATATTCCTCTAAATGATAACAAACATTATAACCTACCAAATAACCAAAAACCACCCACATCCCCCCTAAATCTTGGGAATGTAGGCATATTTTTCTCCATGTTTCTTCCTGCTGTCTATGGACAAGTATCTTTAAGGTCCCAGAGAGAAAATTTGAGATAATGACCAAGTTCTGGGAAGACCAGCAGTATCCTTTGGTGATAGATATCACCTGTCAAGATTCAGGTCTCACCTGATCAAACCTGATCCCTGTTAATCCTGAAGGAATCTACAGCCTCTCATCTCCTATGGGAACAAACCCCAAAGCATTTTTGATTTCCATTTGACAAATATACTTTTTGACTTTTTATAAGTTAAGGTATTCTTAAGTGTTTATCTCAGCAGTCTGGCTTTCAATTCCAGGTCTCTGAAGCTGTTCTTTGCTTTTTAACAGTCAAAAAATTGAAAATCAACACAATACCATACAGGACCCAGACTGCCTGTGTATTTCCCATCTTAAATGGCTCTTTTCCTTTACTTTCTCTTTAAAGACTTTATTTTCTAAACTATTCATTTTTAGTTTCTATGGCTATACCCTTTTCTTTTTCTTAAGCCTACTCACATTGTTAAGCACACTGTAACCTGTTTAGAGTGTTTTTATCATCTAGATCTCTTTTACTAGATATCTATAGTCTTTTTAGAACATGTGAGCAAACCTTTAAACTGGTAACCTACACCTGAAACCTCAGCACACAGCTCTCAGCTACTTCCACCTGCTTCTCAGGTCATAAAAACCAATCTTGAAACCTCCCTGGTCAAGGTTTGTCTGACCTGGGACTGCATTCAACCTTCCTAGAGTCCTAGAATTCTTGCAGGCATTTTTACTTAGTGGTTTGTTCCTACTCAACATACTTGCTGCTCAAGGAATCAGAGACCTGCAGAAACTGTCCAGCTGAAACTCTTAAAGGAGCTTCAATTTTATTTATTTATTTATTTATTTGTTTGTTTGTTTGTTTGTTTGTTTATGCTCAGCTTTCTTAAGCCCTGCATGGAAATAAGGACCCACTGGAATGCCATATTCTTGTTGTTAGCTTTTGCTCTTTTGGGGGGATGGTGTGTGTGCTACCCAGCTCCCAAATAAACCACACACTGAGGCTTACTATTATTTATGAATGCCTGACCTTAGCTTGGCTTAGTTTCTTGCCAGCTGTTCTTAACTTACTCCATCTACCTTTGCCTCTGGGCTTTTCCCACTCTCTCTTTCTTCTGTAAATCTTACTCTTACTCTGTGGCTTGCTGTGTAGCTGGGTGGCTAGTCCCTGATGTCCTCTTCCTTCTCCCGCTGCCAGATAGTTCTCTCCTCTCCCAGATTTCTTCTTCTATGTATTTTCTCTGCCTGCCACCCCCTAGCCTTTCTCTTGTCTTGCTGTTGGCCGTTCATTTCTTTACTAGATCATCAGGTGTTTTAGACAGGCCCTGTAACACAGCTTCACAGAGTCAAACAAATGCAATATAAACAAAAGTAATACAGCTTAAAATGATATTCCCCGACAATATATATTAATTTTTATTACCTTTTTGAAGATTTCTTACAGCTTGCTTCCATTATATTCACTCTCTTCTTCAAGTCTTCCCAGATGCATTCCTCTTCCCTACTCACACAACTTCGTGTCCTTTCAAAAACAAACATGCCCTTCAAAACAATTGGTGCTGTCCATATAGTCTTAGATGTATGACTTTAGCATGGTTGAGTAACCAAGGACTACAGTATTAGAGACAACTCTCTCATCCTCTTCCAACAGCTAGCAATTGCCAATAGGCCTTCTGCTAGGCATTGGACTTCGTGTCCACCTCCCCTTACCATGCTGGGATTTCACAAGGCTTGGACTTGTACAGTTTTGTAGATATTGTCACAAGTTCCATGAGTTTATATGTGTGGCTTCCCTTCTGTGTCGAGTACACAGTCTCCTTGTAGTCATCCACTGCCTTCATTTTGCAGACTTCCCACACCATCTGCTTTGTTGATCCCTGAGCCTTAGAGGAACGGTGTGCAGTCCACACATCTCTTTTAGGTCTGAAAATTCTGGAATCTTTTACTCTCTACATCTTAAGAGATATAGACAAAAATCGTGTTGCTGCTCATAAAGAAATCAAATGTACATGGAAACTAAAATGAGGACTATGATGGCCAGGAGATGCTAGAGTCAGTGTACAATAGCAGCCATTGGAAGGGAGGAGGATGTCTCCTGAAGAATGTTAAAGGTATCCCCTTGGATGAAGTTCCCAAAATTTAATAGTGAGCTCACTATTAAAATTAAGCTTATATTAATTGAGTCACTAAAGCCAAACATACAAATTTTGATTTATTTAATGATCTAATATTTTTTGAAATGTTTATGAATTAATTTGACAACAAAATGAACATTTCTTACATTTAAGAAATAGTAATACTTTCATTTCAATATAACTTTTATAATATTATTGTACTCATTTTAAAAACCAATAATCACCAGATAATACACCTAGAATATTTTATAACCTGTATAATTATGCACTTATGTTGGAGATACATACTAATTAAAAAATATGTCTTAATAAAGATTTGCCTACTTCCTATAATATAGTTGATAACATGTACCATTTTCATCAGGTAAATCATAAAATATTAAAGATTTCAAAAATTACTGCCTTATAGTTATGTCAAACTTTTTATTACAACCTTAAAATAAAAGTCAATTAAAACACTAGAATAAATAAGAATACATAATATATTTTCTTGATTTATAACTATGAGCAAAATATGACAAGAATAATGAATAATTATCATGCAAGAATATAAAGTTGGAGACAGACAATCCTATGTTAGAAAAGGATAAATGGTAATTTAGCCTCTTCTCTCTATCATAGAGTGAGTATTAGGACAGAATTGCAGGCTCACGGTGTTTCCCTAACACTGGGTTACAGAATAGCAACTGTACCAGACAAATAGACAAAAAGCCAAAAGTAAGGACAGCTGAGCCTGATTTAGGTTTAGTCAGAAAATTCTAACCATATGCTAAGAATCTGAATTATGAGCCAAGTAGTAAAAGGTTCAGACTTCTATTAATAAAGTATCATCCACAGAATGGGACAAGAACATGAATAGTACATTCATGAGGAGTGTACAATAGCATTGAACAAATATATTTTGTAAATCAATATCCAAAACATATGCATAGCTTTAAACCTTGCATTGTTATTATGACTATTGTTATGGGATATAACTTATAATCTCAATAAATATAGTTAAAACATCTCACATTGATATAAACACTATGTTGATTCAATAGAAGTTTATGTAATAGAGAGTACTTCACTAATAATGTTCTGGATGAACAATTTAAATATTGCTTAGCTACTTTTATAAGAGCTACTTTTTGTGAGTGCTGTTCTATGAAAGAGTTCAGATAAAGCAATTATGTGGCAAATATATATATATATATATATATATATATATATATATATATATATATATATATATGTATTTATACACACACACATTTTAAGGATCAAGGGGCTCGGAGTGGGGATTTTTCCTGGAAGACTTATCTTTACTCTTGCTTGGAAGCTGCAGGGGCATTAGCAATCTATTCCAGAGAGGAAAGAGCCACTGAGAAGAACTATTTCAAGACCAATTGACTTTATTGCCTACATAAAGACTTTGTAGACTTGTTTGGGAAATGAAGCAGAAGGGAGCTGCTGAGAAATCACAGTAGG
This sequence comes from Onychomys torridus, assembly GCF_903995425.1. Classification (NCBI taxonomy): domain Eukaryota; kingdom Metazoa; phylum Chordata; class Mammalia; order Rodentia; family Cricetidae; genus Onychomys; species Onychomys torridus. The sequence continues at coordinate 72,751,323 of NC_050445.1, read as the reverse complement.
AACCCACAAAGAAAATGGTAATAAGGAATAAATATATCTTGGTATATTATACAATGTTATGAACTATATGTATATTTCAATATATATATATATATTCCAACTGCTGATCAAACATAAGAGTGATAGTTGCATTTCTGCACCTTATGCCCATATACTATATTCATATAAATATTATGTGTTATGTGTAAGATGTTATATCTGCATTATAGAATGTTGTTTTGAAATATTTACATGTACATAGGCAAATGAAAAATATATACTAAAATATATAGACAAAGATTTCTTTTTGCTGCCTTTGAAACATTTTCAAAACATTGTAGATCTGCTGCATAGTTTGTCTCATTAAAGAAATTTATAACCTGTTTAAAATGATCAGTTAGCCATAGTTGAGTATTTAGAACCCAGTGAATTTAATTGCCTGCTAAGACCAGGAGGCAGCCATTGTGGATTCTAATGGCAAGTTTTTTGTGCCTGCCATATATTTTCACAAGAGTAGTTTTCCTTCACAGAAATAGCTAGAGGAGCAATGAGGCACAAGGCCATTTTGATCATGAATTGGACATAATACAGGTGTGAATGTGAGCAGTGAATATCTATCCTCAAACCTTTGCTATCCAAAATATAGTCTTATGCTCTTAATGTGGTCATTCACGCAAATACCTACCATTTGGTGAAACAGAGCATATTTTAAGTTTTAAAGTGAGCCATTTTTCTTTACCTGCTATTTTTCAAATTCACCAAATCTGATATCTCTCTAAGGGGACTGTAAGTCAACTTTCAGTCATTCATGGTTACTTAACTAATGGGTGACTTAATTATTTTCATTTACTTGTATTGTCATCTGTTAGTTATTTGAATAAGGGCCTGCAATTTTGAGGCTTTTGGTAATTGATTGCTGCCTGGGAAGGAGGGTTAGTTTTCTTTAAGGGTGTGGCCTCTGGTATGTGGAACACAATCCAGTTGACGGCCACATAATTAAACTGGGTGGGTTTATGAGAACAATGAGGACACAAAGCTGGGTGGGTATGGAATATGGGGTGGATATGGGAGTTGCTGAGGGAGTGGGCTGAATATGATTAAAATAAAATGTATGAAATTATCAAAGAATTAGCAGAAATATGTACTCAACATAAATCCAACACTGAAACTGCATGACCCTTAAAAGTCTGTTGTCAAATTCTTGGTTTCTCATCTACAATAAAAATGTTAGCTGGATTCTTTCAGATACTGCAACAGGGTACCTCAGCTACAATAAAAGAGTGTTAAGTTTTTTGGGAACAGACATTGAGGGATATTATTTATTTGACAGTTAAGTATTTATATTTCACGTTCTGTGTTAAGGTTTACTTTTCAAATCTTTAAGGCTTTGTTAAACTAATTTTGAGAGTTCCATTAGAAATACAAGCTGTCTTCTGAAGACAAATCTTTAGATCCAAAAATTCCTTCAGTCTTCATAAAATTGATATAAAATTAACAAAAAGCTCCTTGTCTGAAAATTCTGACTTTGTTTCTGAGTGAACTATCAACATCCATTCTTTTTCAATTTTAAGGGCTATTTGAAGAATGACATCAAAATATGTTTGACTAGCATAATCTCAGGCATGGCAGTTCAGTGGTTAATATCACACACTGCTCTTGCAGAGGGTTTAAGTTCAGGGTTTCCATTCCCATGTCAGGAGCATCACAACCATCTAACAGGAAGAGATGTACTAAGAAAGCATGATCAGTGAACTGGGGCTTTTAAAGCCCCTCTGAAAATACATCGCTATTGGTTAAATAATAGCTATTTCACTATTGGCTAAAGCAGACTTTGGTTGATCTCTGTAGCCAAGGAATGGAGGAATGGAGAAGCCCCCTCAATCCTTAATAAGGAAGGTATCAGTAGTTACACACTCAATGTCATTCACAGTGGTAAGACTGAGAATTTGATCTCTAACATAAGTCCACCAGAATATTATTGGGAGATTCTGCTTCAGCCTTTATTTAACTTGCACTATCACATTGAAGAAAGTCCTTCCATAATCTCGATCATAAAGATGTAATTTCCCTCACCCCTTGCCCCTTGCTACCTGTGGCAGGTGAAAGAGCTGGTCCTGCCCCTCACCAGCTGCAGCACTTGGGAGTGCAGACCATGCTTCTTGACTGGAAACTACAGTAGAGCTGACCCTGTTGATGGGGGAATGAGTGAGCCAACCCCAAAAATGTGAGCGTGGCAGAGGTGGTCCTGCCCCTCAACTGCCATGCAGTGGCATGGGCAAGGAAGAGATGCCTTCCCTACTTCCCCACCTCCCCACCTCCACTCCTTGCCACCTATGGCAGGTAGGATATCTCATCCTGCAGAGTGGGCCCTGAGCCTCACTTGAGCAATACAGTAGAGCTTGCCCTGGTGGTGCTGGTGCAGGTGAGCTGGATGGGCAGGCTTGTTAACATGAGAACTGACCCAGCCCTTTGCTGGATGGTGCATTTAGTGAGTTAGCCAGGGTAGTGCTTCAGATCTCGTCCTGGTGCTGAGGATGAGAGAGAGCTGGTGGGCAGACCAACTCAGCTACTGCCCAGGCCCAAAACCAGGGCTGAGATGGCTCACTCTAATAGCCACCCCATCTATGAACTGCTGGAGCACCTGAAAGGGCCTGTCCAGCAGATCCAACGCTGCAGAATTTTCATGACACAGGCCAGCAACAGGATGTCCAAGAGGGGTCCCAGTGATGTCCCAATAATAATAGTGTAGCAGAAGCTAGGGCCCTGAACTAGACCAATGACTCACTGCAGTGAGCATTTTACAAGTAAAGATGTGTGGACTAAAGGGTAAACTGTGTGACTCACTGTGTCACACTACAGCTTCCACAATGAGATTTTTTTCTTTTGTTTTATTTTAGTTTATTTAGTAGGGAGGTTGCAAAGGCATAGAGTGGCTACAAAGAGACAGGGAAATGAATGGGTTTGGGATGTAGGATGTGAAACCCACAAAGAATCGATAAAAAGTAAAATAAATAAAGAAAGAAAAATAAAAAGAATGTGATTATAAATATATCCATCAAAATATAGTTCCATGGATTAGAAACACTTTTTTAAAATTTGAAAGTTAAAGTTATTGTAAAGGATTAAGCATTTGGGATTTAACTGATTTGGATTGGGTTGAGTGAGCTAGAACATCATTGTTTTTGTAGAAACCTCCTAGGAGATTCCAATGAACTTTGTGGACTGACAACCAATGACTGCAATTCGTTGTGTCCACCTTTATATTTGTTCTCAAAGAATATACAACAACATCAACAACGACTTTCCAAATTAAAGATTAAAAAAATTTGATACTATGGGTTCGACAGTAACTTTGAGATCAAGTGGGCCTAAGATAAAAAATTATGTGCAAGCCTTGCCTTTCTGGTTTCATTGCTCTGACAGGTGCATGACTCTCTCCAGCTCTACCCTCAAGAAACAAAATAACTACACACAGCTGTGGGAATACAGCCGCATCTCTCCTCATTCATATTAAATACAAGGAGAATATGCAATTCTTCTACATATATCAGAGAAGGTGATGTTTCTTTTCAGGAACTATGGTGAGCAGAAGTTACAGCTCTTGATTATGACATAAAACAACTTTCACCAAATGGCCACTTCGGCAACAGTGAACAAACTTTGGATTTCTAGTTTCATTTAAATTAGCTACTTTGACATTCACAAAGCTTTAGAGAAATTATAGTTATTGTTCACGTATATACTTAGCAGTATGTTTATGGGATAGTTTCCAAAATAGAATGCCTATATATATTTTCCAGTGTTAAATTTAAAATACAATAACATCTTAGTAGATATATGAATGTTTTCTGTTTTATTTAAATTCTTGTACTAGCAAATGGCAGTTAGATAGACCATTGTTACAAAGAATTTATACATTTATGGCCAGGTATGACGCTATGTACATAGGGTCTCAGAACTCTCATAGTAAAGGCAGGAAAACCAAGAGTTCAAGGCCAGATTCAGCTAGATACTGAGTCCAAGGCCAACCTGGGATATATTAGGTCCCTTCTAAAACAGTTGTAGGATAAAGAAAAAGCAACAGAAGAGAGGAGGAGGAAGAAGATGAAGAAGATGGGAGAGGAAAGAAATAAATACAAAGCTGAATTTTTAAATTAATTTTAAAAATCAAAGTTATGTATTCCATAATTCAAACAACATTAAATAGAATTAACTTACATTGACTTAACGGATACATGTTTTATAAGTTATTCTACTGGTTCATTAACTAAAAATGAATTTCTAGTTTGAACCAACAACTTAAATTGTACAAAGTATTAAAATGATTAGTTCATGAGAACTCTTTAAAATAGAGAAGAAATATGGTATTTAACTATAAGAAAAGTCAAATGTACATAAATATGAGATGAAAATCTAAGGTAACCTAGGTAAAGAGACAATATTAAAGAGTGAGCATGCACACCAGTTAAGGCTGCAGAGTGAGCCCCCCAGGAGGATGTGTACCAACTGTGTCTGCATTCTGTAACTTTCAAGTTTATGATAGTCTCTGAACATTTGCTAACTAGAGCCATTACACTCTATGGTATATTTTAATTCATCATGATAAGCATTATAAAATATGAACACACGAAGATAATATGCATGGTATGATGTATGTAGCTGTTATTGAGAACCAGACCCTTTTGGGCAGATCTTATGAAGTAGTAGTATGAATCATATAGTAGGGTAAATCATACATTATGGACTGAATGTTTGTTTACTCTCAAATTCCTATGTTCAAGGACCAACTCCTAACATGATGGTGTTTGGAGATAGGATTGAGAGATTAATAGGCCTAGGTATGGTCAGGAAACTGGATCTATATCCCATGGATTAATTACTTTATAACAATAGTTGAAGAGTGTTACTCACTCTCTTTCTACCATGTGAAATCACAGCAAGAAAATAGGGATTTATAAGCAAGGGTGAGATCTCTGACCAGGAACCCAATAGGCCTACCCTCTAGTTTTGGGCTTCCTATCTCCATTGTTATAACTGTTGCAACTCAGGTGTTGTAACTCAACAACTGTTGAGTACTTAAGTAAGTTTTGATATGTGCAAACTAAGTCAGATAGCAAAAGAATTCCAAGCATGGTTCGGCATCTCTGTGGTGGGAGTGGCTGTGATGTGCTTATGCTTGTGAAGAAAGAAAGACCTGGTGACGGAATTTCAAAAAATAACAAATGAAGAGAAGTTGGATACACCCAGTGGAGAGATAGATCTTTTTAGCTCATAGAAAACTTTAGTCTTCTGTATGTGAAATGAACAGTCACAGAGCATTTTAAGCTTTGTAATACATTCATTAAATGTGTAGCAGAATTCTCTAATAAAGTGACATTTCTTGAAGAAATATTTTTGTGGGTGAGTTTTGATTATGTTCAATTTCTCTTACATTTCAGAGCTATTCAGATTACCCACTTTGAATTTAAGTGAGTTATAGTAATTTATACCTTTTGAGAAATTGTTTCATTTATCTGTTATCAAATTCATGGGCTATACTTGTTCATAGTTTCCATGTGTCATTTTTATGTATACTGAGTCTTTGCTACATCCCATTTCACTCCTGAAATTACTTCTTATGATTGGATGTTGTGTTGTATTGATGGGGATTTAACCCTGAGTCTTCATCATGCCAGCATTATAACCCCAGCCTTAATTATGAGATTAGTAATTGAGTCCTTTTTCCCATCCTTTAATCCTTATAGTTTTGTCACTTGTATTAATCTTTTTGAAGAACCACATATTGGATTCTGGAAGATAGTTCAATCAATAAAATGCTTGACTTGCAAGCATGAGGCTCAGAGTTTGATCTCCAGAACACAAATTTTAAGAGCTAGAAATGGCAGCACATGTTTATATTTGAACAAAGAAGAGACAGATGAATGGATCCCAGGGGGTTTGTTGGCCAGCCACCTGGACTACTCTGTGTGTCCCAGGACTTTGAGAGATCTTTTCTCAAATAATAAAGCAGAGAACTACTGAGAAATATTCCAAAAGTTGTCCTCTGGCTTCCACACGCAACTGTGCACACACATTTGCACACACACACACACACACACACACACACACACAATTGTCTTGTGAACTTTCTCTCATTTTTTTCTATTTTTATTGATTTCTGCTCCTCTCTTCTCTGTTTTCTCCATTCTGTTTGCTTTAGGTTTAATGTTCTCTTTTTGAACTAGTCTCTTGAGTTGAATGGTAAAATTATTATTTGGAGATTTTTCTCTTTTATGGCACAGTTATTTAATCTTTTCTGCATGATGTGGACTTTAACATATTCTACTTTAATTTTATTATGTTCAATAAACACACACATATATTCATACATATGTATTTTTTCTTTTGAGTCAGGGCTTCATTACATTGCTCAGGTTATGCACAGACTTACAATCTTCATATCTCAGTTCCCATATGCTACAGTCACAGAAGTGTGGGACATATGGCTTGTTCTATGTATTTTCTACCTATACTTCCATTTAGAAACATGAATTGTGCAAATTTTCTTTGTAGTGTCTTAGTGTTTAGAAAAACATCTTGCTTAATTTTTTAGATTAATTATACTGTGGTATGAGAGTATGACTCATATTCCTCCAAAAAATAAAAACTTACTTTATGATTCATTGATATATTTTATCTTGATTTAGTCTATGGATAGTTGATTAAAAATATTTGTGCTATTTTCATTGAACAGTGTTATATAAATGTTAACTGGCTACTTTGGGGTGATGACAAAGTCCTCTTTTCATCCCCATCTCTAGCCTTAGGTATAGATTGGTCCTTCTTTTCATTTCTCACAGCTGGTGTCTCATATAGGTTTCAGCTGTTTTTCAGAGCATATTCAGGATTGCCATGTCATTTTGATGGATTGATCATTGCTTCATTACATAATGTTACTTTCTCTCTCTGGTAATTTTCACTGCACCAACACCTATATTTTTATATTCATGGAATCAACCTTCTTCCCATTTGATTAATGTTTATATGATATACCATTTTCAATCGTTGGACTGTAAATTATACATATAATGTGTATTCACATGTGCGTGTCTGTAGGCAATGAGACCAGGAAGGGATGATGAGAGGAGGGAAAATACTTGAAGGAAAATGGGGAATAGACTCATGTAATCCAAGTGATAAGAAAACACGGGCGGTACCAATGGGTCAGCAGTCAGAAAGCCGCTGGAGGAGAGTGGAGGGGTAATGTGGGAGTCCCTGGGGAGAAGCAACCAAATGGGGACGAGGACTATTGATACACATGTATAAAGAAGCTGTGACAAAACCTATTTAAAGTTTGCAGGTATAATGCAATTTGAAATCAATTTTCTAGAGACAGGATCCAGTTGAGTCACAATCTTCTAATTAACAATATTTGAAATATATATGTAGAATAAAATGTATTATATATGTATTATATAATATATAGAGAATACAAAGTAATGGTTTATATTCCAGCTTACATAGCATTTCAACAAAGAATGTTAAATTGCTTGAAGATGCTTCAGAACAATGGAAAAGGACTTTAAATTGCTAAGTTTGACAAACTGTGGGTCTGCAAATATGTAAGAAATGATGATATACAAAGGCAGAATTTATCCACAATAAAGCCTCTGGTGCCAGCAGCAGGCTAGTAATGATATAAAACCTTTAATACACAAACACAAACCAGCCTTTTGTACATAAATCAATACAAATAAATTTAACCTTTTTACTTGTTATTATATATAATGTGTAATGATCGAATCAGAGTACTAGTATTTGACTCTGCTTATGTACTGGTATTTCTGTGAAGACACTTACTTCTTCCAGTTGTGGGCCTGGGAAGCCCAAGTCTAAGATGCTAGGAGATTTGGTGTCTAGTAAGGGTCTATTCCACAGAGACAGTACCTTGCTTCTCTGTGTGTACATATGACACAAGTGCCCTGGAAACAAGCCTCTTTCACAGGAACCCATTTTCATCCCCTAGTCACCTCCAGGAGATCACACTTCTCATTGTCACATAGGGTATGGGGTTCCAACATTTAAACTTCACAGTGACTCTGGTTTTCTTACAGCAGCATGTCACAATATAGGTAATAGTCATATTAGTTTGATATAGCTTCCCTAAAAAGTATCACAAACTGCAGAACATTAAAAGAGAACATGCCTTATTTCCTTCTGACTAAAAGGTAAAGTCTGAAATCAAATTCTGCTCAGGGCTGGAGTCAGGCCTCAGGCTCCTGGACAGGATCAGTTGTTCTCTGCTTCCTGCAGTAGGTGGGAATGGTGACAGCAATCTGGCTTGTAGCCTCGAGCTCCAGCCTGGCCCTAATTTTAAGACATCCTTTCCTCAACATCTGGCCTAATCTTCCTCCACTTGCATAGATACCTGTGATGGCATTTACCTCCTAACCAGTTAACTCAGGTTAATCTACTCATGCCAATAATCTTCCTTTTCTGCAAAACAATACTAGAGTATAAGGCAATAGAGACACCCAACATGGTTTGGAGCATTAAGAATGCATTTTACTGCTAAATTTATCCTTTTACGTGACATAATACAATGAGATAGAATATAGTAATTATTTTTTATGAAGGAAGCTGAATAGTAAATGAAATAATTCCTGTTTCCCAAAAAATTCTAAAAGACAGTGTGATGTCAATTGTGACAAGAACTTTGTGTACCTAAAATTAAATATTCCTAATGTTGCTCACAACATATGCTACTGCTGACCTAGCTGAGAAATGCTTGCTGGCATTGAAGAGATGCTTTAGAATTAATTTAGAGGAAAATATTCCAGTGAAATTTCCCTCATAGAAGCCAATAAAGAAATTAGAAAAGAAATATCCAAAATGTTGAAAAGGCTGAATAAAACTGGAGTCACAGAAGCACGGTGGTCCAGAAGGGCCAGAAGGTCACAGCAGAGTGGGGAAAAGCTTTGTTTTGTTTTTGTTTTTTTTATTTCTTTTATCATGACACAGCTCTCCCTTTCCTTCTCATGCTGATTATAAATTTCACAGAATGTTTATAGAAAGCATGTTCCTCTATGACAGACCTATGTGTCCCCTCAATCATGAGTATCCTTTCTTAGAGATAAATTGCCTAAGCATGAAAAGATTAGGAAAGAAAGGGCCAGAAGAACACACAGAACTTCCCATGGATCTGATGAGAACAACAGACCAGAGCTCAGTTCATCCTGAATGAACATGACCTGAGCAGAGAGGTGTCTTATGGGTTGTGTGGAGATGTGTTAGGTAGGAGATGGAGGTAATGGAGGTAACTACAGAAGATGAGAGAATTCCAGCAACAATAGAGAAATCCAGTGCCAAGAGGAGGGAGCTATCAGCCCGAACTCCAAACTTCTCAAAGCGAAGCTGTGTCCATCCTCAGCCTTCTCATTTTGCCTATCTGAGCATGCTCAGAAGAGCCGAAGCAGCAGGAAGACTCATGGCTCAGACCATAGGAAGGAGGGCAGACAACTCTCAACATACATGGTCTCCATAGTTTTCATAAATTTCTACTAAGCCCAAGCTGCTCTAGACTTGTTATGGTTAAAGATTTTGGGAAGATCGCACTTTTAATGTATAAAAGTGAGTTTTCTAATACTGGAAGTACCTGCAAACCTCTAAGAACCACTGAATGAGAACAGGGAATGTTTAAGGTTTCTAAATGGAGCTGTTAAAATGAACAATTAACCCTCTCCAGTTCAGACAGCATATAAATGGATGTATATCTGTAACGTGTAGATAATTTCATCTGTGTATACACCTACTTTCTTTGTTATGGGGAGCCCACCAGAGATGACCACTCACACACAGTTTATAGTTAACTAAAAGTCTTTATTCCATCCAGATGCGACTATTCTCAGGTATTTGGGGACCTATTTGGGCATCCAAGTATAGCACCAAATGTTTAGAGCATGAGGTTTTGAAGGCGAAAAACCACATCCTGGTATCCCACTCAGCAGCTGCAGTGGGAAGATGGGGGTGCTTCACTAAGATAAGCAGTTAGCTGGACAGGGCTTCTGCCCAATCAGGAAGTTTAACAGAAGCTAAGACAAGTTAGCTGGGGCATCTTGACCTCCGCTTCCCGGAACAGAGTTGGGTAATTTTCCATGAAGCCTCCCATCAAGAAGATCAAATTGGAGGCAAGTTTAAAAATGGCCTCAGCAAGAACGCAGGATGAGGAACCTCTGCACCGCCTTGTTCTGTTACATCGTTCTCCATTCCATCAGTCAGTGCATTGATTTAGAATAGGATTCTGCGCACAAAGCAGCTCAGCAATTGGACTCCCTTTTTACCATGACCCTGCTCTCTACCGCTCTCCTCCTGATGCTGACTATAAATTTCCCAGAATTTTCACAGACAGCGTGTTCCTCTATGACAAAAGAATGCATAGGGCCCATCTACCCATCCTGCAAAGCTACCCAAACGTCACTGTATTTGCTGTGTGTGATGAAATAGACACTGAAAATGCCAAAGCACATCAGAGATACTTGAAGTGATAAGGGGAAGAAACAGAGGCTTCCTTCCATTTAGAACTGCACCAATAGCCTTGGCGTGGACTTTCATCCTGGAGTTGGCAGAGGCTGGAATCTTTACAGCAGAATCTCAGACCCACAGCCCACACATTTTGCTGTGTGAATCAGTGCATGGAAAGAATCTGTAGTAACGTATATAAAAGCATTAAAAGAGTCTCTCAATGTAGCAGAAATTAGCAGTCAAAATAAGCTTCGCTGGTGATTTGTGTGACTGGGGGAACACAGCTGCCCATCGTGCCACTAAGCCAAGCCGGGAAAGGTGGGGCAGCTGCTTCCCGTGAAGACAGAAAAAACAGGAATTCTGTTCTGGGGAGACAGGAGGATTAGCTGGTGATGATCCCAGTTGTGTTCAGGACCACCCACAACTCAACTACCTGGTTTCTTTTCCATCTACGTTTTGCCTCGGGGCTTTTTACCTTTCTTTCCTTCTATAGGTCCTGCTCTGTGTCTGGCTGGTGGCTGCCTGGCTGGCTAGCCCCAGGTGTCTCCCTTTTTTTCCCCCTCATTCTTTCCTCTCTCTCTTGTTTAGATTTCTCCTCCTACTTATTCTCTGCCCGCCAGCCCCACCTGTCTCTCCACTCCTAGCTATTGACCACTCAGGTTTTCATTAGACCAATCAGGTGCCTTAGACAGGCAAAGCATTCAGCAAATGCAGCACAAACAAATGTAACACATAGCTAAAGTATTATTCCACCATGCTTGATGTAAATGCTAAAGAGGATACTCAAGGATGTTGCAGAGATAGCAGCCAAAAACCTGTGCATGTAACATGAAAAGCATCATGTTTTGTATAAATACTGAAGTAGCTGGTTTTAGAAAGAAATGTTTACTATTTAAACTAAGCTTAATATAGATGTGTGATTTATCCAGCTAATGTCAATCCACAAAATTCTATAAGAGGCACTCAAAATTTCTTCTGTTGAGTAATGTTTTCATCTTTCATTATAATATGTTTTAAATAATTCTATAAATTCCAGATGGGACTGGGGAATACAGAGGCTAAAACATGGTTTGATTTGCAGAACTTGTAAATTTTTATTTTGTGCAATTTTATATGGAACATTCTTCTTTGGTGAGAATATTGAGACTCATGCTATATCCAGAGAAATATAGAGTTGAAACAGTTTTATAGAAATTGAAGTTTAGGGCAGGTGAGATTGCTCAGTGGGTAAAGAAAGGCATTTTCCATGCAAACCTGAAGAAGGGAGTTTGACCCTCAGGACCTAAATTAAGGTGGAGAGAAAGTAACTGACTCTTCAAAGTGGTCCTCTGACCTCCATACATGTGCAGGGGCACACATGCACCCCACATGCACCTCCATATGCACCATACAAATATAATACATTTAAATTTAAATATTTATAAAAATAATAAAAATCAATTGTTAATTTTCAGTTCTGCAGTTAAAGTCAGTCATGAATACTTAGTCTTATTTTAGAAAATCAAATAGTTATTTACTATTTTTAAAGTGAGTTCAGATAACTACATATTAGTAAAATTTATGATATTACTTCTCAAATGTAGTAAAATATATTAAACAATAGGATACAGTTATCTTTAATATTTTCATTAAAATGTAAATCTAATAGTATCTGAATGTTTATTATGTTTTCATACAGAAACATAATTTAAAAACAAAACCATTTTTAATTTACTTCTAATAATTATATTTTAAATCTTACAAAATTCTAGATTCTATTCATGTAACTGAAACCCACAGAAATGGTCCTAATATTTCCTTAGGAACATAGTACTTAACTTACCCACACACACATATATTAATTTGAAAGTATTTTATATAAAAAGGAGAGCTGTATAGTTCTGTTTGTGTAATCCTAGCCAAATCAGGTCACTAAAATTTTGTATTTTTGGTCTTGTTCTAATATATTATTGAGGCTCATTTCTTTCTAAGTTTAAAAATATATAAAATAATGTACTATTTAATATACTTATATCAAACTTTGGAACATATCCACCAAAAAGATGAAAAAGATCACAGTTTCATGTATTGGAAATGACAATAATTATTTCTGTCTGTATGGTGATTCCATCAAATAGCAAATGAGTGTGAGTTCATTCATCTTCTCACAGCAAATGAGAGAGGAAAACATAAACAAATCAAAGACATCTGCTCTGCTCACAGTCATTTCTGTATCCTCTTACAAGTTTAAACAAGTCTCTCCTCATAAGATCAAAAAATAAATTATTCAAATCTGTTGATTGCATTAGTTTGCTAACTTCCATGATATTTCAATCAAAAACTATAATTTAACTCTGAAACACTTAGTAGCAGGGGCTTGAAATTAACACTCATTCCTGTGCACTTTGGTTTCTACCTAGTCTATTTTTGTCCTATTCCTTATAACTACATCATCAAATAAATAAAGTGAAATAAATAAGTGAAACAATGACCTCTCTCTTATTTGAAGCATTTTGTCTTAATTTTGAAGACAAGGCATTCTCTTGATTCCTTCCAGTGTTCCTGGATCCTGTGTTTAAACATCTCTTCTAGGTTACTCTTTCTTTAATCATCAGCAGGCTCACATGCCCCCTGACTACTGGATTGTCTATGTTAGATAATGGAAACTCTAACCATTTAATAAAGTTGATTTTCAGTTAGATTTGTGTGTCACTAGGCACATTTTCAATTTTTATAAGATTTTACTTTTTAGCAAGACTCTATGAATGTAGGAGAAGACAGAAGAAAGGAGTCAGGAGGCATTAGGAAAATGTGAGGGAGAGAAGTAGGAGATTGACATGATCATATGAGACATTCAACACTAGGCTGTCTTGAAATCTCCTTTGCCAAAACTATTAATCCAAAACTCTTCAATTGAGCCTCAGGTAGATTTTAATGGAAAGAACAAAAAGCAGCCACATTCTTTGCCAAAATATCTTCAGAGTGGTCTCTAGGCCACTAACTAATATTCTTCCCCTATAAAGCCTTGAGAAGGGCCCAGCATTCCATACCACCATCAGCACCACTGTTTTCTGTGCTTCTACAATAATGTCCCATTGTTCATAATCTCCAAGTCCACATTATGCCAACAAGCAGCTTGGGAAGGCCTGTGATAGCAAAACCCTACTCCTAGTACCATCTTCTATCTTAGCCACTGTCCTAATGCTGTGAAGAAACACTATGAGCAAGGCAATCTTCACAAAAATAAAGCATTTACCTGGGGCCTTGCTTGCAGTTTTAGAGGCTTAGTCCATTGTTGGGGTCAGGGCAGCCCACCTGGTGATGGATAAATAGATGGGCACTTTTATCCTGATCTGTAGGCAGTAGGAAGTGAGAGAGGCTGGGCTTGCCATGGGATCTTTGAAACCTCAAAGCCCACCCCCAGTAAAACATTTACTTCAAACTTGCTCCATGTTTCACATTATCAAAACTACAGATATTTGTGTTTCTTTTGTGTTATTTGTGTCAAATGTAATAAGTCAAATGACTTATTAGCTGGATGAGTGTCAGACTTCTAGAAGCTAACACAGCCACATCAGAATTTGTGTCTCCAAGTCTGGTCTGTAAAAATATGTGAAGGTGTCTTGTCAAAAATGAAGCCACATAATGTACTGGCTAGTTTTATGTCAATTTGATACAAGCTAGAATCATCAGAGAGGGTGGAGCCACAAGAGAGACAATGCCTCCATAAACCCGTGTGTAGGCAAGCCCATAGGCATTTTTTGATTTGTAATTGATGTGAGAGAGCTGAGAACATTGTAGGTGGGGTCACTCCTGGGCTGGCGGTTCTGGGTTCTAAAAAAGAACAAATACTGGGCAGACAGTAGTACGTAAATTATCTCAAATAAGGAAAGAATCTGGGAATACTCTGATGAAAAGAACCCACCAAAACAACCAGTGAAAGTAAGAAGCCATCTTCCAATGGTACATCAACAACAGGAAATCTTAAGAAACCTACAAGACAGCAGGCTGAGAAAGCCTGATGAGTTAATCCTTAAGCAGCACTCTCTATGGCCCCTGCATCAGCTCCTGCCTCCAGGTTCCTGCCCTGTTTGGATTCCTTTCCTGACTTCCTTCAGTGATGAACAGTGATATGGAAATGTAACCCTTTTCTATCGCAGTTGCTTTAGGTTCTATCATAGTGTCAGTAAACCTAAGACACATGTAAGCTTTGTGCTGTCAAAAATCTTTGAATTGCTTCAGACTCATCAGGTAAGATCCTGAATCCTAATCAGGACAAAAGGAACCACACTAGCTGTGTGCCTTCTGGAGTACTGGCAGCATTTCTCAATATCTTCCCCCTTCACACACACAAGCATATACAGACACAGACACACAGACACACACACACACACACACAGAGCATATACAGACACAGACACACAGACACACACACACACACACAGATACACACACACACACACATACAGAGACACACAGACACACACACACAGAGCATATACAGACACACACACACACACACACACACACACACACACACACACACACTACAAAGCTCTCAAGTGGGCAGCATTTTCTTTCTGTCATTTGAATGTGTGCTTTTCTCCATGAAGACACTGTAGTTGCTTCTTGAATTAGCCTTTTCTCCAAATGCAGTCATGGGTAGCTTTC
This sequence comes from Onychomys torridus, assembly GCF_903995425.1. Lineage (NCBI taxonomy): Eukaryota > Metazoa > Chordata > Mammalia > Rodentia > Cricetidae > Onychomys > Onychomys torridus. The sequence continues at coordinate 72,736,194 of NC_050445.1, read as the reverse complement.
TGTATACTACCAAGACTTTGCTTAGTGTTGTTTTCAGAATAACCTTAATAGATTTACAAAGAAAGTTTCAAGGGAATGTGAAGTGTTCAGATGTTCTGTACATTTCCCAGGTTACTGTCATTTTACAGTAGCATTGCACATTTGTGAAGTTATAACATCGCAGTTTCACCTGATTAAAGCTATTATTTATTAATATTTCCTTCCTTTCTACCCATTTTTTTCTGTTCCATATCTGTGGGATAATGCAGTCTTTAGACTACACCAGGATCATAAAAACATAACAAATAATGATTAGATGCTGTGGTACTTTAAATAAGAATGGCCCCCATAGGCTTACATATTAGAATGTTTAGTCATCAAGTGGCACCACTTGGGAAAGATTAGGAGGGTAGCCTTGCTAAAGTATGTGTGGCCTTGTTGGAGGAAGTGTGACACGGCTGATGGCAACTTTGAAGGTTCAAAAACCCAAGCTAGGCCCTGTGTCTCTTCCTACTGCCAGTGGATCTGGATGTAGAATTCTTAGCTACTTCTCAAGCACCATGATCTGCCTGTGTGCCACTGTGCTCCCTGCCATGATAATGGACTAAGCCTCTGAAACTGTAAGCAAACCCAAATTAAATGCTTTCTTTTATAAGAGCTGCTATAGTCATGGTGTCTCTTCACAGCAATAGAACAGTTTGCATGTCCCCTTATTGCTTTATTTCAGAAAGAATATTTTCATATTTAACTAAAGTTTTAAAATACACACACACACACACACACACACACACACACACACACATATATATATATATATATATATATATATATATATATATATATTCCAAATATTTTTAAAGCCTTGTCCACCTATAATTATCAGATTGACATTGATGCCTCTTCCCCAGCTTTCTGAGTCTAGGATTATAAGTGTGTAATCTCATAGTCTGCAAATATTGTCTCCTAGTGCATGGATTATCTCAATTTGTAGATCCTATATATGAGGAAATTAATTTTTATCCCTGTCCAAATTTTCCCAAGTAAAAGGAAAAAATAGTCTGAAATACAAGACCCTGAGGACTCATTCTATTCTAATATATAGTCTTTCAAGACTGAAGTTGTTATAAGTATGGTTGTATTCTGTCTTTCAGAATAAAGTAGTTTTCTACTATGTGTGAGGAAAAGTTGGTTCATGGATAGTATGTAAACTTTACTTCAACAGTGAATGCATTCAATTACATGATAAAAAACAGTTTGTCTAATGTCTCTTCTGTGGTGGTTATTCAGAAAATGAAAAAGACTACATCATCATTAAAGTCAGAAACAGGGAGCAGATCCTCAACTGCAAAGCTTTGGAGTACAAAGCACAAACCAGGTAGAAGTGATTTAACTTCATCACCACCCAGCATGGAAAGAATTTTGCATCAGTGTTAGGAGTTTCTTCAACTTGAATGTTTGTGTCTGGAAGTTGTTATTGTCTGGGCATTAATTTCAACTTTGGAGGAAGATATATAATTAAATTAAGTGCTAGTACTTTGATAGTTTTCTAAACATGAAAAAAATAATGAGTCTGACATGTTTTTACTTCTTGGGTTTCACCATTTTTCATTAATGTTCATCAAGGTAGTGCTGATTGTAAATTCTATATGTCAACTGATAAAATTCAGTTGCCATAGCATGAAGACTAGAAATGGAAGATATTCTTAGAGACGTGCAGTGTACCTTGATTAGCCACTGTAGTAAACCACTGTGGAGTTGGGTGTATGCAGAATGAAAGTGGTGGTCTGAATGTAACACATAATAAAGTCATAGGACTCAGGTTAAAGGTTTGCCTACGAATATGTCTATACTTACCATATCTACCTCTTCCAGTGCATCCTGAATCAGAGTTTCATGATCACTAAACTGTATCAAAGTCAGAAGCTGGTTTGTAGAATAAGGTGCCTGTTGAAGAGAATGACTGAGTCTATAAACTACACACATTCTTCCAAGACTGATGGGTTGATATAAATTAGACTTGATAAGGAAATGAGAAAAAAGAAAGAACAAACGTCTAAGGATTGGGAAAAGGAAGTGGACAGTTTGAAAATGGGGATAGTTGGTGGAAGAGTGTTGAGAACTCCAAATCGTCTCTAATATACATAATCGGTTTTCAGAATATACAAAATTAAAATACCGTTTCTTACTCCATCTCCAAACTGATCAGCTTCCCAAGAATTGAGTAGCATGTCCTATCATGAATTGGCATATACATCAACTGAATGAGCTTTGGCCTTTAATTGTTCAGGCTTATCAAGTGATTGAAGTATTCTGTTTAATAACTTACTGAAAAGTTGAATTTGCTTAGTGCTGTTAACTAACCCACTCTCTTTTTTTTTTAAAGAGATACATAGTAAAACTCTTCCTTTTTATATGTGTAATTATTTACATGAACTAAGGTGTAAAACTTATTTTAACTAATTTATAAAGTTTTAGAGTATCTGTGCTAAAAATCTTTGTATTCCCCACAATAAAATACTCAAGCAAAGACAATGAGTCTTTTTCAATTCTACTATAAAACTACATAATTCAATAAATTGCAAGAAATCTCTATCAAAATATTTTATGGGGTCATGGCAAGGTTTTATTACTTTTAAATCAGAAAAAGACACCTGAATGTCTGCATGAGGTTAAATATATATTATTGTAACATGAATTATATTGTTATGTATTAGATTTCATCCCCTTTCAAATATCCTTTTTTCCTGGCAAATATTTCTTGGCATAGCTTCCTGTGAACTCATATATATCAAATATCCATGCACCACATCTACACATATGTGGCACTGACTGATATGAAGTGTATAAAGCAACAGATTATGCTTTAGCTATCTGACTAGCTATATGTTACATAACATGAGCATATTATATTTAATTGATTTAATACATATTTAAAAATGTATTACCTAGTAAAATATTCAATAAATATGTGTTTTAAATATTACAAATCCAAAGTTCCATCTGTGAAGTGTGTCCCCTCAGGAAACATTTACAACATAACTTGTATGTAGCAAACCACCATTTCAATGTTTTCTGTGTCTTTCAGATCAGGATGGCACATAATCAAATCTTTTGAATATAGTAAATTATTTTAATGGACAAAAACAATTGTGGTTAGCCTTTAAGAATAGTTGAATAACCATGGACTCTCCCTTTTGAAGGCCTGGCCTTATCCACCTGCATAGTGCATGTCCATAAATACTATAAAAATGGTTACATTGTTTGATATTTTCATAGAAACTAACAAAATACTCATTGCTTCTCAAAATCAGCAGTCATTTCTCAGCATTGTTTTGACTACTATAAAAATAAATAGAACTATCATGGTAATTTAGCTAAATTTAGGCAGTAACTATGTGACTGATCTTTGGTGCTACAGTTAAAGGAGTTGGATTTAGCTTTCATGAGCAGATAATTTTGGGCTTAAAAGTCTCCAATCCACCATTCTCAACAGTGCATTGGAATCTAGATAGCGCATATTCCATAGGAGAGTAAAATGTAAAACAGTACCTTATGCTGTTTGCATTTTTTGAAGCAGTATTTTTTCAGATGGTATCCTTTCCCTCAATGTTCCTGATTTCCTAAGGACTGAGAACACCCTCCT